>NC_072018.1:23388027-23716527 GCF_027791375.1 Indicator indicator
AATGAGCAAATCAGATCTTGCTTAAGGGTCATAGTATCACAGAATGGTTTATGTTTGAAGCAACCTCAGAGATCAGCTACTCCAACCACCCTGCCATGGGCAGGGACACCTCTCACCTAAATTTGGTTGCCCAAGGCCTCATCCAGTCTGACCTTAAACACCTCCAGGGAGGGGGCATCCACAATCACTCTAGGCAACCTATTCCAGAGTCTCACCATTCTCTTCCTAAAATCTAGTGTAAACCTACTCTCCTTCAGCTTAAAACCATTTTCCCTGGTCCTGTTTTGCCCTCATACCTTTACCTAGGCAGATGTATTAAAGGGAGATCCAGCAATGCATGAAATCCTACAGCCCCTGCACATTTATGTAGTGCTCCCTCCAAAGTTAAATTCAGCCCTCTGGGCCATGGCACCTGCATGGACAAAGCCACAGATACGTCTTACTGGTTGAGATGACAAATGCCCTATTAGCAAGGAATTTGATTTCCTAATAAATTATAGTGACATATGTTCACAGCTGCCTACTTTCAGCTCTCTCCAGAGACTGCAAGTGGATGTGGGCTCTGTTGACTTTAGTAATTAGAAAATTTCAGCTTCTGCCTTAGATATAAGGCTTTGCCTTGCCTTTCCTGCTTGCCTGTTTCAACCTACCCAAACACTCACATGTAGGTCCAGGCACTTGAAATCATATCAGATGCTTAAATCTGGTGCCACTTGAGACATCCAGACCTCCAGCTGCTGCCTCAGAAAAGTAGGTGTGTCCTACATCTTCTGCCCCATCTACAAGTCCCATGTGAATGTCTTGGGTACCCTGAAGCCTGCAGAGAGACCCGAGGTGCCTGTTTTAGCACCTGACCAAAGTACATTCCCTTTCGAGATGACCAGAACTTAGTAGGGGGAAAAAAAATTATAAGATAGGACTTTCCTTGAAGAGCACACCACTGTGTGTGGGTCACTTTGGCAGCATATGAGTAGCTCTGCCTATTTTTGTGGTTCTTACATTGATCCCACCAGTTTAGTAGTCAAAATATACCATTTTGGGCTCCTCACTCTGTGCCCAGAAGAAAAGTGGAGCTGAAAACTATTTGATATGATCAGTTCCTCTATGAAATGAAATGATTTTCTAGCAGACAGCTGCCAGTGTCTAACAAGCACTTTGCACTTGGAACAAAGAGGTGCTAAATTCTGCTGCTATCCATTCTGTGAGGCCTTACCCTGCAGCACAGAGTAAGTCTGAGCTTATAGTTTTAATAAGAGCCAAAGACACAAGGACAATTAAAAGTCTTCCTGAGCCTTGATGATTAAGTGGTGTGAAAACTAAGTGAACTCTGCTCTGAATCTTCTCAGTAGTTTTATCTCTGTACCATGATGACTTGTAGATACAATATTTATTAGGAAGGTTGTGAATGCAAAAATTCATCCCACGAGCTCTTCAGGTGAACATAATTGTACAAGTAGAAGTGTCATTATTTAATTTACTTCTGTAAATGGAGTCCTGGAGAACCTGGAGACCAGAACAAGCTGGTGGACTTGCTTGTTGGAAACACAGTTCATCATCAAGATTGTCCCTAGTCTTGCTCTCATTCCTTCAGAAGCTTATTCCAGCAAGGTAAGGGTGAACCTTAACTATCCCACAAGCAGTGGCTTTCCTTTTGAAGAAAGAAAGAAAGGTCCAGACCTTTGGTATTTGGTGGGGAGCTAAGAACTTGGCAACAATGAAGAGCGCTACCCTGAAGATAGATCTCAGCCAGTGCTGGCTGGGACCCTGGGACAGCCACGCTCCCTCATGTCATAATTTTTCCCTCTCTTTAGTACTTTTCTGAGACCCTGTCTGCTCTTGCAGAGTATTAAGGAAATACTACAGATGTGTTTCCAGCCTTTAACAGGATTGATATAGATGTTCCTGCTGAAGTCTTAGGAAAAGTACCTTCCATGCAATCAGTTTCCCCATGATTCCTGGGTCTTCGTTTCTACTCCCCAGCTCAGCACAGCCCAGACCAATAATTCATCTGGCAGCGTAATGCTTTGGTAGAATTTATCAGTCTGGTTTTGTAATTGTAGTTGTGAACACCTGAGCGGCTGATTTCAGCAGAGCCTCCACTCATGAGGAAGGAATAGATGCAGCTAGTTGTAGGACCAGCTAGAACAATGTGATGTCTCCAGGAGACTTCGTTTTTACTCTCCTCAGTCAGACTGTTTCTCTCATCAGGTGATGGTTGCTTCTCCTTGCATTACAGAAAGCCAAAAACTTGACTCATGAGAAAAATGTCCAAACTGTGTGCTAAGCCAGTGTACCATAAATGGCTACATACATGTCTAAAGATGTATTTTCCTCTGTCTTTCAGAAAGGCAATCATCCATTTTTATAAAATCTCTGATAGCCATGTAGCATCATTTCAGTAGTTACTGTTTTGGAAGAGTGTGATAAGAAATAATTTAGGAATAATTAATTTTATTTGATCTACAACTTAAATGTGAGATCTGGTACACATGCATCATCCCAATTAGGGTTTGGTTTTTTTTTTTTTTTTTTAGGTCTGGAGGCTTTATTCAGTCTAACCTGACTGGCTCGAACTGTGCTGTAAAGGGTAGTTCAGCAGATGAATATGCATCTCCATGAACTGCAGAACCCCCTCAAGAGCCTCTTTTCAAGAGTAATCTTGCAGGCAGGATCTTCATGAAAGGAATTGCCTCCACATTTCACGCAGGTAATGAGCATATGGGAGTCAGCACCTAAGCAAAGCAGACCTTGGCATCTTGTTTATCTCCAACCAGATAAATTAGCATGGACATAAACATCTCCAGGGCTTATGTGGTGGGAGCAAGGGGAAACCAACTTTAAGTCCTTGTGCAACAAATTATGCATGGTGAAGATATATTTGAAAAAAAGGGCAACATATTTGGAATTCTACCTGGAAACTTGTGCATCTACTGAGTGGTCCTTCACCTTTCCTTGATCTGGGAAAATACATTTTCCTATGTAAAAAGAATCAACTATGCAAAAACTGTCTTTTGGAAACAAACTAAAGTCTACTCTATCTACTTACTGTAGGTGTGATTTTTTAATAATATATTTCTGTGTTTTAAGGCTTGATTTTATTAAACTGGGACAAATCAGGAAATCTCACCCTTTCTTCCTCACTGGGTACCAAGAAATTGAGACATGATTTACCTAGGACCCTCAAAACTTAAGAGAGGTGGAATTTTATTTCCAGGACTGCAGCAGATCAGGAACCAGGTTTATCTTTCAGCAGGGATTACCTGTGGTTTCTACTAGATTATTCCTGATATGTGGCTCATCATATTACCAGTTAACTGTTAAAAGGTGGGGGAAAGCATAAGGTATAATGAAGAACAGCTATATAACTCTCCTCCCTTCTTCCCGGGATAAATTTAGGTTTAAGAGGTATGTAGATTAAAAGGCTGCCTTCACGGGCTATCAACAACCTTACCACATCATATAACGAGAGTGAACTTTAAATTTACCATTTGAACCATTTTACCTTTGAAACTCACAGAGAAGCCCAGTCCTTATATAAAATCTTCCTAGTGGTTCACATCTGGGTTATGTAATTGTCATCTGAAACCAAATAGTGGTAGGAGTGATAAGTGATAGGTCATCTCTCTGGAATCCTATTATTTTAGTTCAGCCTTTTCCAGGAATTAAATAATATTGTATTTCCCCCAGTATGAATCAAGGCTGAAAAAATGTTGCATGTTCAGCTTTCAAACTTTGTTTACATAGCCAGTTTATTTTCTTTTAAAACATGTTCCTCTACCCTTGCTTCCAGTCTCACCTCTCTCCTTATTTTATTTACTATACCCTATGCAGAGTTCTGATTTCTCCTCATCCTGCCATGCTTACAGACAGAGTCCTCTACAAGGGATTAGAAAATTGGTGAACAATTCTCCCTGGTTTTATAAACTCACTGCTGTTTGCCTGCTGTCTTGGGGGAGATGAAAAGCAAATCAAGGAGTAGCCAAGAATCACACTCAGGCAGGTATGCAGTACTGTGGGAGCTGGTCCCTACTCAGCAGCCAGAAGACAGACAGGATGAGTTCATGGGGTCACAGCTTGGCCCCGATGGAGACCCTGTTACCTTGTGCCTTCGTGAGTAACAGAGAGAGATTAAACTGTAGGGCTGCAGTTTGTCTGCATCAGACTGAATTAACAGACCCCAGCCACAAATCACCCAATATTTAACAGGCTTTGGGAGGTTTTTTCTTATTCACTTTAACCCTTTTTGGGAACTCAGGGCCTGCAGAAGATGGCCAGCGGACAGACCTTCAGCACATGTGGTGAAAGGCTGCCTGCTGCAAACCTGTCTTGTCCTTGTCCCTGTAAGGGCTGAAGGGAGAGGGAGGATCATCTTCTTCACCTCTCAGGTCTGGAGTCTTTGCTGTGGTTGTCTTCCAGTGCAGTCCTTGCTGCCCGAGGTTTCCATTTGCCACTTACCAGATGGGTCCCTGATTCAGCACCAAACTGTTCACCAAAGAGACCAGGACCTCCCTGTCAGTTATCTCGCAGGCATCAGATGGTAAGCTTTGAAAAGGACCAGGCTATTTTACAGGTGTCAGACTGTAAGTTCTGCAGATGCCAGCCGGCCCCTGAGCCATCTGAGTTTGCCCAGGTACTTGGAAAATCCTTTCATGTGTTCTTTAAGTAGCCACAGTGAGGCCCAAGGGGAGAGCTTGTGAGTCACGTCTGGCAAGAGACAGCGAACATCTTTGTGTCCCTTTCTGAGTGCTGAGGAGAGAGATGATTGCTGCATCTCTATAATTTATCTGTATTTCCTTGCCTGCCCTGCTCCAGTCTGGCATATGGTGAATGATCTAATCTCTGCCAAAAAAAAAGCCCTATGCTGGTACAGGGGGAGATCATAAGGAGAACAGGAGCTGCAGACTGCTGGTTTCTAACTTTTACCATTTTTCTCTCCTCCTCCTTTTTAATCCCACTCCTACTAAGAACAGAATCATAGAATCAGAATCATCTAGGTAGGAAAAGGCCCTTAAGATTATGGAGTCCAAGTGTAAACCTAACATTTGGTCTCCCACAACACTCTGTTCAGGTAGGTGGCTAAGAAAACTACTCTGACTTATGAGTTGGTGAAAAGGTCTTAGTTTAGCTATTGGGAATGAAACAGTGTGTAAAAAGTAAATACAAACTTCCTCCCTAACTGCAAATGTGGTCATACTGATGAGTGGTTTCAGTGATGTAGAAAATCCCAGTCTAACTGGTACCAGAGTTAGATTTCTGATCATGAGCTGAGGGTTCAACTGGTATCAGTGGGATTGGCATGCCAGACAGGAGATGGGCAGTTGGCTTCTGAAGGTTGAGACACAGATGGGGATTGCAGTTAGCACCAGCAACCCATCCCTGGACCATAGGTTGTATTTGAGTGCTCTCTAGTGGGCAGAAAAAATAGTCCAGAACCTAATATAGCAGATGCTTGCTCTGCTTGGGCTGGTCATGCTCACCAGTGTGTCTGAGGGACTGGGTCTGTAACACCTACACAACATAGGTCTGTGCTGAGTGTCTGTGAGCAGGGTCTGGGAGGGAAGTTCAAAGCAGGTTTCTTCTTGATCTATGACCCTGCAGGGCAGAAGTTTGATGTGGGAGCAGTGCAGGGTCATAGGGGATGCACAACTCATCAAATAGTTTTAAGAAAGGAGCACAAGGTAAAATTCCATCCCCTTCTCCATTCTCCAGCCTTTCCATGCTACTGCTTTTGTTGAAGGAAACACCTGCAAGACTTGCTCCTGTGTGTGCAGTCAAAAGGTAGAAAAGAAGATTGGTATTGCAGAAGGAGAATAGAAACACTTTTTGGTCATAAAAGGTCTGAAGAGGTGGGGGGAAATTATGATACTTATTCATTTATCAGCTATTGCTGAGGAGCCCTCTGATCTGAGAGGCCTTCCAGTGCTGAACATAGTTGCTCTGAGGGAAGATAGTTCTTGTTTCACAGTACAAAGTGATAGCTCACTTACACTACTTCAGTGTGACAAAAAGGTTTTTATGGAAGTCAGCTTCAGATGCAAGTCATAAAGTCATTATGTAATAGGTGCTCTTGGATCAGCAAAACCATACTACTGAACGCAAATGTTCAAAATGTGTCCCTGTATCATGAGCTTTATAAGGATACTATATTGTAGTCAGGATTTAGATATATTATTTATCTGAATTTTGAACTCTGAGAATAACTCATCACATTTTCCTTTTATTTCTACAGAGGTTACACGCATCACTCCTTACATTCTTTGTTTTAAACTTGGCTTCTCCGTTATCCCTGTGATATGGGGATAGTATTTTAGGTTTTTCAGGATAACACCATCTGTTAGCAAGAGCCCCTCGTATGGACACCTCCCAATACTCAGACAACTTGAACATGAATGGAACTCCTTCAGCCTCTTACTGAGCTTGATTACTTGCCTCCCATTCATTCTTTTCCTTCACTTTCCAGAGGCTGTTAATTAAAATCAGAATAATTTCCTTTTCTTTGAGCATCCTCTTCCATATGCAGCAACCATTTTCAACCTTGCCTCATCTAGTCAGAAACCACTGAAGTTCTAATACAGTACCATGCATACCTGTAGCAGCAAAATATGGGCTTGCATGTGGGCAGTTATTCTATGCAAATTCTTGAACAGTTTTGCTACTGAGGTGCTGCAGCTATGCATAATTTAGGCTACTGAATATTGGCTGCATAAATATTTTTATTCAGTTTCTTGATGGACCAGAAAGAAAGAGAAAAAAAAAAAAAAAGAAGAAAAATAAATCAAGCAACTTACCAAAAAAGTTAGCGCTAGACTTAAGAGGCATGAAAAAGGTCAGCAGCCCGCCCAAAAGGAGAGGTTCTTCCTCTTTCCTTCACTCAAACACAATTGAACTGAGGCAAGGGAGTCACACGGAGGTGAGCAGAGCAGCTGAGGGTAACCCAAACACTGGTGGGAAATCATAACTTTATTAGTGATGACTGTTGCTGGTATTGGTTCTCAGATTCACTGCACATTTTCCCACAGGCCATCTCACGCAGGTTTCCAGTTAACCATCACCTACACTAATGAGTCCCAGTGCCACTGTGCCTGATGGCCTGGGTGTGAGATCTGAGCAACGCTCACCAAAGCACTGTTTTTCTGTCAGGAAAAAGAAATCGGTCCGGGGAATCAAATTTCAAACACTCTGTGAGATTATTTCAAAAAAGGGAAGATTGCTGCTCAGCTCTGTCAGACAGTTCTATTGGTGTATTACAGTTTTCTCCTGTCAGGTTTGACTTTTGCGCTCCTTTTATTCTGAGATTCATAGTCATCACTTGATGAAAGACCCCATGTGTCCTGGTTTCAGCTGGGATAGAGCTGATTTTTCTTCTTAGTAGCTGGAATAGTGCAGTGTTTTGCATTCAGTATGGGATTTGGTATGAGAAGAATGCTGATAATATACTATGTTTGCAGTTGTTGCTAAGAAATCAAGGACTTTTCACCTTCCTGTGGCTTGCTAGTGTGCAGATACATCAGAAGCTGGGAGGGAATACAGCCAGAGCAAAGGCCCCAACCGGGCAGTGGAATATTCCATATCATACAATGTCATACTCAGTATATAGGTAAGCATTAGCTGGGAATCTGGTTCTCTCACTTCTGAGATTGTGGTTTCAGGATTTTCTCCTCTAAGATCACTAGCTGGGAACAGGCTGGGCCTTGGTCTGTGGGTTGTGAGCAATTGTATTGCACATTACCCATTTGTATAGTCTATTATTACTATAATTATTATTGTAATTGTATTTTATTTCAATTATTAATTTGGTTTTCTCTCAGTCTTTGAATATCTTTTACCTTTACCCTTCCAGTTCTCTCCATCATTTCCCAGGGCAGAGGAGGGTGAGTGTTGGGCTGCTAGACAGATTTAAACCACCACAATACCCTAAATGCACAGGTAAGTCAGCATATTCTTTCCACAGCAACACTGAAGCATTTATTTTATTTTATTTTCCAACTACATGCTGCTTTTGATGTTACGGGCTGTGGAGTTATAAAAATGCCACATATGATGGGACTTGCGAAGAAATCAGATTGGATTTCTGCATGAGCATACTGATATAGTGCACACAACCTCTCCAGGGCAAAGCCCAGTGGCACACTGGGGCTGAGCTAGCACTTAGGTTTGGGGAGAAAACCCTCAGGTTTTGAAGCATCTTCACAGGCACCCAGTGGCATTTGGATGGACACAACTCAGTGAGTGAGACAAGCAGTGCTTCAGAGGGGCTCACAACTCAGATCCTGCTCTGGTTTTGCTGTCTCAGGTGGCAAACTGCCAGCTGCTTACTCCTTGTTACTGTCTGAACAAATTAGATTATCCAGGAAGTCAATCAGGGATAAAAATGCCATTAGAGAAGTAATTCATTTAGAACATGTAACTATTTAGGATATACTTATGCTTTCAGGAACTCTAGCCCAGAGCTTTTTAACCCTTCAGAAGCCACATTAGAACAATTCATGTTTCAAAGGCATTTTCCAGTGGCTTGCAGCACTTCTGGCAAGTACAATTCCCGTGCCAGGAAGCCTGCAGCCTCGTGGTTGCTTTTAGGATCTGCTTAACAAAAGGCTCCCAGTGGCAATAGCCAGGGAGAGAAAAACAAACAGCATTTAGGAAGGAAGTCCACTTATGAAGTCTGTCTTTTTTGTTTGTTTTGTCTCACAAGTTTCATGTTCTAGACTTCTTTTACCAGAAGCGGCAAAAGCTCATTCTGTACTTGCTACATTTGGATCTCTTAATTTTTACAGACTTCCATTACATCCCCCACACTTCCAGCTATTTCTTTCTAGGATGAAAAGTCTGAATTCACTCACCAAGTCCTCTTTTAAGGGCTGCTTCTCTCTGGGGACACTTCCAGACTCTTCTGCATACCCGCTTGGGGTGCAGAGCTTGTTCAGTGGGTGTCTGCCCTGATGCAGCATCAGCATCTGGTTTCTATGGCTTTTCTAATACTCCCCTTCATCTCCTTAGGCTGCTGCAATGATATTGAGGGGTAAGCAGCAGACGGCAAAAAGTTGTGCCCAGTGCGAAGTATTATTTTCTCGGTGCTTCTGTGCACGGATGGGCAGAGCTTCTGCAGAGAAGCGCTCAGGGGTTAAAAAACGCCACCCAGGTGCAACCAGAAGCCAGAAAACGAAGCTGGGCTGCGCCAGTTTGCTGTGGGTGCCGGTGAGGGGCAGCAGAGGGGGCAGCTGCTGGATGCTTTCTGTCCAAAAGAAAGGCTGGGAGTGAACAGCACCTCCGAACAATTCTGAGGCTAGACCCGTGGGGGTTTGCAGCGCCAGCCGGCCTCGGACGAGGCACCCAGCCTCCCCGGCGGCTTTATTTAAAACCAGAAGCATGGTGCCGATTGTTTCAATGCCGATGGATGCGTGCGAACTGTGTGTACGTGTAGACCGAAGGCGCACAGATGCCACCGGGATTTGGAGGAAATATTTTAGGTCCGTAGAAAAATAAAATAGTGGAAGATGAATTAGTGGAGCTTCTGTGCCAAAACAATCGCCTGTCAAAGTAGTCGTGGCCGAGTGGTTAAGGCGATGGACTAGAAATCCATTGGGGTCTCCCCGCGCAGGTTCGAATCCTGCCGACTACGAAGCAGAATCGTATTTTCTCTCCCTGACTGAAAAACCTCACCCATTCTTCCTAGCGATCGTTTTGCACCAAAGGCTCCCGCCGGCGAACATCCGGCAGGGAGGCCGAAGGCCAGCCCCAGGGAAGGGAGGCGGGATTCTGTCACAGCCGGACGCGGCCTCTGCGACCGGGCGGGCGCCGACCCAGGGCGACACCGCTTCCCAGCGCTATGCAGCACAACTCAGCGCCCGCCGTGCTGGTCACGACCAGGTACCTGGGTGGAGGGACCGAGAGCAAGGGCCGTGCAGCTCGCCTCAACTTTGCCAGGCGCTATAGGCGGCCGCTGCCGCCGCGGAGTCTCCAACCGCGGCCTTCTCTTCCCTTCCTGTAACGGGGCAGGGCCCGCGCACCCGCCCGGGAAGGCGAGGGAAGGGAAGGGGACGGGGACGAGCGACGCCTCACGCAAACAGCTGGGCTTCGGGGGTGCTGATGGGAGGTCGAGCAGCGGTAGGCACAGAGGCTGAGAAGAGGCTGAGGTGGGCAGGACATTGCTGTTGGGTAGATTTGCCCCCGGGACACTTCAGATATAGATATGTGCAGTTCCGTGAGTTCTTTGGCATTTCTCAGCCGGGAGAGATCACCGTTGTCTGGTCCGGCCTGTGTAAGACCGGCCTTTTGGTCCAATCCTCCTGTGATAACTTCGAGTCGTTTCTCTTCCACATTGACGCTACCGGGGAGGCAGTGTGTCCTCCCACCCTCCGGAAACATTGTTTCCATGTCAGTATTTTGAAGTGGGTCAGAAGGAATTAAAACTCGTCCTGGAGTGTACACCGGCTTTTTGCATGCGTGGTGCCAGTGCTTTTGGTTGACCCTAATTCACCACCACTATTCACTGGGTCTCTCATGTCCATCGGGCCGCAGGGAGCTTGTCTGCATTGAAGTTAGGCCAGCAATGAAGTTAGGCCAGGTAAAAAAAAGTTTATTCTCTTTTCCCATGGTCCTAGGCAGGTGCAGAGGCACTGGTTTTAGTTGCATTAAATACAGATTGTATTTTCCTAGATGTAGTGAATGAAACCTCAAGAGGAAATGCCTGAGAATTAAAATGGTTTTGGCAATCTTTATAAAGAAATTATAGTGATATAGCTCTCTTTTTTTCTCTCTTTTTTTTTTTTAAATATTTGAGACCACATGAAAGCAGTTCCCTATCAAATGTGACAGGAGAAATAGAAGTGTTGATTCAGCAAGGTCCTGACTCTCACATCTACCTCCTAGGACACAAATAATAACTATTTCAATCACATTAACTTCAAAGACTTTTAATCCTTAAATATTTGGTTGTATCAGGGCTTGACTTCCTTTGGAAGGGTGGCCTTGAAACTTCAAATGTGTTAGACTGAACTTGCATATATGTTTTTTAGAACTAACTTTATATTAGGGTTAGCCTTGGAAATGGAGATCTGAACACATGGATTTATTTACAGTCAATGGACTTCCACTTGCAAGTTGTCCCACTGATGCTGGAATGCTCTCAGTGCCAAAATCGGTTATATGTGTATATGTGATGTGGGGTTAAGGCTTTATCCCCTGTAGAGGCTGTAGAGTTGTGACCTTTTTCATTCTATACATACTGGATTGGGGAATAGCATTCCTAGTTGCTATTGTAATATAAATAAATAGTAATCTGCATACCTGTAGTTAGATTATACAGAGAAATAAAAATGTTTGCTGACTAATTTGTGTCTGATATTTTGCTTTCACTTAATGAACACTTCCTCCCTGGATCTGTGGAAGGCCAGATTGTACGGGGCTTTGAGCAACCTGGTCTAGTGGAAGGCATCCCTGCCTGTGGCAGTGGGCTGGACCTAGATGACCTTTAAGGTCTCTTCAACCCAAATAATTGCATGATTCTATGATTAGATTCTGTGAATAAACTAGTTCTACAAGTTGTTTTTCTTACTGTGACCTGGGTTGTCACAATTTGGTCCCATTTGGGCAGAGGTTGGAGCTGGGTGCTGCTGATTGTGCACAGAAAGTGCAGAGTCCACTCTCTTGGCCACACAGAAACTGGAATAAAGTTTCTCTGGTCACGGCACTTAAATCCCTTACTTTGCTTTTCTGCATATGGTGGCTACTTTCTCTTCTCTCCCATCTTGGCCTTTCAGCACAGAAAGCAGATTAATTAAAATACAAAGCCTCTACATTATAGCAAATCAAAATGCAGGAATGAAAAACTGCAGCTCTTCCATGGGCTGTGGAAACTGCTTTGTTCAGCTGACCTTTATATGGGCTGCCATTCCTCTGTCCCATGTCAGTCCTGCATAATCTTTTTGTGCAATCACAGCGTTACTGTTATGAATGGTCTCATTGTAGGTGGAGTGATTCATGTTAGGAAAGTTAACCATGTGCCCAAGTCTCCCTGGAACTGTCTGTGTTGTAGGGAGAAGTGTAGCTTACAGATATTCAAGCTAGATTTAAATATAGAATAGAAGCATTAAATCTGTGTGTCCAATTTGAACAACCAACTTTCTGCTTTAGCTTCCTTTTTAAAGCTACTAATGTAAAAAGCAATCATTTCATGTGGAAAACTATATAAACAATGAAACCATATTCTTTCTTGGGGTTTGTAGGTGGTGCTGCTGCCTGAATAACAACAGTAGCAGTATTGAATGAACTAAAATACTGGAGGCTGCTTAGTTTGAAATGAAGGCATTACAAAAACTAGTGTGCACGTTGGCTATTACACTGTGTCAGTTTCAGCCTCCCTGCTGATTTCTGCTCATTTTAAAATCCACATTATCCTGTGGTTATGGAAGAGATAATAGGGGTAGATTTATTGTGAAGGATGATAATGAAAGTGATTGCAAGACCGAAAGCAAACAAAAAGGTAGCAATTTCCCTTCCCCCTAATTGCTTTCCATTACAGTCACTTTAGTTCAGACTTTTTTAGCAACTTCAAAAGAAAAACCTGAGGTATAAGTAAGGTGCTTAGTAACTTCATGACATTTTTAGAACTCTTTGATGTATCCAGCTCTTACAGTGTAGCTGTTGTGTTAGCTCAGAACATCTGTAGGTGGATGATGCTGTAAGCTAAATAAGGCTGTTCAGGAAGAAAGGCTTACTATGTTTTTCCTTTTATTTGCATCAGAGGTGAAAAACAGGCCAATTGTGATTTGTTCTGTCTCTGGCCTTGTTAACAGCTAGAAGTAAGTCACTCCTGACTACTATCTGCTCACTGTCATAGCTGCAGTCACAGCTTTTGAGTGACTGCATATCTGAAGAACATTTCCTCTGCTACTGGTACATTCTAAAACCCTCGGATCCAGCTGATTTTACTGGCAGGTGTACTTTGAGTCAGTATTTTGGCTGCCACTGAAAGAGACAACACTCCAGATAATGACTGTAACTTACAGGTTCGACAAACTGCTGTGGAAAGCCAGGCATCTCTGTATTTATACATAAACACTATCGATTTTGTGTTTAGAGCCCAACAGTGTGTAACTGAGAACAACATTTTGTGTGATAGTGTGAAGTCAGGTCCTTGATTGAGAACAGAAAAGAGAACAGAATCAGAGCAAATAGAATGGCATTTAGGTACCTAGTGTAAAATCATGGCCCTAATGTTTTAAACATGGCTTGCAAAGAAAATTGGGTATGAAGTTGATCCTGTGCCCTTGTTTGTTGCTGTCTGATTTAAGACTCTTAAGATGCTGTCTTTAAAAAGCTTTTTATTCCATTTTGCATTCAGATATTTAGAGGTTGCTTTCTTGATAAAACTCAAGTTTCAAAAGAACTTGTCAAGTTTTGACATGATGAGAGGAGTCTTTTGAATATTTGTTTGAAATTAGATTGTTTAAACCTCTTTAAAGTGTTTTTTAAGTTTGTACACCTCATGTATCCTTAGGTGAAAGGGCACCTGTGTTAATGAATCCAAACTCCAAAAATAAAGAGACAAGAATTCCACAAGACATGCCTGCAATCCACAGGAAGTCCAGGGAAGATGGGACTTGACATTCCTCATACAGCTAAGGTTGTGGTTTTGCCATTCCCAGGGGTATTCAGAGAGAGAAGAGAGGAGAATGGGGTTGCCACCAGTTGTAGTGAACAGGCCTTTGTTTCAAAACAAGCTGTGATGAGAGATCATGGAATCTTCTCATCTGCTTTGTTGGGCAGGACAGGAACCTTCAGTTCCTGTTCTAAATGAGTCCCCATCTTCTGTTCTTAGAAATGTATGTTCCTGGCATTTTGTCTGCAGTGGCAGATGCTTTGGGATAGAATATAGAAAGCAGGCCTTGTCCAAATTTGTATTGCTGCAGAGTAGGAATGATGTTGGAGTAGCATCTGTCTGGTGTCCTGTTGAAATGGGAATTTTTGCACCAGTTTTCTGGAGCTTTGAACAGAATGCCTGAACTCTGCACATTTTCTTCCCTAGGCAAATTCAGAATACACACACGGGGCTGGATTTGTCAGTGCCGGAATACCAGGAAATCCGGGGGAAGATGATGTCTGGCCATGTAGAATATCACATTGTCGTTGTTACCCGACTGGCTGCCTTCAAATCAGCAAAGCACAAGCCTGAAGATGTAGTTCAATTTATGGTAAATGCATAATTAGTGCTGTGCACACTTTCTTAACCAACTGTGATTATTTTGGTCCTGATGTAGCAGATACTTTATCATCATTGTCTCTCTGGGTCAAGGTCCTTGATTAGAACAACATAGTCTGTACCATTTATGCACTAGGAGTGTTAAACATATGACATATGTTGATTGAACTTTTTGTTCCAGAAGCTCAAATCAACAATGGCTATTTGTTGTTGGCTTTAAGGCTTTTTGCATTATGGGTCAAAAATAGAAAGCAGTTAAGGTTTTTGCAAGTCCTGCTACAGAATTAGTTTCTCTGATATGTGAATCAGCACCGGGACTTGGTACGTAAACACAAAATAAATATATAATTGTTTACTTAAATAGAGAGGGAACTACGTGGGCCATAAGAGGAAATAATCTTGCAGTAGGTTAGCTTTGATTTTTAGCTTTAGGTTTTTAAAATCCTTAATAGGAGAATCCTCCAAGGAAATGTATGTATAAAACATTATTGAGTTGGATTGTCTTTTTCGTGATCTCTGCAGAGCAAAAGTTTGAAAATGTAACACATGAGATTCATTTCACCTGTTTTAAGTCTTCTATAGCATATGCAGAATATTAGGGGTTGGAAGGGACCTCTAGAAAACATCTAGTCCAACCCCCTTGCTAGTGCAGGTATGCCCATATCAGGTTGCACAGGAATGTGTCCAGGTGGGTTTTGAAAGTCTGCAGGGAAGGAGACTCCACAAGCTCTCAGGGCAGCCTGTTCCATTGCTCCATCACCCTCAGTGTAAAGAACTTTTTCCTCACGTTGAGGTGGAACCTCCTGTGTTCCAGTTTATACCTGCTGTTCCTTGTCCTATCATGGGGCATTACCAAAAGGAGACTGTCACCTTCGTCTTGACACCCACGTCTCAGATACTTATAGACATATATCACATCCACTTGAGCTGTCCCACCTGGGACTATCTACTCAGTCAATCAAAAAAAATAGGTTTGGGGTACAGTTGAGGTACTGTCATGGGTTGATCTGCTGCTGATATTCAATATCATGCTGCTGTCATGCCAGCTTCAAAGTGAAAGTGATGGCTGGAGCAAAGAATCATCAGGCTTGAAGTTCAGATTGTAACATGAGAGACTTTGTGTTCTGGTTGCCGCTTTTGGTTTTTGGTGTTAGTCCTTTTCTTCTGGGCAGGTTGTGGGTTGCAGGGTGGGGGAGGTCTCTGGCTTGTGCTGCTGCTTCTGCATTTTGCTGCCCTTTCCTGAAAATAGGCTAAGGTAACTGACATCTTATCTCATTAAACTCTCTTTGTCTCAACCCAGAGGTTTTTAGTACAGAGGGGGGTGGGTGAGAGCAGGGTATGGTAACCCAGCACAAGTACATATAGGGTTGATAGGAAAAGATGTATTTGTTAAAGGGACTCTAAGGGGATGCACTCTGTGGCATGCTATGAACATCTGCTCTGTTCTGAGGATAACTGTAGTGTCAAAGTGACGTGAGTGCCTAGTTACCTGGTAGACCATTAGCCCTAGTGTAACTTATGAATTCCAGAAGATAGCTGATAAATCCATATTTGCACAGTCTCGTTTTTAGATAAAGGCATAGCTGTCAATGTTTTGAAGAGGTGCATAGCGAAGGGATTTCATACATTTACTGCATTCTTATGCTATATATATATATATTTATGGTAAAAGCAGCAATGCTAGCACGAGAATTTGTTGTGCTCTCCCTCCTTGTCCCTGCAGTGTTACCTTCCTTGTTCTCGCTCTTGCAGTGCTTCCTTCAGTGTGCCAGTGTCATGTGGCTGTTCTGTAACATCAGCTGAGAAACTGGCCCTGGCTAAGAATGAATATTTAGGGGTTTGTTATTCAGTACCAATTTACACCTGTTTATTGAGCTTGTAAGTTGCACAGCCCCATTAAAGGTTGTTTAGGAGAAAAGTCCAGCATGGGCAGATAAGAGATAAGGATTAGGAGTTTCTTTTTTTCAGTATCAATGCCTGCTTGTATTATGTAATACTTCCCTATCACTGTGTGCAAGAAAGAATCTGACTAAACCTGAGGTGTTGAAGTGGGCTGTTGTCATCTAACATTTTGCTTCATTTAAGAAAAAAAACTGATAAAATCAGCTTGTCTATAAAGATGAGAAACAGACTTCCTACTGTGGTCCCCCTGCTTGCTAAGGTTGTCTGTACCCATGTCTGCTCTCTCATTTTCAGCACCTAGTTGCTCTTCTTAAGTGAAATGAACCTTTCTGGTTCCTCCTTGGGTCAGAGCTCCTGAAATTTCATTATTGAAGGAGAAAACTGCTGTACTCTGGTGGGAATAACATCAGATATATTTTTTTCAGCTGACTACGTCTGATATATGACATAGTTGATGTGCTAGAGTAATTTAAAACCATGAGCTGGGAGGTTTTGCATCAATTCATTCCAGTGAGTCTTTTCCATATGTATTACTGGAAAAAACACAGGGATTCACCTGTCCTAAGTTATCTCTCTGTAAATTGGGTATTTTAATCTGAGCTGTGCTTTTATCATCAGTGAATAGAAGGGGAATGAGGTGACTCATCCTTTGGAAATGCTTCTCCTTAGAGGGAAAGCAGTTTACATTTTGCCTTTCTTTTTCTTCCTCCTTTCTTCACTCTCTTTCCCTGAAATATTAGCTGTTCCTCCATCTGCTTCTAATTGAAGTGACTGCCCCACACTCTGGTTGCCCTAGGTGGCAGCAATAAAACTGATTTCTGTGTGTTAGGCTGTGAACAACTGCAGCAGTAACATGAATGCGCAGCAAATAGCTTCTCTGTGTCTGTTGGAAGAAGATGGTGAGTAGTTCGAAAGCATCTTCTAAGCTAGCTGTGATTTAGACCACACTGGGTTGAGAGATGCTAAGGGCCTTTGACCAAAACCAGATGAACATCAAAAAGGTATTTCAGATCTGACCTGTGGAGTTACTAGCCTGTACTGAGTTTAAACAACCCATAGTTCCCTGTTTCCAAGTCTTAATAGGACTACCCAAAATCAGTATCATAACTTTTTGAATTGAAACGTTTGTGAGGCATTAGCAGAAGAGTTAAACTTCTATGCTGACTTTCAGATCAAAATTCTTAGAAAGTGGAGGGATTTTTTAATTTATAAAAAATGCCATTTTTAAAATGTGGCAAATGGGTTATAGAGCTTCTTAACCTTGACATTATATTTGATAAAAGAGTCTCAGAATGCTCTTATTCTTTTGAAAGGTGAAATTGATTATATCTTTGGTGCTGCATCAGAGGTATTGCTTTAAAGGTGATATTTAATTATTGCCTGTAGATCTGCCATTTTCTGTGAGAAAAAGAAAAGCTTTGTTTTGCTTAAATGCATTTCTTCTAGCCACTCCTTACAGTTTTTAGCAATCAATTTATCTCTTCCTGGCATTAGGAAAAATCCACCCAGCCTACAGTGCCTTCTCTTTCTGTCTTCCCCAGTTTAATTGCTTCTCTTTCAGAAATATATTTGTTAGTCAAGTTCTTTCTTTTTCAAAGCTGAACAAATACCTACTGGTGTTTGACAGGCACAGCACATTTTTGGGAGGAATTTGCTGTAGAACTGTCTTCCTTTCATAAAATGAGGGAGTATAAATCTGTGGGTGTGTTTTCATCTATGTTTTCATCATTGCCTGTTTGCATATGTTGTCTTTCTTCCTGTGGGCCTCAAAATCTGTGCGTTGGAGTTGTTATTTCCTGACCACACAGGTGTGTTGTAAAGATAAATTCCTTCACATTATAACCTCTTGTGATGTGAGAAGGAGGGGGGAAAATCCCTGTTCAGTGTAGCAGTAGGTTCAGGATCTGTTAAGAATTCATGTTGATTAAAAAGAAATATTAGAGTGCTTGCTCTTCTACTAGGCAAAACAGATGGGGAGAACAGCATGTAGTCATGTAATTAAAATCTACTGTAATGCATACCCACGAGGTCACCAAGCAACATTAGTTCTGGTGTGGCTTGAATTGGGAGCATACAAGTGAAAGTTTAGTTTGTGCTGTCTGCTGGAGGGAATGCTTTTGCTTCCTATGTCTAAAGCTGGTGGTTGTTTTAAAGGACAGTGCTGCTGTATCTCCATTTTCTGACAGTGTTAAGAAGTGAGTTTTGTTAGAAGAAAATCCTAGTAGCCATGATTTTTTCATGAAATACTGTAAAATCAAGCATGCTCTTCACTAGTATGCATTGGCTGGTCAAAGGACTTGAGTTAGCTCTGAGACCTCCACTTCATTGAAAACCTTGCAGTAGATATAAAGCATATGAAGAAAAGCTTGAGGTCAGAAATGGGGCATTAAAAGGAGCATGAAAGGGAAGGGAGTAATTAAATCCCATTAATACTGAGTGGGATCAATTTCTCCTATGCACATCTAAGAGTCTCAGGCTCATATCCTACAGGCATTCTGGTGTGTACTTTCATGCATGAGGTTCTCATGAAGGGGGCAAGACACATGAATGAGATTGAAGGGATTAGTAGCAAGCTTTTACTTTGAACTTCCTGGTGGTTTTCTTAACCTTCTAGCTATATTTGATCATATTCAACTTTTTTGTTCCTGGTGCAAAAAATATTCATCCCATCCATGTCTCATGTTAAGTTCTATGTTGGATGTTAATTGTTACAGGCAAATAGAGTCTTGACCTGGCAGATATGCACATGCTTTGCTGTATTTGCATGATTAACTCTTTTGAAGTGAAGTAGATTAAGCCTTTGATATTGTGACTTGACAGAACTCCTTGAAGTGCATGCACTCAGGCTGACTTACAGGTGGCAGAGGTTTAGCTTCACAGTATTCCCAGAGTTCAATTAGCAGCATGGAAGGGAAAAGTTTTAATTAAGAATCCAGATGTAGAAGAATTAGAGGCAACAGAGGGAAAATAATTGAATATTAATCGAATGGGACTTTGTTTACTTAATAGGATTGATAAAATGGGGGTTAGAACAGCATTTAATTTTTATCTTGACATTTTGGGCTGTAGGATACATCAGCTGTTTTCAGAGGGTTGTGGGTAGCAACCAGGAAAAGCAAGATTTAATTTTGTTACATGCTGGTACACTTGGAAAATTGTCAGAGGACATTAAATTGAAGGGGTCTGAAATTGTCATGGCAGTGCAGCACTTCCTGACTGGAAAGGTGTGAGAATACTCTGTGTGATGCGTGGGGCTCGACTAGAGATAATACACTCTGTGGGGTCTGGATGGCGTTTTGTAAGGACCCGGAGTTGCCTCTGTGCTGATGCACCCACATCTGGGGTACAAGACAGACGTGGACCTGTTGGAGTGGGTCCAGAGGAGGGGCATGAAAATGGTGATAGGACTGGAAAACCTCTTTTATGAAAAAGGGCTGAGAGTGTTTGGGTTGTTCAGCCTGGAGAAGAGAAGGCTCCAGGGAAACCTTATTGTGGCTTTTCAATATAGGGCATATATGAAAGGTGGAGAGAGAGTTTTTACCAGGACCTGTAGTGACAGGACAAGGGGCAACCATTTTAAATTGAAAAAAGGTAAATTTAGATTAGAGATGATAAATTTTTTATGATAAGGGTGATGAGACACTGGAGCAGGTTACCCAGAGAAGTTATGGATGCACCATCCCTGGAAATGTTCAAGACCAGGTTGAACGGGGCTGTGAGCAGCCTGTTATAGTGGAAGATGTCCCTCCCCATAATAGTGGGGTTGGATCTTTAAAAGTCCCTTCCAATGCAAACCATTAGGTGGTTCTGTAATTCTAAATACATGGGTCTGAGGTTGTTGGATCCAGCCACTCCTACTGCTGCATTTCCAGCACCAAAACTAAGGCAGAGATGGCGTTGAACAAAGATGAAAAGTAGCCTGCAATAGCCAGGGCTTGAGCCAGAGGGACAGCAGGTGAAGAGCCTCAGCTGACCGGGGCTTGGTTGGGCCAGCATTGGCGTTAGGTAAGTAGGGCATAGTTTAGGCTAGAGGTTTAACATCTTGCGTGTGTGATAGGTTGTCCCAGCAGAGGGCATCCCCGCACCGTCGGATTTTAGCTTGCACGGTGTGCTGCAGGCTTCGGATTAGTATGCTTCGGATACCGTGTTATCGGGCTTTGTGTGCTGTCGTGTGGTATGCTTGGTGGTGATGTTCACAGCCCACGCAGATTCACAAAGACTCAATTAGTCATAGGCTGCTAGGGTGTGCATTTGCTTTGGGTTCAATGGTGTAATTAGACATAAACTGAGATTTATGAATAATTTACAGAGTTTGATAGAGGAGGAATGAAAATTAAGTGGGGAAAGTAAGTTTGTGTGTCTCATTTCAGCGTTACTTTTTGAATATTTTAAAGCCATTTTTGACATAGTCTTGTTGATTAACTGCTGTCTTGTAACGCTTTCAGATGTTAATTCGTTATTATCGAAATTGATTAGATGTTAAACATTTTTCCCAAATCAGACTTGATTTTTGTTTCTGAATGAAAGATAATATTGTTTATTCTTTTGCAAAATTGCCAGTGAATTCTTCACTGCCTTTATGTTTGTGCTTACACAATATTTTTGGGAGGAGCTCTAGTATTTTACCTTGTTCAGAGTTCTACTGGGAGCTGGCAAACTAGTAATATATAGCAATTCAGAAATTCCAGAATTGCTTTCCTCTCCTTTTGGGGAGGACTGTCTTATTCTGGGTACATCTTTTTATTGCCATCACTGTAGTGCTTGACTGCTGAATTACATGCCAGATCCTATATGTGGAGGACAATGTTGCTCACACTTACCTGCATTATTTACAGGAGACAAGTCTAAAATTCTTGGGTTTTATTCACCTGTCTACTCAGGTTTGGGGTTTTGCTTCAGATGTTTCTTACACAGCTGCTTGCCTTTTGTGACTAGATGCTGAACACCTAGTGAACATTGTACAGCTGTAATGCAAATATTTTTCAAATCAGTTAACTTGGTTTGTAATTACTGCAAAAGGCAGGGAAGCATGAAGCATAAGATAGTTATTGCTCTTTATGCCTGCATCTAATCTAGTAAACTAGTCAAGATGTGTCTGTTAAGATCAGGACCTGTTCTCTGGCCTGGAGGGCAGAGTCTGGCTGCACAAAATTTTCTTACCATCTGCATTGTGCATCAGTACCCAAACTGGCTACTGTGTGGTCTCTGCACCAGGCTAAATCTTGGGATGAAAAATAATCTAGGGAAGTGATAGCTGCCCAAACAAAACTGTGATGGACAGTGTCAGATTCTAGTAGATGCTGTAAAGTTCCTAACAGACAGACGCTCTGAGGCTCCGGATTCTGGGAATACATCTGATACTGTTTAGTTTGCTAGTAGAGATATGGGTTATGGATTCTGGGGTAATCTATAAGTCATTTCCCTTTTACTTCTGTGCTTTTTGTTGACTTTCTTTTATCATTGTGTTGGTGGAAGAACTCTGCCTTCTTCCATCCCAAGAGGTGGTGCTTGACATAGAATCATAGAATCATAGAATCATAGAATCAAGAAGGCTGGAAGAGACCTCAAAGATCATCGAGTCCAACCTGTCACCCTAAACCTCATGACTATCTAAACCATGGCACCAAGTGCCACATCCAATCCCCCCTTGAACACCTCTAGGGATGGTGACTCCACCACCTCCCTGGGCAGCCCATTCCAATGGCCAACCACTCTCTCTGTGAAGAACTTTCTCCTCACCTCCAGCCTAAACCTCCCCTGGCACAGCTTGAGACTGTGTCCTCTTGTTCTGGTGCTGGTTGCCTGGGAGAAGAGACCAAACCCCTCCTGGCTACAACCTCCCTTCAGGTAGTTGTAGACAGCAATGAGGTCTCCCCTGAGCCTCCTCTTCTCCAGGCTAAACAGTCCCAGCTCCCTCAGCCTCTCCTCATAGGGCTTGTGCTCAAGGCCTCTCACCAGCCTCGTTGCCCTTCTCTGGACATGCTCCAGCAATTCAACATCTTTCCTAAACTGAGGGGCCCAGAACTGGACACAGTACTCAAGGTGTGGCCTAACCAGTGCTGTGTACAGAGGTACAATGACCTCCCTGCTCCTGCTGGCCACATCTTTCATGTTGCAGTATTAATTAGAATTCACTCCACTAGAGTTCACCAGTGTGTTACAGGAGGGTAAGAGCTGGACTCTATAGTAGAGGATCTGTGCTATATGTACTCCACTGTCACTAGTTTTTGGATTTTTTTTTTTATCTAACTCTGTATTCATTGAAGCACATTCGTAGATTGTGGGGCCGTAGAGGGCTATGATGTGTAATGCTATAGTTGCAGAGCATGACAGTCACTCTGTTATGCCTGTATTGTCACAGTGTTTTGTTTGTGTGTGGGATTTGTGTATTGTTTTTTATGGTACACTGTTTCTAGCCAGCATTCCCATGGTTATTGCTTTACTTGTAGTATCTTGTGTCTTATTTCTCCTCAGGCTTCCTGTCTTTGTCTGCAGAAGGAATGACTCCATTCACTGTTGGCATCTTCTCCATGTATGAAAGCCTGTAGGACATGGCCAAGTTGTTGAGTTTTATTTCCTCATGGATAAACTGAATAGTCAGAGGTCAGATGAGGTCTTTACCCTTCAGTTTCTTTATTAAGTGCTCTGCAGGGCAGCCAATGTGCCCTTTTTTTTAGGTCTTAAGGATCAGAAGGGCACTGAAGCCCACCAGGGCTGATAAATGAGTCTTCTGGCTCAATGGTGAAAAGATGCAGGCTGCTTTCTCCATCAGCTACCTAGCTGTCCAGGCTTTTCTTCCCTCTTGCCTCTCAGGGCTGTGCATTTTATAGCTCATTTTCAGTGGACAAGAATTTTTGCTGTCAGAGAAAAGTATCTGGAGCAGTGACCTATCCAGTATTTCCTTAGTTGATGATGCTAACTGGATGCTAGGTATCTGGCAATGAAATTCAGTTTCATTAGGGAGCAAATTTTAATTACAGAATTAGAAGACCATCAACAATGCTTGGGGTTTCACTATGTAGATAACAGGCTTTTACTAGACTATGTGTAAAGCTCCTTGGTAATGCATGTTTTTCCACTTCAGTTTCCAGGGTTAATGTTTCACAGCTCTTAACCAGCTCTTTTGTTGTTCCTGTCTCTCCTGTAAAGAAGCTTACCTGGGCAGCGTGTTTCATTGCAGGTTTCCAAGAAGTACAGTGAGATAGAGGAGCTCTACCAGAGACTGGCAGCACGGTATCCACAGGCTTCTCTTCCACTCTTGCCTAAAAAAGTTCTCTTCGTGGGGGAATCTGACATCTGTGAACGAAGAGCTATGTTCAACGATATCATGAAATTCATCTCAAAAGATGAGGATTTAGCAAGAAGTCCTGAGTTACTGGAGTTTTTAGGTAACTAAAAGATGTGAGTGTCCTCTCTCCCATGAATGTGCTTAATAAAAGTGTTATCAAGTTCTTGACTCAATCAGTAACTGGAGACTATGAGAATGAAGCCTGTCACTGAAAATACCCTCTTGTGCATCTATGGTGCATAGTCACATTTGCTAGTGTTTACCTCTCCTTTCAGTGGGCACATTTAGAAGTGGTGATACCACAATGCATGCTCTGAAAGTATCTGTCTCACCATCTCTTGTTTCCCTTAAGCATATGTCTAAGATGTGATTCAGAACGTATAAGTTTAGAAGGCTAAATAATCATATCTTGTCAGTAGAGAAGTGGACCCTAAAGGGACAGTATAGGGTCTCACTTAGTGATCAACTGTTCCATGTTTTGACTGTGTAACATTCATAATAAAATTGTTAGGCCATGTTGAAGAGTATCCTAAGGTAAATTTTTGACCCTGAGAGAGATTTAGATAAAAGACAAGATTCTTGATTAGGTAAACTCATTCTCTGGCCCCTTTATTTTTTTAAGTTTTGTTTTGTTCTTGTTTGTTTGTTTGTTTGTTTGGCTTGGTTTATTTTTTTTTAATTTTTCTTTGCCTCATGTCCAGCTCTTGCTGCCTCTTACAGTGATTTATGTAGTTCCTTTCTTATCTTCCTTGGGCATAGCAGGGAGTCACTGAATGAATGGAACAGATGGGCTCTCTGCTTTTCATTCAGCTAAGAGCTGATGAGCAGGGAATACTCCAGCCTGGTTCTGTGCAGGATTCTCAGTGTATTGTTAGTTTTAAGAAAGTGAAGTTGCATGGTGCAAGTAAGTCACCATGTGTGAACAGCCAGTTTTACGGAAGTGTCAAGTGTGGCCAGATTATAAATTCTGTGAGATTGGCAGCTTCCTAAAGTCAAAAGGGGTAAAGTTGTGTAATATTTGGCAAAATCTTTTTGCTAATAAGAATTTCAAGAGGGTTGTTTGGGACGGTTTTTGTATGTGGGGTTTTTTATGTTGTTTTTGTTGTGTTTATTTGGTTGGTTTTGTTTCTTTGTTTAGCAGCGTTATCTTGAAAGCAGACCCCTTGCACAGAGAATTCAGAGTTCATGTTGATTAATCTCTGCATGCTCATTAACCTAACCGTGGAGCCCATGTATATAGCTGAATTAGTCTGGACTGTAGACAAATGGGGTTCAAGTGATGTAACCTCTTCATTGAAATCTGCCTTAGAGTAATAGGAGTCTCACGCTGGCAAACTGATAGAAGTCAGTACATGCACTGCAGATCCTCAAGCCAGTAGTGTACACTTTTACAGATACTGGAGACATACTCAGTGGTGTTTAGGGAGAATCAACAAGGTAAACCACAAATGACTGTGGAAATAAGATAACCAGCACTGTAACATTCACTGGCTACCCTGAACAACACTCTTTTCCCTAAAAGGGAAGCAGGAGACCACTTGCTTGGTATAGACACCTACATTTAGTCAATGAAGTCTGTCCTGAATGAGGTGGCAGATGCGATTGTGAAAAGCTGAATGAGATTAGTCTCCTATGACAGTAATTTTAATAGTCAGAAGGATGAAACCATGAGTTTTATCCATCATGGTTTTTAGTAGCCTGTTTTTAGCTAGTCTCACCACTTTAAATTGCTTTCCAGAATGTCCAGAGACTCCACAGCAAGGAATACTTTTCTCTTCATTCTTAAGGGCTTTGCATGTAACAAGTATGGTGAGAAGACAGTCAAAGCAGATGTTTCAGATTGCTGCTCAGCTGGATGGGCCCTTGCATACTGCAGGGACTCAAAACTTCAGGCTTCATTTCTGAGTGTAAACTGTTGCAAAAACTTCTTCATCCAATGCTCTAATTTTAGCCTTAATGAATTAAATTAGTAATGCAAAGTGGACTTCTCTCCACTAGCTGTGTGAAAGTTAGCTATCTACGTCTAAGCAGAGCATTTACAGCCTCAAGTCAGTGGACAGAAATAGGCACTTCAGGGGGAAACTCCGCCTCAGACAAGATTATTTGGATGGGATGGAGATTCTATTGTTTCTATTCATTATAAAAGGAGCGTAAATAAGCAGATTAGCCACGTGCTGAGGATGTTAATTTCCTCTGTATTTCTCTACCTAACTACCTTGAATCAGTAAACAGGTCAGGCCCATAGTGACACATAATGGATATTAGGGACAGTCGAGAATGTTGAAAGAGTTTCACAAAAGCTGATCCTGTCCTTCATTTCCCAAGCAAACCCATCAAGAATAGGTGCAAGGTATTAAACAGTTTTTATCCTGCCTACTCAGTTTTGCATGCGTTACTGTATTTTGCAGGAACAAAATCTACTAGTGCCACTGACTTCAAGGGTAAAAACATTCCTGATGACAAGGAGAAAGATGAAGAAAATGAGGCATTCGATTTTTTCAAAGAGGAGAAGACATCTGACTTAATATCACAGCTTTCATCAGTCAAAAATGCCAGGAAAGGGGAAAAAAAAGAAGAGGAAGAGGAGGAAGAAGATTTAGACCCTCTCGGTATAATCAGGTATAGATGGTAGTGCCTTTGTTACTTAGTTTTAGCCTACTTTCTGAACAGATAGGGCTGCTCTATGTCATTATCTCCTCATCTCAGCATTTTACAACTTTGACCACTTTCAGCTGCATTTAGCAGAGGAGAGGCCACTGCAGTTCACCAAAGAGGTACCTCAATAGAGGGAACACACTTTGTAGTGCTTCTTTAGTGCATTTCTCAGAAAATCCAAGTGACAGAGGGACATGGTGAATGCCTTGATAACAGTCTCAGTTACAGCAGGCTCTTTACTGAACACTGTACCACATAACATAAAGCCACCACAATCCATTGGATGTGCTGTTCTGGAGCCTACAGTATAGAACTGCTTTTGAACTCACTTGTGTCTACAAGGAGGTAATGTTATAGCAGCATGAAGACCAAAAGAACCGTTTCAGTCATGGTGTTCACAAATAACCTTTTCTTTTTTTCTTGTCTGAAAGTGTCACATGCTAAACGCTGCCGAGGCATAAGCAAGAACAGCATGAGAAACAATAATGGAATCAAAGCTTGCTCATGTTCCTATCTGGGTTTGCTTACCTGTCCAGTAATTTTCAGACAGTTATTTTCTTCAAGATGGAATCTTAGTTCTCAAAACCATTTCTAGCTACTGAAGCAAATTCAGTTTCTCAGTGGCTGGGATTGTGACTAGTGACTACTTTTTTTTTTTTTTTGGCTGTCTCAGGCTTTAGATGCCCGAGAAGAAAAGGGCTAGTTGTTCTTGATCTTCAGTAAGCACTGACTGATTCAGCTGAGTTGTTTCAGTTACTCACAGTGACTCAGTGTTCTTTGTCTTTGGACCCAGGCAATGCTTTCAAAATGATTCTTCATAGCAATAGAGAGTAACTGATGCTAGCAAGCCAGAGCCCTCTCGTGGTTTTTCCCAATTACCTTGAATCATTTAACTCCAAGCTCTAAGCTGCAGTCTCCCCCACGGTTAGGTCAGCTACAGCAGTTAACACTGGAAGCGCTGTTTGCTCCTGCTGCTACAATGTTATATAATTGCTGATGTCCAGAAGTCATCCTTCTTACTGGAAGTATTTAATCCTTTACATATTATCAGAAATCTTTAAGTATTATTCTTTTGACAACGCATGTGCTTAGTTAGCATCGAAATTATTCTTTTGTTGAAGAAGAGTTTAAAAAAATTAAATAAGTATTTACAGTAAGAAGTTAGATAAAGCATTACTTCCCACAAAATGCTCGTTAGTTGATAAGTTTACAAAAGAAGCTGTCCTTTTTTGGACAGGAAAATGATCTATTTGGTTAGCAAATGCAGTCTTGTATTTTCTGACTTAGAACAAGATCTGTAAAGAACTTGCTGTGCCAAAACAAGCAAGAAGCTTGCTTTTCTGCTCTGCATAGTTTGACACAGCATTTGAAAGTCTTGATTATTTTAGGTTTTTTTTAATGCATTGTAGGGTGACAAGATCTGATGTTAAATCCTCATGTAGTTTATTGCTTCCATTCCTTTTGAGAACAGAATTATTAGTGAGAGGTATGATCTTTACTGGTACAACGCTGCAGCATGAGGTGTTTTCCACTTTACATCATTGGCTGTTCATATAAAAAAAAAATATATATACTTATTATTTTTGTAAATCTCACATGTTCAGTGTTGAGGCAGAAACATGAAAGTGGAAATGAGAATCCTGAATGTAATGTTACATTTTCTCTGTTCTCCTGTAATTCACCCTTCTTCTATGGAAGATATTTTCAATTCACATTAATGAAGATCAAGTTGGACATAAGCTTTGCATCCTAGCTTTATTCCTGGTAGTAACAGGGGTCTAGGTAAGAGGCCAAAGGCAGGACCTTTGTTCCCAGTGGATGAGCATTTCTTGGATGACCGTTTTAGGATGTCTGCTATACCCATCAAAATGTTGGGTGTTACATGCTTTAAAGAGCGTTCTTGCAGGCCTCACTGCTTTATTCCTTCATATGTGTTTGAAGTTACTTTGGAATGGGAATAAAAAACAAAGGAGGTGATGCAGAATGAATAAAAAAGTTAAGTAGTAAATGGCTCCCGAATGACTAACAGGTTAAAAAATGTAATAAGCCACAGTCCTTTCCCCTGTGAAAAAAACTTTGAAAAGATGTAAAGTCAGCTCCAAAACAAGCCAGTTCATTCCAAAAGGTATCAGTGTCCAGGATGCTTGGAGCAGCAGAGCTCTAACCTATATCAAATCATGTATTTGGCACAATATTACAGGTTTGTTTTTTTTTATTCTGGATGGGGATGAAACTGCTCCAGTAGCACAGGCCTCCATGTGTTGTCAACATGCTTCATTTGGTAACTTTTCCTCCTAGGCCAAAAGGCTGTGACTTGGTTTTGGCCCAGCACTGCTGCTGTGCTACTGAACAACCAGATATCCAGTTAAATATATTTGCTTTAGGGGTAAATTGTTAAACTATCTCTATATTTATGGTTCAGTACTGCTGGTGATCATCCAGGTGGAAGCTTATAATTGTCTTTTTCCTTTTGCCTGGAGGAAGTATCTCAGTTGTGCTGATTCTTTTCTTCACATTCAAGGCTATGTCTGAGTTGCTTTTTCATGGCTTTTGGGCAACTCATTTGCCAGTTCTGCTTTTCAGCTTTTGTGGACATAAATGATGGACTACAAAGTTTGTGTTTCTTTGCTGTATGATTCTCATCTCCAAAAACTTGATTTCTTTGTTAGCAGAGGCCTTGTCTCTGATTCTTAACAGCAGAAAGACTGTTGTTTTTTTCTTGTCCAAATAAGGGACATTTCAAGAAACATAATATGTATTTCTGATTAAGTTTTCAGCCTTTAACACCCTGAGGCCTGGTTCTTCCTAGAATAAAAGGTACTCAAGATTAGGCTACATTTGTGAGATGTGGTATTGGAATTAATTTTGAAATATGCTTTAGAATGCTATATTTCTACTATCTTTCTTGATAGTTTGGAGTATTGTTATTCCAGTGTATTATCACCAGTTATTCTGCAAATTTTCCTTGACATTTGTAGAAATCTTTTCAGCTTGTACAGAATATATATGTCCTGTAAGAAGAGCACTTCTAATGTGGAGTTAGATGGTTCTTTGACATCAGCTGTGCAGCAAGGAATTAATATAGTGTACCCACTTTTGTAGCAGTGGCACATTTCTAGCTCTATTTCATTTTTCTTGGCATTGTGAGTATACAGTGACTTGTAAGTTACAAAGCTGTCATAGCCAAACTTTTTTTAAGTTAACATCTTTTTATTTATTTGGGTTTTATTGTTGTTGTTGTTGTTGCTGTTTTTTCTGATAAGCCATGAGCATTAGAATATCCCTTTGTTGAAATTTATTTTAATTCTTTCATAAATGAGAAATCAGTAATGTATTTCATTCCACATCGTAGAGATGATATTAGTTATACTATCTTACTCTTTGTCTCTTGTTTTCATTAAAGTGAGTGCAGTACTTCTCTTTACCACTTTTCTCAACATTTACAGGTACATATTTTTAAGTGCTTAGTAGGCTACCATGGTTCTTTGACAGTATATCTGGGATTTTAGAGGTGCAGTATCTTTTAACAGGTCTGTCTTTTTAAGGATTTTCCTCATAAATTGCAAAAGAGTACCCTGTGGCTAGTCACAATTGCAGAGGTTTCTCCAACTGCAATGCCTTCAGGAATGACAGAAGCAAGAACATGATATCCTAAAGAGGCTAATCCTCTGAAAAGCAAAGCATGGAATACAGCCATAAGATGGAGAAGCTATTCAGTTGCAGCTGGGTTATTCTTGTTGAAAACTCTGCAATAGAAAAAGGTGTCATTTTCTAGTGGTTTGAGAGAATTGCTTGAAGATGACTATGTGAAGCAGGAATCGGGACCAACATCAATGGTAATCAGCTCAGCTGTGTCAGGGTGTGCTGACTGAGGCTGACTGGGCAGCTTCTGACCAGGTCTATACCATTATATTCTCCTTTTCTGCAATTTGGGTTTGCCACATTCGGAATTCCCACTGAAAATGGCCTGTGCTGCCTCCTGAGCTGTGATTAGCATGATTTAGGAGAATGCAGGTTGTCCTATGGCAGAGGAGTACCAGAGACTGTCCTAATAGCAGAACTGTTGCACTGAGCTCCTGTGCTCAGGCCCAGGGTATGAAAGAATTACTAGAAGAAAATTAGTATGGCCCTGAGCTCCTCTGCCCACAAGTGTTAGTTTCCTTCCTGCTGCTGTGTTTTTTCCAAGTCTGCCCTAAGGGTTCCCTAGAAAACAACCAGTTTGTTATTTTTTTACTTGATCTGAACAGGGTGAAATTATTCATTTATAGCTCTGAATCAAAACAATTTTAAAAACACATCACAGTAACTGAATTGGGTTTTGTCTTGTCCCTCTGTAGGTGAACTATGCAGTTTTATTGTTTGCATGTTGTGGTGGGTTGAAAATTCTCCCCAACATGAAATTGCCAGACCAGCTCAGTTAGAAAGCAAATGAAGCTGTGTTTACAACCAAAACTACAATCTAGAAATGAAATGCAATGAATATGTACAAAATATACAATATTTATGTATATATACAATTTATAAACAAGACAAGAACCCCACTGGACAAACCAGGGGACTACCAACAGCTTCCCCCATCCTGCTCCCTTCCCTCCCCTCTGTACATGGGACATGAGAAGAGAAAAGCAGAGAGCTGTTTGTTAATACTTAGCCACAACAAAGCAATGCAGCCAAGGTCAGCAAAGCCAGCAGAAGCCAGAAGCTAGTATCTGCTAAAGTGAAGGAGTTGAAAAGAAAGTTAAGTGTACAAAACTAACTTTTATGTGAGATACCTGTCCAATGGGATTATTTAGACTTTATAATTATTTTCCTTTTTACATCCAATGGTGATTTATTTACATTCTACTACTTTCTGTTCAAGATCTGTGGAAAATTTTCAAGGCACAGCCTAAAACTACCACACACGCCGAAGCCAAGAGCTTTAGAATCTCTCTCTCCCTCCTTTCACTTTGTAGTTAAATTAATTCAGTACTTGTATTCAGTTTAACAAACCCAAGACAGCAGCTGATTAAAATGACCCAGAACCTGCTCCTCTGCAACAATTTTTCAAAAGGAGCTTGACTACTTTATGGGTTAAAGCAGCTCTTTCAGTTCATGCATTTCTTCAACCACAATTAACTTATGAGGTAATATTTGTTCACCAGCTTGGGAGAACCCACCTTTTCCTGTGCTTTCCTTTCCTGTCCTCATCAGCTCTCTGCAGCCCTCACAGGAGCCTCTCCTCCACATGCAGTTCCCTCCCTTCCGTCCTTTTTCCTTTGCCTCCCTAAATCTGTCAGTGACAGCATATCTTCCCTCCTAAGTTTTTCCTGGCAAACTGCACAGAACCTAGAGGTGGGCATTCCCCAGGCAGGGGCTCTTTTGTCTCCTGGTGGATCCTGGAGGGTTTCTGTCTCCATTCTCTACCTTTGCTATTGTTTCAAAGGATTTCCATTTGTAGCTTTTCCTCATGCAGTTTGTGTCTTGCCAGAAGAATAAAGACAAATGAGTAGAGGGAAACTTTGTATCTATTGTTTAAACACAGATAGAGCGAAGTCCTGACAATAGTTAGGAAGGGATGGGGCTGATTTGAGATGATCTTTTGGTGGCCTGCTGCCACAAGTTTTTAAAAGTTTTGTACCTAGTTGTTGCTGGGGTCAAGCTCAACCACCTCTGGTGCCAGAGCTTTGCTGGTTTTGGGTTTAGTTGGTAAGGAGATTATGAAAGGACTTGGGGCCTTTTCTGGTTGCAGATTAAATGGTCTATGGCTTTGAGCAGGGAAGGAGCAGTCAAGCATCCAACCCTGGATTTGCCAAAGTCATGCAGAGTCAGGCTGGCTGTAGGAGGAGGTAGGTTGGCACAGAAGCCAGTAGTTGTTTCTAGGTTGTGTCCTACACTTGCATGTTCCCAACCCCCTAAATGACATCCAGGGCCTAGGATAGCCTCAGCCTTTTGTCTTGGAGGGAGAGATGAGTGGCAATGTTCGATCTTGCTTCCTCTGCCAAAAGCCTTGGGCTGCTGAGAATAGCCAATGAAGAGGATTAAGATGAGCCCTGTGTTTAGCATCATTCCAAGTGGTTTTATTGGTGAAGTGCCCAGAGCTGTAATAGGTGAGGGCAGTGCTTGCCAGCGGATTTTTCGTCTCCAAGAAAGAGAATTTCTGCAGGGTGGAGCAGTGTCATAGCACAGCTCCTGTCTGCTGGACAGATGGTTTGGAGCAAGCTTGTCAAAATATGTGTTCAGCTGCTTTGCCTTCTGGTCCTTGGTTGGCAAAGCTGTACTCCTGCCACTCCTCAGATTGCCACTCCTCCTAATCCTCAGCCTCTCATAAATTTGTGACTGCCTTTTAGTCTAGCCAGGTGTGTGCATGTCTTCTCTTCTGAACCCAGTAAGATTCATACAGAGTAGAAGAAGCACTTGTGTCTGTCCTGATCAGCTGAGAGAGAGTGAAAGTGTCAAAATATCAAAGAAGAGAGTAGATACAGGTTATTTTTGATTTAATGAAATTCAGATAGTTAAAACAATGAACAAGAACAAAAAAGAGCCTTCTTTTCCTAGCAGTGTGTGTATCTGTGCTCGCAGCTGTGAATCCATCAGAGATCTAAACAGGCAGGTCTTTATTTTTTCAGTTGTTGAGTCAGAAGCTTAGGTTGCAAGGCATGCTTGACCGTCACTTTGCCAAGTGACACGAGTGTTTGTCACTATTCCAATCCAGCTGCTGTCAGATTGGCAACTTGCAAAGTCCCAGTAAACAACCCTGCTAGTCTTCTACTGAAACATTTCTGACAGTTGAAATTTTTCTGAAAACCAAGGATATAGTCTGGTATAGTGTTCTTTCCCATCATAGAAAGAAAAGAAAAGAGTGAAAGAGAGCACTAAGTCTGTGTTACCCATCCAGTGAAAGGATAAGCCTCACTTACTGATCATAAATTGTCTGCTCTCAATGCTTTTCAGGGGCAACCTTATAGCCTCTCCTTGGAGGTGTTTTAACTGAGTTGTTAGAGAATAAAGCAGGGTGGTAGGGGTGCTCTTCTTGCAGGAATTTGATCACTTCCATTTGTCTGTCCTGAGCTTTTTAATGTTTATAGGTGCTTTGCAAGTGTTGTTCTCCCATTCAAAGCACCTTCCTTTGTTTTATGCCTCCAATCCCATCTCTTGAGCACAGCTTCCCACATTTCTTCACTGCGAATCTTGCTGTCCTGCTACAGATGGAAGGTTGAGGGTGATTGACAGAAAATAAAAACATGCCTATTTCTTGAGTCTCACAGAGTCATCCTTGTTTGTTCTGTGTTGTGTGCTCTGAGTGGAAGAAACATACTCTCTTGGAATATGTTTTCCTTGGGAGAACTCTACCAAGGCCTGTTAGATGTACTTTCTAAAGGCCTATGTAGATGTACTTTCTAACCAGGGAAGTTGAGTTGGATGTTTGAAGGACTCAGCCCTCTCCTCTCATTGCTGTTCTGTGGTAGTACTAACTAAATGTAAGTGCACTCAGGAAAACTGGGGCTTTCTGGTACTCCTGGGCTTGTAGTTAGCATGTGTTACATCCTTCCTAAGCATAAGACCTCCTTTAACAGAACGTATTTGACAGATGATTGCAAAAACCCTGCTGCTCTGTCCACTTCTGGCAATCAGAAGGAAATGCACCTTGGGATCTGAGCTAGGGCACTCAGACTGTGAGACAGACTTGGAGAGGAATGGATGCATAACACAGATCTAAAGTGGGCTGCTCTTTGTTTTCTTTTATCCTGGAAATAGTCACTTCCTTGACTGAAGGAAAACTTGTGAGAGTCCTCTCCTATGCCAGCATTGTCCATATCTGTATTCATGTTTCCTGGTCTAGTGTTGGATTTTTGATACTGTATGATTATGTTTTATGTTGAAGGAATTGCCTCAGTTAAATATCAGTGGTGAGTTTCTGTCATGGCTGGCTTGGGTGATTCTACTTCATACACAGCTGGAACATGAGGATCCTTTGGGAAGGAGTTTAAGTAATTATTTTAATGTGCTTCATTTTCTTCCTGATTAGAACTCTGAATGTACTTTAACAGGTTTTATAAATAGTAAATATGTGTTTATACCATCACCCTAAACCCAAAGGACTGCAAATAACTATAGTCTGTGCATGTTACAAGTGCATATACCATCTGGTAGTGTTTTCAAGCAGAACACAAATGTAACTACACCTGGGGTAAAACGCAGCAAGGACTTAATAGCTTAGTGCAACGCTTCATTCCAGTATCAGACAGTAAGTAAAGAACATTTAGTTCAACTGGGAGTGCAGGGGGAATTGCAGTGATGTAGATGTAAGTAGCCAGCTTGGAATTTGACCAGCTTGCTGAAGAAGATGCTTTTAAGAAAGATGTCATGGGATTTTTAATGGACCTGTTTATTGTTTACAGTGTATTAAAGCAATAAAACTTGACGCACGCTTTTCTCTGTATGGGAGGATTGTAGAGCTAAGTAGTGTCAGGGAACTGGAATGAAATACCATAGCCACTAGCTGGCACCAGCCTTCAAACAATTCTCACAGTCCTCTGAGTGAACTCTCAGCTTTTGATTTTCCCATCCTGTTTAACAGCAATGTGTGGTCTTTTGTAGCAGTGCAGAACTAAAGCAGTGATGTCGGTGTGCAGAAGCTGCCGTGAGCCATTCTGCAGGCATATTAAGCAAGTCCTTACTTAACTGAGACAGGTTCATAGGAGGCAGGAGATGCTTTAGAAGGGACACAGGATAAATTTGCAGCTAGACAGAATCAAGTGTTTTTTCTTTTTTTTTTTTTTTTGCTTCTGCTTTGGAATACAATTGAACATGATGTGATTGGGCAGATTTAAACACGTTTTGTTTCATGGGCTTTACAATAATAGGATGACTCAAGTCCTTAATTATAATAAAAAAGCATTACCTCATCGATTAGCCTGCTTCTTTCACCAAGGCACTGGAAATTTTTAATCAACAGACGCAGTGAGCTGCTTGTAGATGAGACAGACTGCTAATGAGGGATGGATTCAGAGCTGCCCTGTTGCTTTGCTGTTCAGCAAGTATGACAGAATTGCTTACTCTAGAAGAAGCTGTCTATGGAGCAAATGTATTCTCAGTTTAAATCAAAAGGGAGACTTGCTTTTCCTTTCATCTGATGTTCCTAATTCAGCAGACTTCCTAAAGTCATTGTTCCATTTCCCCCATGGATATGCTGCAGAAGTTTGTCTTGGTTTCAAAGAACAGGCTTTTGGAAAACCATTTTTGGAAGTAAAACTTTGCCAAAAATGCATGAATTAGCCATTGTACCTCCAGGCTGGAACTATAATTAACTCACCTGGGGATCACATCACTTGCTGCTGCCCCTTGCAGCAGCTGACTAGATCTGGAATCTGAAGTGCCAGCATAAGAAGGAATGTCCTTTAGGACAGACACACGCCTGGGACTTGGCAGCTTTTCATTCTGCACTTGAGTTTCTTAGGTTGCATCATGGTTCTTAGATCTTTCCATTATGCTTTTGGTAAAACTGACTTTATGAGTCTGCCCAGGGAAAAGTTTTCCTTTGCATAGAATTGTGACATGCAGATCGTTTATAATGGCAATTGTCATTGAAGTGAAAGAAATACTTTCTGTTACTTTCCATGAATTTTGGATCAGACTCAAAATCTTTCCAAGTTGCAGGAAATGCCTAGATATGATCAAATTGTAAAGGGAAGAAAGATTTATCATCACATTGAAATACGCAGCTGTGGTAGGTGATTTGACTGTGGCTAAACTGGTAAATAAAGGGAAACAGGAGCTGTAGTCTTGCTCTGTGCCAACAAGGATGAGGTAGCTTCTGTTCAACAGCTAAATCCTTCCACTCCCTAGAGCAAGCTGGCCACATCCAAAACAGGAAGTGTCCTGAGCTTGTACTGCTTCTTAAACTATATCCAGGCATAATTTGGGAAAGGATTAGTTAGCCTGGGCCAAATCCATGCCAGGAAGTGTGCTAAAAACTCACAAGGAAGATACTGAGTCCTGTTATCTTGGCCCAAGCCCTGATCATATTTATTTCCTAGTATAGATGTTGACTTTTTGTTGTCAACAAGGCAGCCTGAAGGAGGTCACATTTAGGAATCAAGATTGGAGCCACTGGGGCCCTGTAATAAGGCTTTTCTTGGCAGTCGTTGGTTTGGCTGGCAGGTGGTGCTGAGCATATCCCTGACAGTTAAGGATTCACTGTGACTGGAAAACACCAAGGGCATCTCACAGCAAGTATGTAGCTGGCTGCTGTGGTTCCTGTCAGCTAGCATTTATTAGGTGGTGGTGGTCACAGCTTGGGAGTTAGCCCAGCACTGGATGGGTGCAGCCAGCCTGTTTTAGAGTACAACAGAGTTCAGCCACATGACTCATGGTGTGTCATTTGGCTGGGAAAAGGGCTTGACTTGGGTTTTCACTACTATCAGCTGTTTTCTGAGGCCTGCTGTCTGAACCATGATTTTCTATAATAACTGCTACTTATTTGGCACAATAGACAAACTGGTCAGAGTGGCTTGGATGGAAGATTTCCAAGCTTCTCTCTTCCTTGCTTTATTGCTTTTCATCTGTAATAGCATCTGAGGCATTCTTGAAGGCACCTTTAAACACAAAACATGGTGTCATGCCCTCAAAACCACCTTACACCATTATCTAGACCCATTTACTAAAGATGTCTCATTTTTCATCTGTGTGATGGGTTATCTGCCAGCAGAGGCTGTTGCTGTGTATAACAGTCTTGTCCTGGAAACTTGTTCCTGAGCTGTCTGTCTTTCTCATCTTGGCTATGAGTGACAGAGCCATGGCCCCCAGCTGGTTTTGTAATATGAAAAAAAAGCAAGATATATTCTTAAGAGGCTGCTGGGGGCTAAACCTCACATCCTTCTTCAGGGGCTGTTACTGCAAACTGTGACCTTGCTGGTATTGTTTTTATTTGTTCAGAGATCCTGCCAAGAGACAAGGGCAGTGCCACACAATATGGGATGGTCAAAGAGGATCAAGAACCAGTGGACAAGAGCTCAGGGGAATTAGTTTCAATTCTTTGTTTCAAAGGCATCCTGTTTAGGCTGCAGACAGCTTGCTTCTGGCTTTCAGGACCACATTTCATTCCTGATATGTAAAGAAGAGTGCTGTCATTCCCTGCTACATAGAGGTGCAGAGAACAAATTCTAAAAAGTTGTGAGGTGTTTGAGGGCTGTCCAAACATTGCAGTCCATTGGCAATAAGCATTGTTTTGGCTGTCCTTGGGAGGTGGTGGGAGATGTAACCCAGCCTGTCTTACCCCTCACTCTCTTGAAGAAACTTGCTTGCACTGCTAGTCATGTGCCAACCATGCCAGCACAGCTGTTGTGTATGACAAGACATATGCTGCTGACGGATATTATGAAAGAGGCCAAGATATCCTTAACCCTTACAGGCAAATAGACAACATGGCAAAGGACAATCTCTTTTCTGCCCTCTACTTAACTCTTCTTTCTGGGAGGAGCTGGTACCTAGGACCCCTTTTGGCAGGTCCCTCTTGGAGCTGGCTGGAGCTGGCTCTTTTGGACACAGCTTCTCACAGAAGCCCCCACCCTATAACCCCTCCACTAGCAAAACCTTGTCACATGAACCCAATGCACCAGGTACTAGTGTCCTTCCCCGGGGGTGCAAAGGGATGTGAACACAGAAGAGTGAGGCCAGGAGCTGCAGATAGGAGCTGGGTGAGCAAAACAGAGGCCCTTACTGAGGACCACAAGCTAGCCCCATGAATCACCACCTGGCATTTTGGTCATGTTTGATGTACTGTTATGTTTACAATCACACTTATATTGTGGTGTTAGTCCTCTGTCCTAGACATGTGGCATGTGAAAGGTCTGCTGTAATATTTTTCCTTATGGATCCAGATTCTGAAATGTCCTGGATCTGTGTCTGAAATCGTCATTCTTTCTTCCAACCTTTCCACAGCAACAAGGAGTAGAAGCTTAAAATATTGTGTAGTTATTTGTAATTGTTACTCCCCTACTGTCATCAGCATAATTTCATCAGTTTTCCACTAGTCACTCCTACTGACACGTCAGTGATGCAATTTCTTCTCCTCCTATGTATTCAGCAACAATCTCAGTTATTTCTTACATTTCTCCAATTTACTAGGTGGCTTAGTTGCACACTGATGTAAAATGGCACAACTTAAGTGCACTTTGAGGCCATCTAGGATTTATGAGTCAGCAAACTAGCCCAAAGGATTAAGTTTCTTGCCCAAACTCACACTATGAGTCAACAGCAGCTAATCCTGGGAAGAGGATTGTTGGGCTGATAGACCAACATAGACTAGGAAAGTTCTTCTACCCCTCTACTCTGCCCTGGTGAGACCACACCTGCAATACTGTGTCCAGTTTTGGGCTTCCCAGTTCAAGAGAGACAGGGACTGGCTGAAGAGAATCCAACAGAGAGCCATGAGGATGATGAGGGGACTTGAGCGTCTCCCCTGTGAGGAGAGACTGAGAGACCTGGGGCTGTTTAGTCTTGAGAAGAGAAGACTGAGAGGGGATCTCATCAATGTCTATAAATATCTGAGAGGTGGGTGTCAAGTGGAGGGGGCCAGGCTCTTTTCAGTGGTGTGCAATTGTAAGACAAGAAACAACAGGTTCAAGCTTGAACATGGAAGATTTCACCTCAACATGAAGAGAAACTTCTTCACAGTGAGGGTGGTGGAGCACTGGAACAGGCTGCCCAGGGAGGTTGTGGAGTCTCTTTCTCTGGACACATTCAAAACCCACCTGGATGCATTCCTGTGGAGACTACCCTAAGTGATCCTGCTTTGGCAGAGGGGTTGGACTCAATGATCTCTGGAGGTCCTTCTAACCTCTAATGTACTGTGATGCTGTGATACTGTGACTTGCCACTATATGTCCTCACACAAGCCTGAGGTCTCGCATTGCCTGGCATTTGTGAGCCTGAGACATTTACCAGCATTCCTGCACATCAGATGTGGTCCCTGAACCATTTTTCCTACTGCACCCCTTGCAGCATGTGAATCTCTGGCACTTCTAACCCAGCAAACCCCAAGGGGGATGCCTGGCAGTATCAGATTATCAGGTAGCTAAGTAGGAGCAAAGAGCAGAGTCTGCAATTAATCAGATCTGCAGGTTTGTGTCACTTGTGTCAGGTCATAATTCTCTGGAGATATGAGATGCTAGTTGAATGCCTTGCTAAGAACATCCATCTGTCATCTGTGAAGAGTGCTGCATAGCAAGCATCACTCTGGGTGAGCTGAGCTCTGACAGATGTTTTGCCAATAGGAGGGGAATGATTTTGCTTATGATTTTAGAATATTATCATGGCTGCTATATAACACCAGCACTGAGCTGAATCTTGTGCATGAGTCAGAATACACGTAAAGGTTGCTTTCTTCTCTTATTCACCTGTTTGTGGGTTCTTTGCACTTAACCAGGTTTCTGTGATTCAGTGCTTGGCCTCACTGTGTCCCGCCAAGGGCTCACAGTGCTGCCCAACTGAACCTGTCCATTCAGTGTGACAGCCAGATGAAATTACTTCTGCTGCAAAAGCTTGTGTGCTGAGAAGTCAATCCAGTTAGCGATAAAAACAGAAACAGGAATCCAATTAAAAAAATGCAGAACTGAGTCAGCTATTTTTCTGCTTGCAGCAGAAAAAAAGCCCCTTGGCAGATGCTGCTGCAGAGCCTCACTGTCTCTTGTGTTTCCGGTACTCCCTAGTGTAACTTGTTCCTACATTCTGACCTCAAGCAGCGTCTGCAACTTCAGAAGTGGAATTGCTCTGTGCAATGGGTGTATCTGTGGCCTGGGGAATACAACAACTAGAGCAATTTTATCTTGCCTCTATTTAAAAAAAAAATATAAAGCTCAAGAAGCCTCGAGGCAGGAAAGCGCATTTTCTTTTTATGGAAGAGGTTTTGATTTTGTGATTGGCAGGAGAGGCAGCAGCTAGAGCATGGAGCTGTATCTGCAACAGCAGTATTATTTAGCTCTGACAGTGTCTCACTGTGTCTTTCTCTATGTTATTTCCTATGGAGCCATCTCTGTGTTGCAGTGAGAGGTTTGTTTTACCCACAGCACAGCCAAGAGAAAAGAGTGACCTCTGTGAACTGCAAGATGTGGGGGAGGGAAGACAGTGAGAAACTAGTCTCAGTCCCATCTTCCCTCCTCAGGCTATATCATGGAGAGGTTCAAACACCCAGTGCTTTTGAAGCAGTCTGCCTCTGAGTGCAAATCCAGCTTGGCTACTGCTGAAATTTCATTGTCTTGATAACCAGCCCTTGCCTGGCTTTTCATAAGCTCTCTAATTGTGGTGTGACAGGCACATCAGGTAAAAAATCTAGATCAAAACATCATTTGCAGTTTGCTAGAGGTTTTCTGTAGATTGAGAGTGGGTCTGTGCAGGTAGCATGTGAAAAAAAGAAGGGCACCTTTGGACAGTTTTACATGGAGCTGTTGGGATCAAAGAGGCCAGAGGCTTTTTGATGCAATCACTTGTTACATGATCTGTTTGAGACTTTTCTGCTCATAGGCAGATAAAAGCTGGAGTTGTGCCTACAGTCTAGGTTCTTGATACATCCATTCTGCTTTTGGATACAGTGAGGAGGGAATTCACATGAGGCAGCAGAATGGGGTAGATGGTGCTCTGAGGAGCACAAGATGAGGCTAGGAGGCTGTTAGATGTAGGTGGCAGGAGATGTCGCTGGATATGATGTTTGCAGAGAGTATGTTTAGATTGGATATAAGGAAGAGATTTTTTTCCATAGGGTGATAAGACACTGGGACAGGTTTTTCTGAGAAGCTGTGGATGCCCTATCACTGAAAGTGTCCAAGCCCAGGTTGGGTGGGGCTTTGAGCAACCTGATCCAGTGAAAGACGTCCCTGCTCATGACAGAGGGAGTTGGGCTAGGTGATTATCAAAGGTCCCTTCCAACCCAAATAATTCTGTGACTCCGTGGTTCTGTGATCTAGTGAGTACCCAACATTTCTGGAAATGTTCGTGTATGTGTTTGATCTTTGAAGAAACCAATCACTTCTCCAAAACAGTTGCTTTTACTTGTTAGTTGAAAGGATTCTTACCAGAACATTGGGTACTTTCAGTACCATCAATTCCCTCTTTATAAGGCCTTAATTTTTTTGTGTTTGCTCCTGAATCTGTTGAGCATGTGGCAGATAAGATGCTCACTAGCTATTTTTTTCATGCCCTGTTTGTTTCAGCTTGGTTGACTTTGATGGTGAAGCTGCTCAGGACATTTTGTGAAGAATGTCTCACAAAGGGACAACGTTGGCAGGTTGATTTTATTATAGCTGTCAAATTTATATTCTTGTCGTGTCACACATTTTATCACTGAGTGATACTGCATGTGTGCATCACTTCACAGGTATGAAACACAGTGCTGGCCCAAGAATTTGTTGTCTTTGGAGCTACAGACCTGTAACAATTATTAATTAGTGTAAGAGAATGTTTTTTTTTCCTTAGAGTGTAATTTTTATAGGGTTAAAACATAAAGCTAGGACCTATTCCTAAAGTACTTCTATTAAATTGAATAGTGACCTTAAAGGAAATAGATCAAAGCATAATGTTTGTTGGTTAGGTCAAGACTGCTAGCCCTGATTTTTTTTTTTCCCTGATAAAGCTTCCTTTCTCCAGAAAGATTTTACATTTATTTAAGATTTAACATGAATTTTGTCTTTTATTGGAAAATGACTGGTTTCTTTTTGGTGGTTGTCAGTTATAAGTGGTTATCATTCTTCAACCTCCTCCCTTTCTCTTGCTTTGTTAATTTGCTTACTGATACATCTACTTAATTTAATTCTTTTTTTTCCCCTTACTCTCCCTTGAGCATTTTTCCCATTGGAACTTTCTATTTCTCCTTCAGTTACAGCCTATGGTCTTCTTTAAAAGCATAATTTTACCAAGAATGGTAATCTTCAGAGTTAAAGCAGAAAAAAGAAGAATCCAAAGTAGACGTGTGGAAAGTAAGAGTTACAGGATGTGAATGAGGTGTGAAGAGGGCTGGCGATGACAAGGAGACCTAATTGTCAAGTCTAGAGCATAAGGCAATATTGCCTTATGAATCTGGAGAATCTGGAGGTGGACCAAGAAAGTGTCTGATACTGGCTAGAAATTTTGGGAAATGGATTGAGGTGTGAAAAGTCGAAGCAGGATGATAGTGGGCAGAAATTGCATGGACAGGGGAATTGCACAGGGGAAATAGGAGGTACTTCAAAAGAGGGAAGCAGAAAAAAAAATGAATGTTTCTGACCTTTTACCAATTTGAAATCAAGTCCTACCAAACAGAGAAAGAGAATTAAAGGCATAATAAATGTTGGTATACACCAGGCTCTTATGCTGCCATCATCAGGCTTGCCTTGTAGGTCTTTTACTAATGAAGAGCAAGGCATTATATTCTCTCCTCCTCATCCCACCAAACCAAAAAAAAGAGGAGTTTGTGGTTTCATCCCTTCTTGCTTGAGGTGTCTGAGTGCTTAAGCAAATGTACAGATAGCTCAGGCTCTCTACAGAGAAGCAGATACGTGCAATGCTGCAGTGAGATCCCTGTCTGCAGGAGCTGGAGAATATGAGCTTCCACTGTCCTGGTTCTGCTTTGGAAGAAAATGGTGGGAAGTCTCAGGACTGCTGCATTAATCCTTGGATAAGACACTGCTATCAGCACTTGTCTGGCAACAGCTGGAGTGCAGTGCACCGTTTCGGTCCCTACTGTACAAAAAAGATGTGGATAGGCTGGAAGTGTCCAGAGATGAGCCATGAGAATGATCAGAGGAATGAGAGACCTGCCATATGAGGAAAGGCTGAGAGAAGTGTTTTCAGAGAGAAGTTGTTCAGCCTTGAGAAGAGAAGGCTTAGGGGAGATGTCATTACTGTATACCAGTACATAAAGGATGGCTACCAGGACGATGGAGATTCCCTTTTTACAAGGAGTCACATGGAAGAAACAAGGGGTAATGGGTACAAGTGACTCCTGGGGAGATTCTGATTGGAAAAATTTTCACCATGAGAACAGTTAGACATTGGAATAACCTCCCAAGGGAAGTAGTGTATTCTCTTACGTTGGTCAGTTGTAAGACTCAGCTTGGCAGGGTGATTGGCCATCTCATTTAAACTACACTATGACCTGGAAAGGTTGGACCAGATGATCCTTTGGGTCCCTTCCAACCTGGCATTCTATGTCTCTGTGAAAAATAAAACAGCAGGTGATTCTGGCAAGACTTTAGTAATTAATGCTTTTTTTAATTACTTGCTGATTATATCTGATTATCTGCTTTTCTGTACCAAGCATCAAGGCAATGCACACTGGTCCATATACTTCTTTGTGTTGTACTTCTCTAACTCTTCTCACTTCTAAACAACTTTATTTTTAGCCTTCTGTAACCTCCCTGAAGTTATAAAATGTGTTGAGTAGTTACATCCAGAGTGCAGAAAGATGCCTGGGCAATTTTTTTCCAAAACACATTAGTGTATGTTACCTAGTATTGCATGTTCAAAAATGTCTGCCATTAACTTAAGTTTCAGGATAAGAACCATTTCACTGTTATCAGAAACCCTGAATGTAGCTTTCTGCTTCTTTGCATATAAACCTGAAATACTAGTTAGTAGTTTTTGCTTTTTCACTTCATTGTTGGCAATTTTAATTATGCCTGTCTTGTTCTGGACCTGGACCAGTGTCGTTGATGGGGTTTAATTTAGTTGTGATTATATATTGAAACTTGTCTTTTGTCATCCTTAACTTATTTTAGCAAGTTGCACATTCTGATTTAGTCTAGAAAATCAAAGGAAAACAGTAATTGCATTTCCTTCATGTTAATTTTCTTTCTTTGCAATCTACTCTGTAGCCCTTGTGGACTTGCCAGGCCTTGTGTGTTGCTGTAGCTGAAAACCTTTTAGGAAATATTTCTGTATTGTGCTTATTGCTAGTGAGCTGTATGTATACTAAACAAAAGTTGTCCTTTTGTGATTTTTGTTGTTAATTTTCAATTTTTATTGAAAAAGGATAGAGTCAGAAAGCTTAACAACAAATTATGAAACCAGCTTGGCTTCATTTAGGAAGAACAGGTGCTATTGAGTGTTCAGCCTTTCAGAAAAACCTCTCCACAAAACTATATCCCTAGGTGGGAGCTGAACTCTTGAAAATCTATTCTCTGAGACTTTCTTTTCATCTGTTGCTCTCCTGGAACAATAGTCTGGGGCCTTCAGCAGGAGAAACTTTTCCTGCAACTGAACTCTCTTCTTCCAAATGATTTCTAATAGGCTATTTATTCCATCTATTATGCATTATCTTATTTTGGCAAATGCCAAGACACTGTCAGTTACTGTGGTGTCCACAAGAAAAAGATTGCTGTGTGAGGTAAAATATGCCTGCAGCCAGCACTTGTCATGATGGCTTAATGCTTTCCAGTCAGGCTGTGAGGAGCTGACGGGCTTGGAATTTCTCTTCGGCATCCCTTTCCCAAAGCAGATGAGAATGACCCCTTTTGTCCTGTCTTCTGTTATCAAGCGGCTTTGGAAAATGAGCACTGTTGGATGAAAAGAAAGAGGCAGATGACATTTTGTTTTCTACATGAACTAGTGTATAGGTTCTTTGTTTTTCAGCAATGGTTTTCAAGAAGATTTGCAAATACCGCTGCTATTTTAGCAGTGGTTCTTTTGTTCAAGCCTGAAAATAGGTTTGTGGGAGTTGGGATGTCCATTTATATTAGTGAGCTCTTTCCTTGTAAAATTCCATGGACACCTAAAATATGAATATTTATATTCTGAAAAAGTCTCACAATTTAACTCAGCAGTGAGCATGGGTTAGGGACTCCTGTCCACTGAGCACAAGAGACACCCACTTTGACTTAAACTGTGTGTCACCAAGAGTTGGGTCTAGAGATCCAGTATTTCAAAATGCAGCTATCACACATACAGATGTGGAAATCCTCTGACTTTGGGGTGTCTTAGTCATCCTTGTTGCTTGAGTAGAGAGCTTGAGTAGAGTAACACTCAGGGAGACTAAATGGTCCTTAATTTCTGTCTTCCCAAATGCTTCAGTTTACTGCACCCTGGCATGTTGTGATCATCAAATTAACTATCTTTACAGCTTCTCCTCTGCATGCCTACTAGGATGTGGCTTCACAATCAGCTCAGGTCCAGCTAAGTACCTGGTCCCTTGCTTATGGAGAGGTAGCAGGAATATCTGGAGAGGAGTGACTGGGCAGGCAGACACAGGCCAGCTGAAACTGATTGTGAAACCAGAATGTCAGACAGGCTCTGAAACTTCTTGCATACCCTTTCTCATCCATTAACCTCTGCTCAGCAGTGCACAGCCTAGACTGGCACAACTAAATACAGAACCGTGGGAATCCTATTTCCCGGTTAGAAACTGACCTCGACAGAGGCCCTGTATGGATATACTGGAATTACTTGGCAGTCCAGATGTGGCTTCCCTAGATGGAGAGTGAAGGGAAACAACTTGAAGGCAGAAAAACAACTTCCTCGTGTTCCTACTGGTAGTGGTCAAGCCCTGGGGGTTTGGCCCTGTGCCCTGTAACTGCCAATGGAGTCCCCTGGCAAAACAGAAAGCGAGCCAGTGTAAGTGGGCTGATTTGATGGCTAGACTAAACACAGAATTACTACCAGGACCTTTAAGTTCAATATTTTGTTTTATGTGTTGTTCTTTACAATGCTCTTTATGGTACTTTTCCCCTTTTTCAGTATTTCCCACCATTTTGGTACTCTTTGCTGCAAAAACTTTAGCTAACTATTTGTAAATTCCTTGCTAACATCACTGGGGTGGAGACCTGTTGCTTGAAAATGTATTGGCTCTGTTTATAAGTACTTGTGGCACAACAGGCTCTGATACTTCAGGAGAGCTGTTGTAAGCATCCGAATGGACAAAGGATCTTGTGAAAGAGTTTTTGGCATTCTGTAGGTTGACAAATCCTCATCTATATTGTCATTCATTTCTTGGAAACTACTTTGTAAGGCATGAATTATGCAAATAAAATTTGCTTCTTCCCCTATTTCTTTGAGTCTTTTAATTCTATTTTTAATAATTTTGTCGTCTCTGAAAGACTCAGTCTTACAGTTCTCCTGGTGGTGTTGTTAAACAGGGTGGCTCTCAATTTTTTACCTTTATTACCTGCATTTGAGTGATGGATTTCTTACTACAGTTAATAAAGCAATGAATTTGAGTTTGTGTAGAAACCCTGGGTGAAATCTGTCTAGCTTGTATGTATTGTAACTTTGGATTTTGTCAGGTTTTGGAAGAGACAAATGCTTTAATTTGAGGCAGTTCCTTGTATCTGACCTTTCAAAACTAGCTCAAACTCAGAAGTCACTCAAGGTGTGTCCATAAAGAATATAAATGTGGAAAAAGAGCAGGTGGTGGAAATTTCTTCTGCTTTAGAATGAAGATTCGTATCATGAATAGTTCAGCAAATGAGTTGTTGATAACTGCAGATACCTTTTAGTAGATTGGATAAAGGGTGTTTCCAAATAAGCCCATACTTAATTTCTGCATGGGATGTGCTCTTAGGCCTCTGAAGTGGCCTTTCCCATTGCTAAACAAGTAGTAGTGGTGGAAGTGGTGGTAGCAAGGTACTTTCATTCATGAGTTCTATTTTGGTGATAATAAACTTGTGAAAGTAACTGGAAGTAACTAGACTCCACTCTTGTGCACAGCTGTAACTGGAAGGGGATTTTATAAGATTCTTTACTGTAGTTAGAATGTATGTGTAATCTTTTGACCTTGCTATTAGTTTTTGATGACTACAGCATGTTAAGTGTTGATAATTGGGTTTGCTCTAGGCTGAAACCTGACCTGCTCTTTGCAAGGGGAAGATCAGATCTTCCATTGCAAGTGGTATTTAAAGGGGATACCTTCAAAATTACAAGGCCATGACTGCCATAGAGTATGGACCTCTGAAATATGGTAATTTCTTAGGAAGAACATGCTGTCCTAAGGAATGCTTCTTTTCAGCTTAGACTGAGTTGGACTAGTCACCAAAAGGTTTTTGACACATTTTCTAAATTTTCTTTTTTATGTTATCTGGTTTGCCTCATAACTCAAACTGCCCTACTGTTTGAGCTGCTTTGAGGCTTCAGCTAATGGAATGTGACTCCTAGGTAAGAGAGCAAGAGGCACTTGCTCTCAAAGTTTTTCACTTTGCTCTTGGAAGGGGATTCAGCTCTCCTTGTTTAAGCCACGTGCAAATGAGGCCTCTAATCCCAACTAGCTTTTAGCTTCCTTCTCCAGCCAATGCGGAGAGGAGGAGATCTTCAGAGATTTATTGCATCCAAATATCAGTGTTCAAAATAGATGGGATTAATTGTCCTATGGAGATGCATATCTCTTTCCACTGAGTAGAGAATAAGCCTAAAAATTAATTTTGTCTTGTTTAGAAGCCTAAATTTAGAGGAAATTAAGCCTGCCCTTGGTTCAAGAAGATACTGAGTGACACTTGTAAATTCTGCAAATACCAGTCCGTCCAACCAAGTACCTGCTTGTTTCAACTCTAAGGTTATTTAGTCCTCATGTCATGTCTCCTCTGGGAAGGATACAAGGGAGCCTGTAATACTTTTTTGAAAGGAGTATGCAGTAGTCAAAAATCCCAGCAGGCTCTGGCAAGGAAATGGAGCCAAAGAGATTTTGTACAGAGGAACCAGTGCAATGGTCCAACCTGGACTTTGTTTTCCAATCCTTCCCTTTGCTGTCTGTCTATGACAGTGTTGCTAGAATGCTCTTTCTCATTTAAAGCTTTCTGTGTGGGAGGAGTAAGACTGCTTGAAACAAATGTGATGGAGTGGTAGTTTGCCCAGTGCAGCATTGTTGGCCCCATCCTGCTCTTCCAAATCCCATTGGGTTCCTTGATAGTTCTTAAGAATACAAAACACGAGTACAGGTAGAGTATGTCAGACCAACAGTCCATCCAGCTCAGTATCTTGTTTCTGCCAGCAACTAACAGATGACTATGTACTTTTCCCTAATATTTTCCCAGCGTCAATCTATTTTCAGTTTATGAGACTTTTTAGCCATAAATCTCTCTTGTTAAATGAAGAATTGCAGCTGACTTTCATGTCTTTTATATTTTAGAACTAAAAAAACAAAGAAGGCATCTGCTCCTCCAGCCAAGGAAGAGAAGCCCAAATCAACCATTTTTGAAGAGGAAGTAGATCCAGATGAAGGACTCTTTGGCCCAGAGAAAGATTTCTCATCAATTGGTTCCAAGAAGAAGATGAAAGAGAGTAAGTCTCTTCTATATTTGTATATAGCCATGGTGGTACTGCGTTGATGGTTGGACTCAATGATCTTAGAGGTCTTTTCCAACCCAAACAATTCTGTGATATACACAGATTGTTTTAGCTAAAGCATATGTATAACTGAGCTTTTAAAGTGTGATACAGAGTATACAGGTTAAATAATGATTTGAGAATGTTAATCCTCAACTGGGGCAAGATCATCTAGAATCAACCAGAAAGAAAAAATAAGACCCTTGAGCTGGGATATTACAGGTCTGTGGCATCAGGCTGTGTCACAGTCACTCATGCCACACTGATGAGAGTAATGTGACCTGCTTTTGAGTGTAGGAAGAAAGCAGATCTATCAAGTCCTGAGACTGCAGAGTATCACTGCACTTTGTGGATTTGAAGTACTTTATGAAAAAAGAATTGTCTACATGATGGTTTGTTTGTTTTTTTTTTCAGCCTAGTAGCCAGATTTACTATTTAGTGTTAATGCAGGTATTGTATAGTGTAGTATGATTCAACTACAGCATATTCTGGTTCCCCTTTCTAGATCTGAAATTATTTGAAGATCCAGACCTTGGTGGGGTGGTGAGACTGGGTGACTCATTACTGCTGCCAGATGCCTGTAAGAACATGGAGTATGTGCTGACCACAGGTCCTGAGGAGGATACTGAGGCACTGCTGAGGTACACGTCCCAAATCTGTTGTGCAGTGTGAGGTTGGTCTGCAGAGTTATTTAGACCTCAAAAGGCATGAATTGGAGGGCAAGGCTTAAATAAACACTTTGTATTCTAACTGTGCATCAATACTTGTACATACAAGTAAAAGGTAAGATATGTGTGATGAGACTTGGAATTCAAACACATTAGAAAAATTAATTTAGTAAGACCCTCTGAGAAAGGTAGAGGGCAAAGGAAGGGTCTTGGAAGCCCAAGGCATGCCATCTAGTCCTTGTTTTCTAACATGACACTTCTGCTTTCTGCAGAAAGTGAAAACTGACCTCCATTATGCTGACTAAGAAACAAAGCCAAGAAGCAAATCAGAATTCAACTTCAGGGGCTCTTGATACAAGAGGAATAATATCCTGCTGGCAGCTCACAGATTTCTGTGCAGAAGTGCATCTCACATTCTAGGAGGAATCCAATGCACAACTCCACAGCTGTAGAGGCCTCTCATTAAAATCTCTTGCCACCCTACATTTGATTTTTAATCTAGGAGATGGAAAGGAGGGCCAGAGCTTAGAATTACAGGAGGCAATAATGTACCTGCTCATACTCTTACTTGCTCCCTTGATAGTGTAGCGCTGAAACGTATCACATAGTGTATTTTATTCCTGATGTCTCACAAGATTTGACTGTACTGATAATCCTCAAAGAGGTCAAGCAGGGAGCCAATGCTCAGAGGAACCAGCATCCCCATGGAATCTGTGCTGAGTTGAATGGATGATTTCTGGATCTCAAGCTGGCATCTGAATGATGAAGCCATCCTGCTGCCAGTGCTAATTTTTGCCAGCCAGCTCCTATTAGGATGTATGATTTCCACAGCAGGTACTAAACCCAGGAGAGAGAATCTGTATGGTTTCAAACCTCTCCTCAAGCAAGTAGCTTTGCAGCTATTGCTTTCTACACATGCAAAAGTGCTAGCTCTCTCAGTGGTAATACCTGACAATTTAAACAAAAGGTAAAGTGGGTTGGGTGCCATCTCCCATTACATTTTGGCAGCTCACCTGATGTTTGTCGAGGCTGATGGGGCAGGACATGACCTGATTTAATGCTGTGAGCAAACCCATATGTGATACAATATTTTTGTGTTTGCTTTCTCTTCTGCTAGCAATCACAGCACACAGCACTTGATCCAGTTTGTTCATACAGCTGGAAGAAAAGTGCCTGTTTCAATGCAGTCCTTGTGTTATTATCCACTAGTGGAGAGAGCTTCTCCATCTGCTATATCAATGGCCTTTGGATTATGTTTTCTCTTCCTCTGTGGCAGGAATGGTCTCTGAAGTCTGCTCTTCTGACCAACAGGCCATACTTTTAGATGAGTTTGGAGTCATCAGTGCTAGCAGCAGACCCAGATGGTTACGGAAGCCTGTGGGAAATGATTCAATTTCTTTTAAATTCCAGTAGTTTTCATTTATTCTTGAGTTATCCCAGCACTTTCAGGAGTTGACAAGTCATCAAGGTCCAATTGGAAATGAATATATGTAATTAAGCAAAAAATCATGGCAGTATTCCGATGGGAAAGTTGCTACAAGAATGCAGAGGCAATTCCTAGCTGTACAAGAGGTGTAGGCAGATAGATCAGGATCTGTTAACCTCTTCAGATGCCTAACAGCCTCTGAAATCTCCCTATAAAACTAATTCACAGTGTTATCTGCACATCATCATAGAAAGCTGGTATACTGAATGCAAGGTGACTGAGGGTAAAGGGGAAGCTGTTAAAGTGGGGAAGAGGAGCAGAAGTACTGTTTTAACCTAGTAGGATGCTTCACCTCATTTCAGTTTAAATTTCAGTCACCTGACATTGTGTAGCTGAACTTTTTCCAGTGGTTGTACACAATGCACTTTGTTTTCTGTTCAACAGGAAGCCTTACCAGAACTGTCAGATCTTATAAATATATGGGCAATATTTCAATCTTCTCCCACTTTCCCTTACCACCAGACTGGTGTTACATGTTCTTGCAGGGCAGTGCTACAGGCTCTTTTCCAGGCAGTAACTCTTTGTGGTGAGAGGAAATGTTCAACATGAGCTGAACCCTGCAGTCTCCCTGGCATGGGGCCTTGAGCATAGTTTGAGGCCTTTGCCCTATAGGTGTTGACAATTTCTCTTCTTTCTCAAGGGCAGCTGAAGAATTCTCTTCCCAGCCTTCAGGTCAAATCAGCAGATATGGGCTTCCTTTAGTGGGTTAGAGATGGCTAAGTTACTGGAGGAAAATTGGCAAACAGCTTGGCCTGTTGGACATACTCTGTTAAACCACACAGAAAATGCCTGGCCACATTTTGTCAAGACCTAAGGTTAGCCTGAGATATGATGCACCTGCAGACCTGTGGTAGGTCCAGAAACTGAGACATGTTCACTGTACACAGGTGGATTAGCTGAAAAATGTATCCGTGGTAGCTCCTGACTTACATAGTATTTGCACATCTGCTCACATGCAAATGGTAGATCCAAAAAGTACTTCCCAGTGAACCATGGGCAGAGATAGGAGAGCACTGCCTAAGGCAGAGGAAGGCAGAACCCTTCTCCTTCCAAAGGGGAAAGGGGAAAAAGATGATCAGAGGAGAACACAGGAAAAACCACATCCTTTGTGAACTTGATGGTACCTGAGTGGTTGTAGCAGCAGTAGCATCACAGCACTGTCTTCAAAGCAGTGAGTCCTCAGCAGTGACTTGTAATTCTGGAGGAATAAAGTGTTACAGAGACAAATGAGTCTGCAAAATGTGTGTGTGCTGTGCTTGTCACCACATGAGGGAGAAAAGAATATGATAAATGTTCTCTTGCAACTCTGCTCACTGTGGATACCTGATCAAGTGAAGTGAGAATTACTGTTTTAAATAGAAGCATCTACTTTACAGTAGCAAGTGTTGAGTTTTGAGAAGAACCAACTGCTTTGTAAGTGTAAAGAAATATTTCTTTTCCATGTCCATTCAAATAAATATCTTCCTTCTTCCTGTCCATTGACCAGCCTTTAAATGGTTACTAATTTCTTGGCCTACCAACAAATACTAAGTGATGGTGATGGAGATATTAGGTGAACTACCTCACTCTAACCAATGGCATTGTAGATGAAGACTCTCTTTTCTACCACTGCCATATGTCACTGAAGTGCCTGCAGACCACTGTACTTTCATGTCCTTCCAGAACTTGTGGAAAAGTTCTTGCCCTGCCCCTAGGAACCTATATGGGTTGGACAGAATAATGCAAAGAGGTGACTTAGAATCCTAGTCTCTCCTAATGTAGCAAGAGATGCTTTTGCTAGACTTAAGAGTCTCTCTTGGTTCAGATTACTTGTGTTTTGAAAGACATCTACATCTGGAGAGTAAAAACTGCCTTCTCCTCTCTGCCCCAATGATACCTTTGCTCAGTGACTGGGGAACTTTCGAGAGAAGCAGAAGACAGAAGTTTGAACTTCTTCAAGATGGGAAAAAATTGAACCAGCTCTCTGGCTCAAATTGTGAAAATTGAATTGTCTCATTTCCTTAGTGGTCTGACCAGTAGGATATTTTCCTCAGAGGACTTCTTGTGGGAATATGCATTTACCTGTACTGATGAGCCTATTCTCGAGCTCTTGGCCACACAGCACTGCTGGGCTTCATCCATCATTAGACTCTCTTGAGCTGCAGAACAAGATGACTGTAAGCAGTTGCCTGACATCCTACACCAGCTCCAAATTGTGCCTGGGACTTTTCTGGAGGAGGACTAACCTGTCCCAGAGCAAAGTTGTGTCAGTGGTTATTCCAGCATTTCAACAGCTCTCATGTTCTAGTGTCCAGACTATTTCCTGGGACTATTTAAAGTACCAGTATGAATGTGATAGATGGCAGGGAAAAGCAGGAACAGGAAAGGAGATACCTCCTACGCAGTCTCCTTTGCTTTGCATCTGGTGGTTAACTTCAGCCTTGTTAGGCATCACACTGCCTCTACTAACCATAGCAGAAGTCATGGTCAACATAAGATACTTCAAAGCCCCCTGCCTATTTCTGAGCATAAGTTTTTTCCCAGCTCATGTATGTGATGTTACACTTCTGCCCAAGGCTTCAACTAAGGTATCTCCTAAGTGTAATTAACAGCAGACAAAATAAAGACATCAGTAATAATATGGATAAAAATAACTGTGTTCTACAAGAACTGCCAGATGCTGTACATACACACATGGTCATTTCTGTGCCAAAGATCTTGTCCAGATAGACAGGACATAGAAAAGTGGCACTTACAGTGCTGATGCTCTAATGGAAGCTGCATCCATCTCCAAGTCAGAACTCTTTTGAAGTCCACATGCTAGCAGTCACATCACAGGGTTTTGTGGCAGCCTTTCTTCAGTAAGGCTGTTGATTGCTTTCTGTGTCTGGAAACAAAGAGAATTTCTTCCAATAGAGTCTGTGAGTCAGCACAACAGTGTGGCAGGAATTCTAAACAATGTGGCACTGGTTTTCCATTACAGAAAAAGAAAGAGACTAATTAGAGAATGATTAATTACATGGATTCTGTGCCTGATTGTCTACAAAAAGATGGGTGTGGGAAGGTTCTTCCTTTAATCTTGTTATTTCAGAATAGTTGCTTGCTTTTTTTCTTCCTCCTTCTGGCCTGGAGTTAAATATGGTGGTAGTTATGCACTGTAACAATTAATTTGCTTCTTAAAAAATAGAAGTCCTTGTTTCTGTCTCTGCCTCAGGCATTTTGCATTTTATCTCTTTAGTTTTCCAAAGACAGTTGTGCTTGCATGATCAAACAGCAGTGGATCAAACAGTTTGCCTAGCACTGCAGCACTGGAAAGTAGATCTTGAGACAAAGACCACATATAATCTGATAAGTTCTCTATAAAAGACTTCTGTCTAACCAAGGTCTTGAAAAAATTCAGGACAAAAAAAAGGACATTTATGTAATCAGCTTCCAGATTTGAAAAATCATCTCCTACAAAAATTTTGGCATTAAAACACATTACCAAAAAAAAAATCATATTGCCCCACCCCCCCCAAAAAAAAAAAGCCCCTAAAGATTACTGGATTGCATCTTTTGGAGGTATTTTAGAATTTGTTGCTGTAATTAGCACAGGAATTAATATGGAACTGTGCAGGAGTAGAGAAATCAGGAAGCTTGTGCCACCTCATCAGGTTAATGAGGTGTATTTACTGCTACCCCTTCTGGGCACTGCACATACTTCTCAAGTAGTGTATCTAGTTCCAAATCATGCATCCTTCATATGATCTGCATCTATATGTCTGTATTGCTAGTCTGGTTATTATGGTTTCTGTTGTTTATGACCAAAACTTTATGACGTGGACAGTGATTCATTCCATATTTGTTTATGCCAAGAAGGGAGGCATCAGATCAGTTAAAGAAAGGTAGGCTTCAGAAATTCCAGCCCTAACATGTTTTGTTTATTACACAGCAAAGAACACAGGAACATGTCTTGGCAATGTGATCACAGGTGCAATATCTCTTGAGTATCAGAGGCTGCAGCAAATAAAAATGTCTGGTCTTAAATTGTCTTCTGTGTAGATGAGGAATTCAGGGAAAAGAAAGGCACCGACAAGGTGTTTTGTAAGTTAAGCGGGATATGTCATCCACAGGGAATCGTGGAAACTAAAAGACATCAGAAATCTTTTCTAAATAATAGAAAATATAATCTCCAGAATTACTTGAGGGATGAAATTTGAGAAGCTGCCTGCTGGAATACAAGTCCACAAGGTAGAGTTCAAGGTGCAGAGTGGCCTTGCTCTGTTCATCAGTTGGTCTGATTGCGTGAACAAAGAGAAAAGGAGAAATCAGAGTTCCATTTAGCTACAGAAGTTATCACAGTGGCTTTGCAGGGGTCTGTATAACCCATCCAACGTGGCTTTGTTGTCTGGCAGTGAGAAGGATAAGATAGGAACTACAAAAGACAGATTAGTGGAGGGATCAAAAAGTACCTGACATGCAATCAGGTCCCATTCCCTTAGTCATATCTCCATTTGTTCCTTGCCATTTGCCATGAGATGGTTATGGGTATGGTGACCAACAGAGAGCATCCAGCCCATCCTGGATAGAGGGGCTGTGCTTCCTCTTACTGGAGTGCTCTAGCAGAGACAGAGGGAGAGGATGGGATGCACATATACACCAACTACTTTCTTGTTTAAGAACCACATGATCAGACATTCTTACCTTCACCAGTCCTCTTAGAAATAAAGCTGTGTGAAGGCAGTTCCTTGGGAATGACTATTGTACCTAGTTTGTTTGCAGCTTCCCTGTCAGGCACCCTTTGGCTGAGGCAGAGGGAGTTTTACTGCTGGCACTGTTACAGCTTCATTAATCAGTGAAATCATTTCACTGTCTTAGGACACTATGGTTATAGAGTGAACAGACCACACTAAAGCTGGGGTCTGGAAAGGAGCTACCTACATGCTACAAACCTACTGTAGGTTCCTCTTGATCTTTGGCTCTGGGTCCTTCATGTAAAAGTTTTTGCTTACACTTTTTATGCTCTAGCTTTCCTGATTTTCTATGCTACAGCTGGAGGCAGAGCCTTTTGCAAGTTGTGTGTTTTGTAAGCATGTGTGAGGTGTGTATTTTATCTGTCTTCACTTCTCTCCCTGGTCATGACAGAGCTGATTGCATAGATTGCTGGTTGTGGTGACTGCCTAACAATTATTTGTCAATCAAGGCCTTGGGAAATTAACAACCACCTGTAAGCCTTACGGTAATTGGTTTGACCACTGTGTTCAAAGGACCAAAGCAAGAGGCAATTTTGATTCAGACTAGAATTTATTGTGTCCTGTAAAGACTTCTATATCTTTGCCATCTCTTCTATGTCTTTTAGAGATGTGATGTGTCCCAACTTTCTTTCCCTTACCTCCATGTGTTCGCTTTCCAAAGACGAACACTTCCTGGAGCCGCTAGACAATGTTGTAAGAGCTCTCTCAACATCTTTAACATCTCCTGTGGGAACAGAGCTGGGCATGCAGAGCATAGTGTGTCTCTTAGTAAGGTCAACTAATGCAGGTAGAAAACATCCTTAACTGTTTCAGGTATTATGGGTTATTTCACTAGGAAATAGGGGAAAATGGTCACCAAAAAGAGTTGTTGTATGCAGTCACAGATTGCAAAACTTCTTCAGTTTCTTGGAAGCAAATGTGAACACAAGATTTTAAAGTTTATCCAGAGCATGAGGGATGCCCAGGCTCAGCCTTGGGGGATGGCGATGAAGATGAAGCAGAGCTGAATGTGAAAATTTTTACTATACTATGAAAATTTCTAAGAAGCAAATCATCCTGGTACAAATGAAAAGCATTTTTCTCTGAAACGAAAGTTCCTTTTTCTCTCAATAACTGCGAATTGATTTTAATTTAGACATTCAAAAATGTGCTGTAAAATTAATTAACTTATACAGTGAACTGAATAAACACATTATAAAAAGACAGTTCTTATTTTGGTAACTTCGAAACTTTTATAGAAAGCTCTTCCTAAAAGAGAAATTCATCAAAGTTGAGCCTTTCCTGCAGAAAGTTTTATTTTGCAACATTTCATTTTCTTACAAAACAAAAAGTGGTTCAAAAATTCCCAAGATGTTACTGATGTTTTCTTTTCATTTCAGAGTTGAAGATGATATAGAAAAGCTCTTGAAAATAACCCCCAAACCAAAACCTAAGGTACCATCAAAGCCACCACTGCCTCAGAAGCCAGCAGTTGCCCCACAGACCACTAATTCAACTCCACTGACAAAGCCAAAGGAAAACAGGATTCAGACAATGAATGAAGTGGACATTCTCCAGTATATCCAGGAAAATGAATCTATCAACAACCAAGACACAAGTCTTTTCTGAACATACATATTTTTAAAAATGTAATGATGACTTCTTGGACCAAGCTCCCAGTGAGCTCAAGTGATGGTAGCAAGAATCGACCTTTACTGTCACAGTACTGCCATAATGTATAGAGCAGCAAGTTTGGCCAGCAGAGACCTGACATGATCTTTTCAAAATAGTGCAGTTGCAGTATAATGTTGCCTTCATTTTTCAGGAGTTTTTAGGAAATGTGAACAAAAGATAGTATTATAGATTGTCTGCTACTGTTTTACTCTCAACACAGTACAATTTCGGCCAGTTTAATCCTGACTGAATATAATGAGCACATATGGCAGCTGTGAGTAGTGTCCAGCAACTGGTCTGAGGCTGTTCTTGTCATTTTAGATACTGTAATTCAACTCACTGGAAGGGTAATTTTCTTTGCATCCTGTGCATTTTTGTAGCAGCCCTTTGCTCCCTGGCTGGCATTTCAGTAATTTCTGTTCTGGAACTGGTAAGTATAGGCAGCAATTCCTCAGTAGCTCAGAGAAACACTGAAATCCCAGCTAAGCCTGGCAATCTGCTGCCTTTGTTGTTGCACAAATGCCAACTTGTAAGAGAACTTGTAGGGCTGCAAACACTAGATGCTATGCAACTCTGGCCCCTGGGAGAACAGCACATGACTGAGGATGGCTAAGAGTGCAGCTCCAGATGTATGTGGAGGTTGCAGTGTGTAGGAGGTTTAGATGCAATAGGACTCCTGTGAACCTACTCAAAATTCATGAGCTATTTTTTTTCCAGCTGAGTCTTCCTGTGCTTCCGCTGTAGTTAGTGGAGAGAAAGAGATTTCTGCAGGAGGTGATTCAGTGCAGGTGTACTAATGGAGGAACTCTGAATTGCTCTCTGGAGTCACTCTCTTCTTCCCTTCTCCCAGAGCTAAAAGCAGCAGCCACGGTGATTGATTCCCCTAAGCTAAAATGAGTTATTTTGGTAAAACAGTGGTCTGTGATTTACTGTGGTGATGGGTAAAACAAGAGAGGACAAATCTAGCATTATCCAGAGGAAAAAACAGGAAGAAAATATAGTGGAGAAATGTTAATATGTATTAAAATTAAAACATAATAGAGCTTTCCCAGCTTAGCAATTCTGGTTGAACATGCTGAATTTACATCTAACGTGCTCTTAAGTAGAAAGAGATTCCTGAATTCATTCCACATGTGTTCTATCCAGGTGTGAAGGCAAACTCCTCAGAGGGAAAATAATATATTTAAGCCATATCACTATGACCAAATTTGCCTTTCTAATATAGGACAAAAAAAATTAATAATGAAATTATCTTTATTATTTAGTATTTCCTTTTTAAGCCAATATAAAATATGATGAAGTATTTTTCTTTGGTGGGCATATAAAACATAACCATTTGCTCTCATCTGCATACAGGATGTTTCATTGCAATAAACATTTTACTAACCTGCAGGTGTTGTGGTTCTTCAGGTTGTACAGTAGCAGAAAATTGAAGTTAAACGATGGATACCAATTTGAGACATGAGGAGTGTGACAGGGTGTTAAAGTCCATGCTCTGCTAAAACCTTGTGTATGAAGTAAGTATGAAACCAGGAATGTGTCTGTGCTTACATTTTCTTTGAGAGCAGCTAAAAGTAAAACCATATATGGGCAAAGTAGTACCTGATCCTGTCTGCACTCACAGTGTCCTGGTGCAATTAGGAAGCTTGTTTATCCTATCGTGCAAAATGGGAACAAATGCACTGAGGAGAAGATAAATGACTTACCAAAGAGAGCAGGCACAGAACAGTGGGCAGGAGAAATTAATTCCAGACAGAATTCCTGTTTCACTGCCTGGTGTCATGAACAGCCACTGTATACTTAATTGAAGATTGAGCAATCTTATCTCCACTTTATTCAGCCCTATTTGGGGAAGCTACTTGCATTTCTGTATCTTTGGCCTGCATGGCCTGAACATTGCTAAAACTACCATACTGTGGGCCATGGCTTTTGTAATCAGTAGACTGAGTGCAGATCTTTAGCAGAGGATCAACAAAGAAAAAAGACTGAGATTTCTTGAAGACATTTAAAAATATTACAGAAGATCAGAGCTGGCAGTGTCCTGGGAAGACCAGTTTGTCCACCATCCTGCCCTAAGCAGGAACATCTGGCCTGTGTACTGCTGGTGGCAGTTCCTACTGGACAGGACAAGATGCTGTTTGAGTGAGGCTGCAACTTCAAGAGCAGGCAGATGGCACAACAGGACATGGTGGCTGAACACAATTAGGCTGGAGAGATACCTGAGCACAGACAGTGAATTATGCTTCCAGGCATTTTCCTACCCTGTCCTTAAAAGTTTGTCAGGTTGGAGAGCAGCACTGGAGGTGTGATGGCCTCCCTCGGTGTGCCATTACAATTCTTTGCCATGCTGCTAGAAATGTTTTGCTAGTGTTTGACATAATTGTTCCTTCCGGCAGCTTAAGCTCATTACTTCTAATTCTCATCACTACAGAAAGAGAAGAAGGTATATTCCTTTCACACTCTTTTCTAGATGGATCAACTCTGCTCAGGATGGTGGCAACAAGACAGGCACCAGCTTCTCACAACTTGGTGTGCCCTTGCTGAATGTTGTCATCTTCTACTGGATTTCTCCCGTTTTTAGGAGAATTGCTACATACCCACATACCAGTTTACCAGGAGCAATAAATGTGCCAGGTTCCCACACCCTTTCACTAACGCCATTTGGTGCAGTGACACAATCGGTTCCAGCCAGGACTATGTTTTTCTTTCACTGTTCCTCATAGCAATGTGCCTTCCACCACCTCTGAGAGCTCCACTCAGAAAAGACTCATGCATTTGCAAAGCCATGGGAGGGAAGGTGTTATATAATCCTGATGAAAGAACAGTGTAACTGTATCCATTTTGAATGGCCAAGGGATACTTTGCCCCCTAGTCCTCCCTGACATTCTCAAATTACCTCAACAGCACAGGGAAGGAAGAGCTGTTAATTGTTTCCTGTCCTAGATCTTTAAGATCATTTTAAGGTCAATGTTTTACTTCAGAAAAGATCTATCTTTCCTGTCAAGGAACCAACGTAAAAGAATCTTTCATAAATCCCAGCATTATGCATTTGTTTTACAATGCAAATGTCTAGCTGCAGTAATATTTATAGGCACTTAGAGGTGAGCTACAGTCCTTGAATAAATTATATATAATGAATCATTATTGTACAAGAGCAGAACGTCAGACAAATGTAGCCCAGAAAAATTAAATGTATTATTTGAAATTACATAGGAAAGTACACAACATACTTTGCATCTTGCCAGACCAGAACTCTATTTTCTTTTCTTTTTTTTTTTTTTCCTTACATCATTTCTAGTAGCAGGTACTTTATTAGCCTGCTCTTGACAACTCCTGAAATTCATTTATGGACTCTAATGTAGTTCTTGGCTGACAGGCATCACCTTTCAACATAAGTAACACCTAGCTCATCAGAAGACTTGAAAAGCAAGAGAGTTGTATTTTAAATCTTGCAAAGGATGTTTGCTTTAGTGATTAAAACTCATAACAGATATCTCTATTGCTTTAGAAGCTGCTACTTGTTTTGCATGACCTTCTGCTTGTTGTGTGGTACAGCACTAACTAACAACACTGTATACCTGATTATTTGGGTCGTGGTTAAAATACTGATTTCCCCAAGCTAGGTATTTCACAGGTGAATTGTGGGTCATCTGCTCATTTCTATTCTGTTGCTGAATTTTTAGGAAAGCTAATTCCCATGTAGAATTTAAAACTTACTTCTGTCTGTGACAATTTGGGTTGAGTCTCAAAAAATGTTAATTGAAACTGATATTTCTGCTAATCTTTGCCCAGATATTGGCTTCTGCAAAGAACTGTAAATGACTAATCCCTGTGATTGTTATATTTAATACAGAGGGCAAGAAAACACTGATATTTCACTTAATAATGTGACTGTTGCTAGTGTCAACAAGGATTCTTGAATCTTTCTCTGTGTGTGTGCACCAACCACGTTTCTTATTGATCAGTGTGATCATGCATTTGTGATGGTTTAAACCTCTGTAAGTAGAGAGAGGGGGTTTACTGTGAGGTTTTACCCATATTCCTACTTTTGCCCTCAACATCAACAATATAACTGAATGAAGTCACTTGCTTGCTTTCTGTATTGCACCTGTTTCTTCCTTAATTCGTAGATTCATAAAATGGTTTGCATTGGAAGGCACCTTAAAGATCATCTAGCTCCAATCCCCCTGCCAGACAGGGACACCTTCCACTAGACCAGATTGCTCAAGACCTCATCCAGCCTGGCCTCGAACATCTCCAGGGAAGGGGCACCCATGACCTCCCTAGGCAACAACCTTTAATAATAATTAATCTTTAAACCCTTCTGATCCAATTCCTTCATCCCTCACCATATCACTGATCTTCTGCATACTACTGGTATTTAATTGGTCATGCATTGAACCAAATAATGAATTGAGGTGAAGGCAAATCATGTGCCTGTGTTACTAGAGAACCTTTTGCAGGGTATGCTGCTTTGAGTGAAAATACCAGCAGTGAGAAGTGATGATGGTAAATTAAATTAATAGTCAAATTAAGTGCTGCTATGGAGGTTCAGAAGCCAGTGAAGCTGCTTAAAGGACTGATTAGTCATAGATATTTAGGCAACTAAGTTCTATTCATATCAGGATGTTATGGATTGTAAAAGTTTATGTGGAATCATGGAGACACTGGTTAGACTCATGAAAGAGAAATGTATGAAAGTGTCTGCATAGAGTTTGAGAAGTCCTTGAACTACAAGTTGCTGTATACAAGAACATTCAATAAGTAAATATTTTCATATTTCCGTATGGTCAGCTGTGTTTGGCTGTTGTGAAGAACACTATACTGGGCTAACCCAAAACTCACACAGAATGAATCACTTAGTGAGAATTTGGAGACTGAAAGAACAGAACATCCTCAATGCTTTATCATCTTGCTTCCCGGCACCCCCTGTAAGATCTGTCCACTAACCTTACAACAAAGCCATTTCTCGTGTCTACTCAGGACACATTTCTGAGTCAGTGGAAATTTTGACTTGCAATGTATATTTTTTTTAAAGCTACAGATATGTTTTGTATTTGCAGTGAGCAATAAAAAATTGATATCAGAGGAAGATTTCAACCATTCTTGAATCTTCCTCCAGATCCCATCTTTAATGGTTAGGTTAATAGATAAGATGGCAGTGGTAAGATTAGTAAAATGAGAAGATTTGCCTGGGAAGTACAATATAAGAGATTTGCCAAGGGTGACCAGGCAACAAATGGCATCATCACAACACCCAGCAAATTTCAGTGAAATAACCTTTAAGTAGACCATCTGATGTTATGTCATGCTCTTTTTCACTGAGGTGCTTAGAACCTCACCGATGATGAAGTCGTCACTGAACAAAGACATAACAGCCCATTGGTCTCTGCTGCATTAACAGCCACTGTGGTTTGTTGCCCTTAGGTTTATTGGTTTTATTATCAAGTGTCTAGGAATCATAGTATCAGATTTGGAGTTTTAGAGCTGTTGAAGCCATGAGGACGCATTTTGATCACTGTGCCACCTTAAGATGACACTTTCAGTCACCCAGCCATAATAGAGACAATGGGCAAACCCCATCATTTTGATGTTTTTGGTAAAAAATTGCAGATCCATTTCTCCTTGCACTCATTAAATACTCTCCAAATGTGATTTAGCCATTTTCTGCCAAAGGCAATATTTCCACAACATTTGTGTCATTGAAGGGTTACTTCCTGTGACTGCTGGGAGAGTCATAGTCAATCTAAACTGTCAAAATCACATGCAGATCATTAGAAGCCTGGTGATGCTGATGCTTGAGAGAGGAGGTAAAGGAATAGGATGTGACACCACTGTCAGGCCTGAACGACTTGGAGGGCATCACTCTGAATGGGAGAGACAGGACAGAATTGAAGAAGGCACCTGCCTGATTTATACACGGAGCTCCAGAGCCTTTCAATTCCTTTGAAAGATTGGGGCTGTAGGGATAAAAAGAACAATTCATTTAATGTTTTTTTTTGGTAAGATGAGCACCATGGTTTTTCAAATGAATATAAACACAAGCAAAGTAAACTTACAAAATTCCTGGAGTATTTATTGAGCACTGTTATTAGTGCTCTGCTAATGTCTCTGCTTTTTAAAGTCTGTCCAGGGAATCTGCCAGTGACCACAAACTTCTCAGATTATTTTGTTGGTAATAATAATTACAGTAATTTAAAAGGTTCAGTTCAGTAATGTCTGGGTATGTTAACAAGTTCTTACTGTGAACAAAACCAATAAATTCTTTACCTTGAATACTGAGAATCAAAGCTATGTAGTGCTTCCCCCCCTGCTTTATGCAATCATATCAATAGGCTACTCTGATTTGTTTTCCTGCTTATGCCTCCCCATGTCTTGACCTTTAGCAGCTTACATATTTAATCTTGTGTACAGTCCCTGAAAGGAATTTTTTGAGTCCAGAATTGCTGCCTAATTATAGTTGCAATACCTTACCTAAAAAGAAAACCTAATTCTACATGGAATGATGTGGAAAAAAATATCTTTTACATGAGGAATGAAAAAGAAGTCTGTGATTTAGTTTAATTCAAGGGAGCACTTTCACAAGGAATCTCCTGATCAACTCCACTTATTGTATGGTTCCCGTCACTGAGCTGCTTGCTTGAGTCCAGAGGACCCAACTAGAAGTAGAAATAACTTCTCCCAGATGTGTACCTGTAGGCAGCAGGTACTCACCACCAGCTGTTTTAATTTGCAAATTCTTTCCTGCTATGCTGCCACACTTGCTGATGTTATCAATGCATGTTTGGTGGTAAACTGAGCCCCAAATCCAGCTGGCCTCAGCCTGTCCCTTCCACATTTGCAGTAAGGGATTGTACAGAGTGAGCAAATGGAGGAAGGGGCAAAAATCACAGGGAGATTCTGGTGTCCCCCAGTATGTAGATGCTGGAGTGGATTTCACAATATTCAGTCAGATACCCTTCACCTAATAGCTTAATTTCTGCTCATCTGTCTCTGGTCTCTAGGCTGTTAACAAGCTTTGCATTGAACGAATGGTGGCTGAACTAAGAACAATGTTGTATGGTGTGGGAGTGGCAGGCGGAAAGAAACTCCTACATCTTCTTCCAAGTAGATGCCCTTATTACTTGCTATAAAATCCCTGTCCTTCTAGGAATCCTATTTCTTTCCAGTATTAGCAGGCACATGATTTTGGCACTGCCTTGCCTCACATTTGCTGGAGAACTGGGAGATAGAGGCTCAGAAGGTCCTGAGGCTGAGAAGAGCAAAAGCCCTGTAGTTCTCTCCTGCTGGGTGAGTGCTTTAGGCAGTGTACCAGGAGACTGTCTGTCCCAAGCCCGTCTCAAAAGACAGTGACTGAGGTCACTATGAGGTGGTGTTGCTTTCTCCCCTTTCCAAGCTGACACCACACAAACTGGACTGCGTTAGGTGGCAGGGTGCTAGTATGGCTGTGCTCCATATCCCCAGACTGTGCCCAGACTGCTTTAGGCTAAGGCTGACAAACGACGAGGCTATTGTGAATGGTGCTGTACTTGCTAGATTTACCAGCTCCAGTTTTCCCATTTTTGCAAGTCTGTGCATGACAACTCTGTTATATAGAATACTCACAGACTGACCTCTTTCCTTTTAATGCAGTAATTACCAGGTTGACTGCCTTCCCCTTTAAGGCACTGACCTACAGTGGCTCATCCAGGAATTACTGTGGATGACATTTGTAATGTCTGCATTTACCATACATTTTTAATCCATTTCTATTTCTGTTTCTTGTTGGATTATTTTTTTATTTTCCCTTTTTTATGTTGGATTTTTTCCTTTTTTTTTTTTTTTAGGTGTTTTTTTCCACGACCTGCAGATTTGCCAGCTATGTGAAAGAAAATCATGGGGTCTTTTGGCTCAGCCATATGATGAGACAAAGAGAAAAATTGGGAGCTTAGTGGGGAAAATCATAGAATCACAGAGTGGTTTGGGTTGGATGGGACCTTAAAGATCATCTAGTTCAACCCCTCTGCCATGGACAAGGACATCTCTCACTGGATTAGGCTGCTCAAAGCTGCATCCAGCCTGGCCTTGAACAATTTCAGGGAGGAGGCATCCACACCTCTTGAGCAACTTGTTCCAGTGTCTTCACCTTCCTAACAGTGAAGTACTTCTCCTTTATATCTAATCAAAATCTACCCTCTTTCAGTTTAAAGTCATTACCCTTTGTCCTATCATTAGATGCCCTCATGAGTTTTCTTGTAGGCTCCCTTTAGGTACTCAAAGGCTGCTATAAGGTTTCCCCAGAGTGTTTTGTTTTCTAGAGCAAAAAACCCCAACTCTTTCACTCCGTCTTCATAGGATAGGTGCTCCAGCCCCCTTATCATCTTTGTAGCTCTACCCCAGATGTGCTTAAGCACGTCCACATCCCGGACTGTTTTTCTAGAGCCATGTTTGAGTAACAAATCCCATTTAAATCTACCAGAGATCCACAAAGAGAGTTACACAGGGCAGCATTTGAAACCAGTAAGAGATCAGAGGACAGGAGATACATTGTTATCTGCCGTCTCACCTTGCTGTGATAATTGTGCTGTTTTGGCAGTGAGGCTTCAAAACGTGCTGGATAAGAGTGACCAAGTGAGCACAGCACCATGTCCCTGTCTAGGGGCTGGGGTATTCACCTGCATGTGACTCTTGGAGAACTAATGCCTCCTTTTCCTTTTCCTGTAGCTATTTTAACAATAGCCATTTCATGAAAACAATATTCAGTTCTTTTAGACACTTCAGTAGAGACTGGGATTTAAGACTTTAGAGTCATTTATAGGCTCTGTGTTTCTCTCTGTCTGATAATATATATGTATATAGTACATGTGAGAACATGGCAAAACCAGAGAGGTTTATCAATCTTCCCACAGTTAAACAGGGACTCTGTAGCAGAGCCAGCCAAAGATTTGTCTGGTTTCCTATCTTGGCCATGAATCTCAGGGCGAAACTAAAAATACAAACAAATCCGTCTTGTAGGTCAAGGGATTTTCTGATTTGTTTTCATAACTTTTGTGATGTGCATAATGATGGCCTGAAATATGCTCCCTCTGAAAAAAAAAAAAAATGCCTGCTTTTTCTCTGCTAGAAATTCAGGATGCTTTGACTACTGGTCAGCCAGTGAACTGGTGGCATTGTAACAGATGGAAGGGAGGGAAAACAGCAATGGGACAGGATATTTTGGTATGACGAGTTTTAATTTCTTTCCCAGTTGAATTTGTGTTTCATTTAAAATGTCTAACAATGTTTGTGAGAAAAACAATGTTTGTTAGGATTGCTAATGAGTTTTCCCAATAATAAGGGTGTGAGAATCTTGGTTTCCTCCTATTTTTTCCCAATGAAACATAAGAAGGAAATGAACGACCTTTAGAAATAAAAAGGAAAACCTTAACTGTTTTCTTTATTATGTCAGCAGAATAGACCCAAACTTCAAATTCCTTTAAAAATCACCTTTCTTTTCCCCATCTAGTTGTCAGTCCCTGAACCAGTGACCATTCGATCACTACAGACTGCTCAGAATCTGTGTGAACAAAGCATTTACTGGATTTGTGTCAGAACGCTGCAGAACAGAACTTAAAGGGAAACATTTTTTAAATCATAGTCAACTTGTCACAGCAAAAACTACAACTGCTTTCAGAGGCATAAAGATTAGAAACCTGTCTGTGTGGCTTTCCCTAGGATTAGGCACTAGAACTACAGCCTTGTGGTTTCCTAAAAAAGGTATGTACTGGATAGAGGTATGGGATAGCCCCCCACCCTTTTGTGAGGCTTTGCACAGCTTCCCAGAACCAGGGCTGCTCTCAGAACAAAACAGAAAAACTCTGCTGCCCCTTTGGCATGGGCAGAGGTCTAACCATGCCTGAAATGAAAATGGTGTCAGCCACAAAAGTACTAAAGCAATGTCCTGCTAGGAGTCCTGATTCTAGAAACACAGTTATGAAAATACTTAAAGCATGATGAAATGCTGACTAATGAGCTATTACGTAGGAGCATGACTGTGCACAAAAAGGGAGAGCAAGGTCAGTGATTTAACACAGAAGATTTCAGGTCACTGAAGCACAGCAGGCTGATGACAATGGGACTTTCTGCAATCACTGTACCTTGTTACATGTGTGTGTAGGGCAAGGAACTTGCATGGGAGTGAGGTGTTTTTGTAGCATGGATAAAAGCAGTTCACTGGGATCTGAGTTGTTTCTAATCATTGGAATCTTCCTGCTAGTCTTTCCCTATTGATTAGACATTCCAAATGAGGCAATCCGATTTTGGACCTGGTTAAACCAATAGGAACATGATGATTATTGGTAGTAAGTGGCAAGTTACTCCTGGTGCAGATAAATATGTCTAGCCATTTCCTTTGTAGGATGCTGGTTTTGATTCCTTAAAATTTTCTGGATTTTACTTGTTCAGGATAACATTTCCCATACTCAGTTATTTGGCTCCAGTTGAGATATTAAAAAAACTTCAGCTCAAACAGTTCATTAGTTTGGATTGTAGAAAATTCTGAATGGTGGGTGCCAAGAAGAAGATGCTAGTCTCTTTTGAGTGTTGCCCTGTGATAAGACAAGGGGCAATGGCCACAGACTGGAACAAAGGAAATTCCACCTCAACCTGAGGAAAAACTTCTCTACTGTGAGGGTGACAGAACACTGGAACAGGCTTCCCAGAGAGGCTGTGGAGTATGCCACTCTAGAGACTTTCAAAACCCACCTCAACACAATCCTGTGTGGCCTGCCCTAGGTGATCCTGCTTTGTCAGAGAGTTCAATTTGATGATCTCCAGAGGTCACTTCCAACCTGTACAATTATTTCAGTCCATGTATCTTTTTCTTAAAATTGTTGAGGGTGAGAAGGCTTTATAGTCTCATGTTTTGAAAGAGGAGTTTGGGAATTGGCTTAGGATGGATGGAGAGGTGGATCAGAATGTCATCCTGCCAGTACTAAAATATTGTGGGCAATTCTGTAAATTTTCCTGTGAATGTGGTCTCCCCTGACAATGTCCCTGTGCAGCCAGTCAGTGGACACAAGTGTAGATGTGACACTTTGGTACATGGTTTAATGTACATGGTGGTGTCAGGTCAGTGGTTGGACTCAATGATCTTAAATGTCTTTTGCAATGGAAACAGTTCTGTGATTCTATGATTCTATGAAATGATTGGCTTGGAGATGGGGAGGACCTGAAAGAAAGACTTTGGGGGGCCAGCAGCTGCAGGCCAAAGCAGATATGAGAGATCTGTGTTTAGGCAAAGGAACCAAACCTTAAGGGTGGTGTTTCCTATTTCAGAGCTGGCATCTGAGAACCTTGTTTTAGTCAATGAAAACAACTGATGTTTGCAGACTGTTTCATCTGACCTTCATCTAACCTGAGAAGTTATACCCTCTGGAGGAAGTGCCTGTTTTCCCCTTTAAAGAGACCCTGGCCAACTTGTTCAGCTGCAGAATGTAAACACATGAACTTAGGTGAAATGGATCCTGTTCGAGGAAACTTTCTCCCCAAAGTCATGCTGAGTCTACCAAGAGCTATAAGCAGAGGAGGTAGCTGCTGCCACCCACCAGCTGCTGGGAGGCTGTTCCAGGCTGGGACCAATTGTCTGGAGCCATGCCTTGAGCATTATTTTGGGCCTGTTCCTGTACATGTGCTTCGTGTCATCTGTTAGCACAGAACCTAGCCAGAAAATGTACTGGCAGTGGCTAGAAGAAAAAGTTCGTGTCAGCTCATCCAGGGAGAATGGAGTGATGTGTACAAGGGGGGGCATTTCTTCATTCAGGCCATGATGAACCATCTCTTGTGGTTAAGCAGAGGGCTGTCTTTCTGCAATGTACTTGCCTTGGAGCAAAAGTGCATTTTCACAGGGAGCCTTTGAAAAATGGATTCCTGCACATTAATCCCTGGATTAATCTTCCTGTTGCAGCAGCAAGGTGAGCAAGGTGAGATTTGTAGGGAAGGTCTGTGCTTTTGCATAGTCCCATTGATGTAACAGGGAGTTAAAAATGGATCTGCATTTGAGCTTGTGATCCAGATCTTGGAGGAAAGTCATGCACAAAAGCAAGGAACTGATACACCTGTACCTTAATCCTCCTCTTTTCTCCTCCCCTTCCCTTCTCTCCCCTTCCACTCCACAACAGAGCTGGAAGTGGGATTGTCATTTACTACTGGGCTAGTAAGATGACTCCAGATATAAGAGACCATACTTTATTTCTTTCCTCTCTATAAATTGATTTTAACATAATTGACTATCTTTAAGAGTGTTCTGGAGTTTGATGTCCCCCTAAATATAAACATTATTTCATGGTTTTCTATGCATAGGGAAAGTAAATATTCTTTAGGCCATCAAATGCATATAAATAAGTATGACTCCATAATTTAGACATGAGGCTATGCATCTAATTTTAGTCCTCACTAAGATGGAATGGGAGGATGTGTATTTTTACACTAGCTATGCCCTGACACAGGGGTTGATATCAGGTCTCCCTAGCCCCAGGTGGTACCCAGCATTCACACCCTTTTTGACCTAATGAATACAAAATAAATCATCTTTCACAAGAAAAAAATACTGTAACCCTGTCCAGAGTGTTCTGGCTGGACACTTAAAGCATCTCCATAAGGAAGGAGTCATGGCAGAAGTTCATGTCCCCTAAGGCAGGCACAGCTGTGCACACTTGCCCTGGCAGCTGCTTAACCACTGACCTAGAACATAAAACACTGGTCTTGCCACATTCTCCCCAGACAGGTTTTAAATGCATTTTGATCCTACTCAGCAAAAGACAAGGCTGAGCCACTCCTGGGTGTGCCTAGAAACAGGCCTAAATCTGTGGCATTAAGTTTTGCCAGCATGCAGACTTCAGGGCAGATGTCCACCTCTACGTGAGAAGGCTGCTGACAGCGGATCTGGCTTTCAGCAGCTGCTCTGAAATTTGTTCACCTCACAGATACTGTGAACAATGGATGGAAAATCATTGACCTGGGGAACCTGAATGTCAGTGTCTGAGTGGTCTACAAACACTAGATGCACCAGGACTAGGCACCTGATGAGTCTTCAAACATCAGACTCTGAAGCGACATCCTTCAAATGGCATTTGGAAAGCCCAAAGTTACCTGAGTCGTTTTGTGCATCGTAGTCAACTAAAAAGGTTTTAAAATCTATATATACACACACACACACATAGATAGATAGATAGATAGATAGATAGATAGATAGATAGATAGATAGATAGATAGATAGATAGATAGATATTTCAGTCTTCAGTGCAGCAGCTCTTAGGGCAATCTGACTAATTTTTGACATCAGGCTGGGTATCTGGGCTCAGAGAAACAAGGAGACTCAGCTCCCACTGGCTTCTGTCTTTCATGAGGGAAGTGTGTCAGTGTCTGGGGGCAGGGAACAGATGATGTTGGGGGAAAAGGAAGGTGTATTATGCCTTGCCAGTATTTTCATCATCTCACGCTCATTTACATCTGTAAGAATGTGGTGCTATATTGCAGCATGCATGTTGCATGTGAGGCTGATAGACACAAGGGAAAGCTAGATGTTCCTAAATGTCCAAAAAGCTGCACAGTTTGCATTTCCCATTCCTTCTGTAGAGATGCCTTTAGGATTTTTTAGCAGATTTACATCCAATGGACAGTGCATACATTAAAGAGGTGAGTTTTTTTCTTACCTCATTCTGGGGCTTGTCCACTCTTTTTAGTATGCAAAAGGCTCCATCCTTTTAAAGGCTGTTCTGCCTATGGTTTGAACATCTCAGGATGTCTTCTACAAAGCCTGTGAACCAAGCACAAAGGGTGGCCCTTTTTAATATCACTGCCTTTGATAAGATCTCTGATAAACAATCATGTAATTCCTCCTATAAGTGTGAGCATAATGACAACCTAAAGGAAGTCATTACAGGAGCCAAAAGGAGAGTTTTCTCTGTGCTCTGCTTTTGCCACACTGGGATTTCCAGCAATGAACCTTATATTGACGCAGGATGCCTGACTCTGGTGGCTGGAGATTGGTGATAAGTAGCTGTTGGCAGAGTCATTGGGGTAGAGGTGGACATGCAGTGGTGGAAGTGGTGCCTTTCTGTGGGCAACAGGACATGCTTGCCTCCTCCAGTTCAACACAAGTGAATGTGAGCTGCAGCACTGAGACTCAGCTACTGCCTTTCTGACACCAGCTTGGCACCTCAACAAAACAAATACAGCAAAGGAAAGTAGAAGCACCAAGAGAACCTGAAACCTGTGACTCCCTTTAAAGAAAACCTCCATTGATATTTTGGTCTTAATATCTCAAGTATTGGATTTAATATCTCAAGTAATTATTTGGCATTGCCTTCAGATCGTATAGGAGGGATTGACATTTAACTTAAGGATTTGGTAGCAAATTCAAGAACAGAAGAACAGATCTGGATCTCTGTTCCCATGTTTTCTGCAGTGCTGAGACATTTCTCCTTTACAGGGGTTGAAGGAAAGCCAGAGTCCCTTCCCTGTGCTCCATGTGGACAAACACAATACTTGTGTCATTTGTAACACTGCACAATTAAAATATCATGAAATGACTATTGTACATTTGCTGCTATAGCAAAGTCCCATTTTTTCCACAGAAAGAGCTAGCAGTAAAGATTCTAATAGGTTTCCAAATGTTTCCCTGCCCTTCAGGATAAAACTGCTAGGTTTAGAGGTTAGATTAAAAGAGACAGAAAATTGCTTCAATAAGCTGCAATTTCTGTTGATACTGTAAAACCTTTCAGAAGCCTTTACTGCGTTCTGTCAATTTTGTCCCTAATCTGAGTAACTCCTCTACCACCAGGGTTTAAGAGGAAAAGGTCAGGCTGAGATGAACACAGTCTTTCCTGAAGCTAACAAAACCTTTGACTTTATGACTGGCCTTGGACCACACATTGAACTGGAGCTGGTGAGCACTAAACAGCCAGGGCTCATTGGAGCATCCCCGGGATAGCAAATGACACTACTGCCACGTCCTGGGGACTATGACACTGAAAGTGGCACTTCTTAATCATAATCTGTGGTGGAGGATCCAGTGCAGAAGAGGTTTCTCCTTCGACATGCCTCCTGTGGCTGCTGCTTCCTGCTGCACATCCTCATCAATCCAATGGGTGCAGTTTTGTGCAGCTGTGGTCCAGCCCAGCCTTCGGAGTGGATTTATCTCTGCTCTGTATACTTCTATCCAGTATCAACTGCTTCTTCCTAAAGCTATGTGTCCCATTCTTGATTAGCCTCCACTCTCTCCTGGTATGTAACCACCTTTTGGTAAAGGCAGACCCTTACCATACAGATGATTTTTTTGTTTTGTTTTTGTCTGTTAACACACAAGAAGGTTAAAAATATCATTGGTTTGATGCACAAACATAGGACTGAGTTTTGATTGGAATGGCCCAGGAGTTTGGTCTGGTCTAGGGTTGCAAGTGACCAGCTAGGACAGCCTAATCACGTTTCCTGTTACTACAGAGCAGGACTGGGAACACCCTCTCAGCCCAGCTTTGGAACATGGGGCTTAACTGCTGCAGATGCCACTGGAACATGGAAAGAATTTGCACCTTGGTTCTATTCTAATTAAATTATCTGCTATTAACAGTGTTTACAGAAAAACACTTTTGCTTCTGTGTTGCCTTTTGTTGTCAGCTGTCAGAGGGCACCTGGAATTGTGGTGCCTTTGCTAATGATGAAGCCCTCCTCCACATAGCCCCATGATGTCTGATCCTTCAGAAAAAGCCTCTCCCAGACCAGATTCTTGGATTTAGCTGTGCATAACCTCATCAAACACTGAGAATAGAGTAGCGTGACTGAAAAAATAGGGGGTGCTGGTGACTCTTGTGTGTGAAAAGGTCTCTCCACACAGGATTGTCACCCTTGCAGTGACACTGTGTCCTCACCTAAACTGGGCCAGAATTTTAATTTGTTGCAGGCTAATCAAGCTGGGAGACATCCAGAGCTTTTTCAGTCAGTTTGATGAATCCCCGGCAGGGCAGGTTGGCTTCTAAAGCACTGTAGCTTTGGTCTGTCTATCTTGAATGACTCTGGAAACAAATGTGGAATTTCTGGGATGGGAGATCTTCATGGCAGATCTTAAGTCCATGCAGCCATGGACCTGCACCAGCTAGCAATGCAGAGGTGGAACTGAGGGTTACTCTGCTGGTTTCTTGAAACTGAACTTGCTTGACTATAAGCTGCCTTTGCAGAGGCTGGGTTTGCTGATAGACACTTTGTTCTAATGCAGTGTGGAATAGTGGCAGTGCCAAGCCCCTCTTTTCCTTTCAGAAATGCTGCATGAAAGAGTTCCTCTAGAGAAGAGCAGCAGTTAAAAATAACCCTGCAGGCAGTGGTGACTAATGTGCTCATACACAGGGATCTGCCTCCCCGTCTCCCTGTTGCCAGTGGTCACATATGTCTCCTGTGTGTCTGAGATCTGCAACCTCAGTAGAGGCTGCAAAATGTGTGATGGGTTTACATTCACTGGGAGAACATCCATTACCAGTGATGCTCTGTGTTTTAAGGTCTTTGTGACATTTCATAACGGCTATGATCTGATGGGAAAATTGTCTAGTTCCTAGTGAACACTCTGCTTGAAGGCCATGGCAGGAATTATCTCTATGATGCCACCTGGTTCTGAAAGCCATTTGCTGAAGAGTGATTTCTACATGCAATAGGACAGAAAGCTCTGTGTCTTTTTTCATGACCATACACTTCAGCAGCCTGGGGAACACCATTTCAACAATACATCCTGCAAGACTCCTGCCTGTGATGGAGGAATCTCAGCTTCTGTTCATGAAAGCTAACATTCATCATTGTAAGGCTCAGACCTGGTGTGAGAAAGTACCTCCTGCCATAAGAGTGATACTTCCTTTCATACTTCAGTAATGCTACCTCACCTTTTCTTGCTGCAGGCCATGCTGCTCCCATCCTTTCTTTGCCGGCCCAGGACATGCCCAGGATGATGAGCTGGACTCAGGCACAGGTATCAGCATGCAAAACCAGCCCTGCCCAATGAGATGTGCACCCTGAGGTATATAGAGCTATAGCTGCTCTCTCCAACTCCATTGACTGTTTGTGGTAGAAGCACAAAGGCTTTAGCTCTAGGGTGCCTTTTGTGCCCTGGGGCACCCCAGGCATAAAACAGAGTAGCTTCATGTCTCAGAGCTCACACAGCAGAGATGGTCCTACACTCTTCTGACCAGAGTCTGGTCAGGCACAGCAGAAAGTAGAGCTGCTGCTTCCTGCTCCACAGCTCAGTGTTTAAAGCAGCCACCCAGCACTACTCACACTTAAGAATAAGCTGTGGCATTTGAACAATTTTAGTCCGCTTGCATCTGCCATGTGATGCAGGCTGTGCTCGTCTCTTGAGGACAGACTTTCTTTAGATCTAGTCTTTCAAGGACAGACTGCACCACTGCTGCTGAGGAAGTGTTTGGCTGAGGGACAATGGATTTCTCTTTGTGGTGTGGGAAGCACATCTGCCAAGCCAGACATTTCTCTCCTGTGCCTGCACCTGGCCACTGAAACACCTGGATTTAGGTAAGGTAACCTCCAGCATAGAAATCCAGGACATGGAGAAGGTAAGTTTTCAGTACAGCAAAGTTCTTTGTGAGGAAAGGAAATTAGGAAGAGGCAAATGACCTGATTACAGTTTATTAATATTTACAGGAGGAGCCCACACTGCTAATGGGCAGATTCTGAGTCTACTTCTTTGGGGAGCAGGTGTCATTCCCAAGAGAGAGGTAAGTACAAAAGCAGTCAGGTATTTATTGGAAGGGACTTTCCAATCCTCTTGGTAGATGATCCCCTTCAGGACCTCCATCCCTGAGACTGGGAAAAGGGGACCATGCTATAGTAGGAGTCAGCTCCATCAGCTGTGTGATGTGAGCTGGCATCTAGACCTGCAGAGATCATCAGGGCCAGACATGAGCCAGGGACCACCACCAAGGTCAGTGTCATAGGTAAAGTCCTTCTGGTACCTGGTCCCCAGGGCTGGTGCAGGTTGCCCTTCCCCAAGGGTCCAACCTAAGCACTGAGACTGCAGCTTTGCTGGGGCATTTGCTGGAAGTCACAATGTGAAGGAAGAGCACAGCAGTTTTCATAACTGCCTTTCTACCTGAACTTTTTACATTGATTCAGTCCCAAGGAAAGTGTTGAATAAATAAAAAGAATTCCCAAGCTAACCATGGCTTCCCAAAGGATGTTAATACAAAATAAATGTGCTCACTGTGATAAAAGACGACTAGCAAGGACATGTAGAAGATAGTAAAACTGTTCAGTGGCACATGAGCTCAGAAGGAAAGATGTTTGCCACTACACAGCCCATTTCCCATAAATCTTATCTTGAACACTTACTTCAGTGAGTGTCAGCCAGGCTTTTATTCTTTTCTGTGCAGTTTTGAGTAGCTCACCACTGACAGGCCTAGCCTTGCTGATAAGTGTGCAGAAGTTGCTGATGCTTTGCACTGGTGTAATGGACTTTTATGGAGTTGCTCCTGATTTGCACTTGTTAAGAGGCTCTGGAACATGACTGCAGGTTGGCAAGTTATCACACAGCACCTCAGCAGCAGCAAGTGCCCAAGTGTGATCCAAGCCTCTGGCAGCAGAGGTTAAGTTTGCCCTCATTTAGCTTGAAGTGAAAGAGGATGCAGCTACACTGAATTGCCTCATATCTCCTGAAGGCTGAAATTTCATTCCAGACAGTCATCACAACTCCCAGGAACACATGAGAGTGAACGTGCCTGATGCTCTGCCTCCCACTACTTGAGATGCTCCATGTGCCCTTGCATTGCTCCTGGCTATTTTAGGATGTTATTTCCACTCACATCCATCAGTGTTGGCTCCAGCCAAGCTACGTGTCCTGCCACAAACACTCCATGTGCTGGAGCCTTATACTGGCCAGCGCTCACCGAGGTCTCATGGCCATTTAGCTTTGTCAGTAAATTCATGCCTGCTGAGGATGATTGATCGTCACCACAGCCAGAAAGAGCTATTTGGCACATGGGATTGCTGTGCACCTTTTGGAGGTGCACCATTTGGTGGCACTGCCTCCTCAGAGATCTCCACCAACAGAAGCTTCACCCAACACCAGCTGAGTAAGGAAGGAGATGTCCCTGCTGATGAGATCGAAGCTGCTGCTGGGTAGAGGGAGGAAAGCCTGCCTGTTTGAAATCAATGAGAAATTAACCTGACCATGGGCTCTGTTGCCCCATGGGCTTAGCCCATGACTGACACCTTCTAAAACCTGCTTCTTGCTAACTGAACCAGCCCCTAACAGCCACTTCTGGTTGTCTCACCACACACCTTTGGGTTGCATACCACAAAACTGTGGCTGTGTGATGGCTTGACAGGGACCTTCCACGTTAGGCAAGAACCTTGTCCTGTTTCTTGAAACAGCCCTTCTTTGTTGAGATATAACCTAGAGCAATGCTATATTTGGTGCTCTTTTTCTTGTACACTAGGCAGTGTAGCATTAGGGTGCTGCGGGTTTAGATACAGAAAGGAAACAAGAGAAGCAGCAAGAATGTTGTGGAAGGAGTTGATTAAGCACCTTCCAAGGAAGATAATTCTGCCTGGCAGAGAAAGAGAAGCATTGAACTTTTGAATGTAACTGGCAATTAATAATTCAAAATCTCCAGCAAAATAAAATATTTTAAAATATTGTATGCTTCATGATTTTGTACATGGCATTTCCCCCCAAAATCTCAACTGTTTAATAAATTGTTTTTTTCTCTCCTTTTTAATCTGCTCTTTTGTTTATGAGCTAGTTAAGCAAGTGAGGTCAGAGAGAAACAGTGAAAGGGCATTTTTGGCAAAGGGAAGCTTTCAGTATGTCACATTTAATAGAAGTAATAAGTACACAAAATCCTGGGATCTATAAAAGGCTTTGTAGAGGGAGGTTAATTTGCATCTCAGTTGGATATCTTTCTCTAATTATGCTGTTGTTGTTGTTGTTCTTACTTCCTTTACTGTGTGGATGACTACCAAGGCATTTCTTCTGCCAAGTGGGGAATGGCTGTGACACAGTTCACTGCAGAGCTAGGACCCTTGAGCACAGACTAGTCGTCAAAAGCTCTGCAAGCTCCATGTCACTGTTAGGGAGAGATGCCCACAGGGACTTCTACTCTTTTTCCCTGTTTTTGCACTCACAAGCTTTTATAGCCAGCAGGATCACCTGAGCAAAGGTGTACCAGGTGTTATTTGTGAATCCATGGATGGAGTCAAAGCACAGGAGGCTGGAGTCAAAATCATCCTCATTTCTGGAGCACCATTTACCACTGAAGTGTTTGCAAATGCTGAAGCCTATTCTGTGCCAGCAAGGTCAAGTCACAAGGTCAGTCTCTTCAATGATGATGCCCTTTTACCATATCTTTTAAGGACTGGCATATACTCCCATAAATAGGAGGAGTAAGTGCCTCAAGCCTGGAGGAAAGAAAATGTCACTCCTATCTTCAAGAAGGAGGACTAAAGAACTACAGGCTGATTGCCCAAAACTTCACTCCTGGAAACTATTTCCAAGTACATAAATGGCAAGAAACTCACCAGGAATAATTCCCCTTCACTAATGGAAAGTCATGCTTGACCAACCTGATAAATTTGTATGATGAAATGAATGACCTAGCAGATGGGTGGAGAGGAGTGGATAGTGTCTACCTGGACTTCTGTGAGGATTCTAAAACTGTCTCATGTTAGATCCTCAAAGACAAGCTGTTGATGTAAGAATTAGTTGAGCAAACACTTAGGTGGATTGAAAACTGACTGAATGGCTGAGCCCAGAGGGTGGTGCTGAGTAGCACAAAGTCTAGTTAGAGGTCAGTAACTAGCAGTGTACCCCAGAGAGCTATTCTAGATCCAGTCCTGCTTGATGTCCTCATTAATGATCTGTATGAGAGAAAATGCATCCTTAGCAAGTTTGCAGATGTCACAAAACTGAGGAGTGGCTGATGTGCCAGAGGGTCATGTTGACATCCAGAGACTTCAACAGACTGGAGAAATGGGCCAACAGGAACCTTTAACAAGGCAAAGCACAAAGTCCTGCAACCAGGGAGAAACAACCTCAGCACTAATATAGGCTGGGAGAGACCCTACTGAACAACAACTTGGCAAAAAAAAAAGGGATCTGGGGGTCCTGCTGGACACCAAATTGAACACAAACGAGCAACAAAGCAGGCTAATAGTATCCTGGGTTTCATTAGATGAAGTATTGCCAGCAGGTAAAGGTCCTTACTCTCTACTCAGCATTGGTGAGGTCAAGAGTGGAGTGCTGGGTCTAGTTTTGGGCTTCCCAGTACAAGACAGACAGGGACATACTGGAGAGAGCCTAACAAAGGGCTGCTAAGATGATGAAGGGACTAGAGTATCTCACACATGAGAAAAGGCTGAGAAAGCTGAGACTTCTCAGTGTGGAGAATCATAGAACCATAGAATGCTTTGGGTTGGAAGAGACATTTAAATGTCATTTAGTCAGGAAACACTTTTGCACTGTGAGGGTGACTGAGCATTGGCAAAGGCTGCCCAGGGAGGTTATGGTGTCTCTGCCCTTGAAGACGTATTCAAAAGTTGTCAGGATACAGTCCTGGACAACGGGCTTTAGGTGGCCCTAGTTGAGCAGGGGTTTAGATCAGATGACCTCTGGAGGTCCCTTCCTACCTCAGCCATTCTTTGATTCTGTGATGGCCCACTGCAGCAGTAGAGTCACAGAGTGAGGCATTTCTGTGGCCTGTGTTGAAGGTGGTTACTTCTGGACATCACTAGCTTATCAACCCAGCTTCAGAGCTGGAAGAAGAGCAGTGAATTGCCACAGGACTCAGTGCTCATTAGCTTCATTCATTTGCTTGTATTGGGGGGGAGGGGGTGGTCTCCTTTCCTGCCACCTCCCTTGCAGCAGCTATCACAGCACCTTACCAGCTCACCACAGAGTATTCCTGTGGAAATTGAAGAGGACTGAGGGAAGGAAGGAATCTGGAGTTCACCTGTCATTTTGGCCATTGTGGCTCCCCACTGCTTGCATTGCTGACACCTTTGTTCTTGATGCAGAGGCTATCATCTGTCACAGGCCTCTTCACTTAAGCTACCACGTTTTGCCTGCCAGCTTGCACTCAAATCCTATGCTGTTTCTCGGTGTCCTTATTCTCTCTGGAGGAAGGTGAGCAATTCAATAAATGCTGAATTTTACCTTTTAAGAAAGCAGGCTCTCTCACTAACAGATGAAGATTAATGTAGATCCTTTCCCTTTCTCAAGACATTTTACTTGGCTGGCTTGAGTCTTTGCATGGATGCAGCCTGTGTGTTTGAACAAGAAACAATTGTTTAACAGGCATCTTTGGCTCCTGTCATGCTGAGAACGCCTTTGTTTTCTGCAGCACAATGGTGATTGATACATCTTGCACCCATCCCAGTGCCTGAAGCTCAAACATGAGGATGCTGGGCAGGCTGGCGCTGGGGAACACTAATGAGCTGCTCTTTAGCACCCACAACCATCTAAATTAGGAAAAGGAAGAAGGCAAAAAGGACTTTTTCTGAAACATTATGACAATTTTAATGCTGGCTGTTTCTCAGCAGAAGAGTCCACGCTGTAGTTTGAGCAAACTCACAAACTCCTTCCGGCTTCTATTATTATGCCTACATTATATGGAGACCAGCCAAGACTCAGATATGTGCTAAAGGTGATATTTGCTGATGTCTAAATGGGGAAAGCATGAATCTGAGCCACCTGGGAACACTGATTCATGTCTCGCCCCTCTTGCAACTGGGTTGGGGTAGCTATGCTGCTCTCACTCAGGCTGCCAACCACTTTATTGCCTGTTCTTACACCAATATGATGCAGTCAGGGTTGAGCAGGTAAAGGTCACGAGGTCTTCCCTGAGGAACACAAGCAGCTGAGGTTTGTAGCCCACCTTTTGTTGGATTGCCTTTATAGCACCACAGAATGGTCCTTCTCTAATAGCACCACAGAATGGTCCTTCTCTAATCATTCTTCTCTGAGAGTGACTGAATCTTCTCTTTGCAGCAGGAAGACCACAGTTTGACTGCCTCTGCCTTACCTCACCCTCTACTTCAACATGCTTTATATTTGATTTTGATTCCTTTTCCTCTTCACCTGCTAGAAATTTTTCCTGTTGCCATATCTTTTCAAATACACCCACCTGCTTTCAAAGGGGACTCATTTCCACTTCTTGGACGGTTTAAACTTTCAGGGTTGACCTGTTAAGCCAAACCTTTATTAACATCACAGAGTGACAGAACTAAGAGACAGCCTTGTGCTTGGCACATCACCATCAGACCCTCTGGGTTCAAGAGGGTGATGAGCAATTGTCCTTTGTATGCTCAGAGAAAAGCAGACCTGACACACTAGGTGATAGAAATAAGTATACAGATGTAGTTGGTTACATGAGCACCATGGGGCCCTCTGTATAATCCATGGGGAGAGACAAAAACCTCCAGAGGATAATTTCACGTCCTTAAGATTTTCAGTTTTCTGTTTGTCTCCATTTTCTCATTCTTAAACCTTTACATTTTTTTCCCAGGTGACATTTAAGGTAAAGTATCCATGCAAATTAGATTAGTTCTATTTCGTTAGATCCCTTCCTAATTTCTGAGCAAATACTACCAACCGTTTCCAGAAGTGCCAGCTCCTGAAGAACAAACCTCTATTATCCTTGCCACTGCAGACTTGTCATTTCCTGAGATGTAACCACGGAGACAGCATTATTCCATGCCAGTCAAATAACATAATTTCACAGGTAATTTACACTAAGGGAAAGCACATCTACAGGTGTTTTAATACCTGGGAATGTAATGTCCAATTTGGGAAAGCAAGAACTCTGGGAAGTAACGTAAGCAAAACACCATGAATGCAGCTAAAGTGCAGTTTGCACTGAGTTCTGGGCTTAAATTCACAGAATAATTGAATTGGGGCACCAGACTACTTTTCCAGATGCCACATTATACCCAGGCTTCTGACACTACCCCAAGTCCTCCTGCATCCAAGACCTTAGCAGCTACTACCTAGCACAAACCAAATGTATTGCTGTCATCAGTGTTTTAGCATAGCATAATGTCTGTGTTCAGGAACATGCTAGCAAAGCTGCTGTTCATCTTCTGTGTGACAGCTGTCAGAGTTTTCACTGAAAAAAATATTTTTTTTTCCTCAACTTTCTTAGGCTCTCATCCCCAAAACCTTCACCCACAGCTCCTGTGTTCTGGAAAACTGTAACCTGCTGCAGTAGGAGGATATTTCAAATTAAAAACCTCTCCATGATTCCCAGGGGGCCCATGAGGTCAAGAGACAAGGCTCAAAGCTTGAGATTGTCAGTGATGGAGGCCTTCTTCCCCCTGAATTTTGAAAGAGACAGATGAGAAAACACCTGCCTTGACAGCACTGTGGCAGTAAAAACCTTTCCCTGTCGCCTTACTGGCTTGTGCTGTCCCTCTGTGGTCCATGGGGATAAGGACAGGATGGGTAATGACAGGGAAGTCTCTCCTGGTAAGGCAATTTGCAGAATATCATCAGCTATCTTGGGTGAAAACAAAAGGTTTCCCAAAAGAGCACAGCTTTGCCTACCTAATTAATTACTGCATGGGGATGTGCTTCAGGTGGCTTCACACAGGCAGTTTCATATAGCATCAAAACTAAATCAACGACCAAAATCCCACTGCCAGAGTCTTCAAAGAGCCAGCTGCCATGTCCATACACACAAAATTGGTGTGGTATTGCCTTTCAGTGTCCCAGGGACATGCAAACATTGGCCACGGATAGAAGATCTCAGGACTCGAGGTGACATAAATCTAAGCGGCACAAAACAAGCCCATCAGCTGAACCTGACTGATGCAATGAACCTACAGTTCCTGGCATTTACTATTCTGGGACAAAGCAGCACTAAATGCTCCATTTAAACTCTGGCTTTGAAAGGCTCCTATTTAGAAGCAGACAGACTGCTGAAGCCAGCACAGGGGACACAAAGACACAGGGGTGCTTGGCATTTTCCCATGTGACGCTCCAGTTACCACCTCTGAATATGCAAAACCCAGCGTCCTGTTTACCAGAAATGGTCTGGAAGGACTGAACTGCCTGTGCTTGTTTGTGGAAAGGGCCTCTCAAGTCAGAGCATCCTTCCAAAATCCAGTGCACAGAAAGCTGTTTGTCCCCAAACCAGGGAGCTCCAGCCACAGTGCTAATGAATGCAGCTGGCTGAGTTGCCTTTCGCCTTGGGAAACTGCCAGTGAACACAGACATTTTACCTTCTGGACTCAAGGAAGCACAGATTAAAGGTATGACATCTCTCACGACAAGAAGGACTGCTCTGCACCCCCTTGCCCAGAGACTGCATGGAAGGAGCAGAGCTTGTAGTGCTGTGAAGCTACCGCATTAGCCCTTATCATGGGGACTGGACAGGATCCCACAACAGCAACACAGTTTCTGCCTCAAGGTTTGCAGAACAATAGTCCTTTCAGTCAGTGATTAAACCAGTATCTTTGAAAACTTGGGTTATTTTTGGTTTGCAGTTGGCACAGATAACAATCTCTTGCCCTTTTTATGATAAGCAGGTTTTAGAGCAGGTATTTTCACCTTACCAAGCTCTTTTTCATTAAATATTTTGTTCTCATTGAACTGATGCCCCAGCTTGTATCAAAGCAGTTTGATTTCTATTCAGTTATTAGTACGTCTAAGTAGGTATTGCAAAGGGAAGATGAGTAAAGGCACTTCCAAGTGGGTGAATTCATTGTGATCTCCTTCCATCTTCACTCTTCAGCTGTTGCAGCACAATACCTAATCTTCCCTGTGAAACAGAAACACAAGGATCTAATGTTATTTATGAGAATGTTGTCCTCAAAACCAAGGAGGTGATGACTGAAATTAAAGAAGCACAGGTTCCCCTTATACCAGTAGGATACAACTCAGACATGAGGAGAAGAGAAGGATTGCTGTTGAACTTTAAAGCCTAAAAATAACTATGTCAGAGAAAAGTCTGGAAATCTTTTGGCCTTTAAAGAGCTCAAGAAAAAGAGAGCAAAATTAAAGGGCAGTAGATACTGGAAAAACTCTGCCAAGCATGAGAGGAGCAGAGCGGCTGGAGTATTCCCATTGCCAATGCTGGGAGCAGGAGGAATTTTCAGTCTCCCTAAGTTGGCCATGCTTGTAGGGGCAGGGACATGAGCAATGTCTGGAGCTGGGAGGGTACGTGATTATCTCCGGAGTGGTATTTGCCTCTCCCTATGCAGTGTAGCGTTGGGTAGGAACAAGACCCAGTAACATCTCAGGCACTGGTGTTAGGGAGTGCCGTCTGCAGGGATAGCTGATGCCTCAAAGCCAGCTGACTTTGAAAAATGTCATGCAGGGGAAGAGAGAGGCAGGTGCTCTCTGGCTTATGTGCTGGTCCTTCAGTTGCAGGCTCAGGAAAGGCTGATTCAGCCTGAACTTGGTCCTCTGTCCAGTCAAAGAGCAGCAGGCTATCAAGACTAAATCCAGCACTTTGGGCTGTAAAAGCAAATCAAATGAAGGTTAAGTCACTACTGTCCCTGGAAGGCTACTGTCTGTGACAGAGCTGTGTCTGCCGAGCAGAGATGTGCAGAAAGGCACAGAAAGCCTTTCAGGGCCATTCATTGCAATGATGTAGATCTCTCAGATCAAGAAGGAAACCTGTGCACAGGACAGCCTGTAGCTATTGAGTGCTATAGCTAGATACACAGGAGAGGATTACTGAATATAGGGCTTTTCATGAGATGAGCAACCTCAGTCAGTAGGCTGGAGTGGCAAACATCTCACAGCCTGGGAAATGCCAGGTCCTGACACCAAAAGCCACCGACACCTATAGTCTCCAAGCAATGCCTGGCTCTCCACCAGCAAACATCTCAGTGACTTTGTGTCCCAGTGATACATACCCACAGAGCCCCACACACCCTTTTCTCAATACTTAACCTCCTTAGCCAAGAAAACAACTGGGTAAGAAGATACCATATTTCTGAGCAGCCCAGTTCGGGAGGTGTCCTGTCCCCCAACTTGCTGGCTCTATGGGCTGTCCGTAATGCCTCCATGTAGAAATGTATGGTGACTCAGAGTAGGTAGCAGCAACCAGGAGAGCCATGTCCTTGTAGAAAATTACTTTAGCATTTTCAAAGCCATTAAGCTTTGGTTAAACTCAGTCAGTACCAAACTTTGACAGCAGCAGTACTGAATCCTTCTGATGACAGCAATTAATCTATAAATATTTTTGTTTCTGCACCTTGAAAAGTGCAAAATATTGTCTGAATACAAAGTCTTATAATTAAAATCTATCTGGCTCATATTTCTCCCACATGGTCAACTTTTTATCCTTAAAGTATTTAGACCTCAGCTTGCTGTTACCACAAAATGGGAAAGTTTAACAGTGTGTAGAATAAGCTTCCTTGGTTAATTTACATCCATCCTGGCTATGGCCTTCTTTAATAGACAAAACAATTTAAATCTGTGATAGAAAGACATAAGCATGGGTTTGATTTTCTTGTGAAAGGCTGTGTGCAACTTTTAAGTGCGCTTCCAAAGCTAGCTGCTAAGAGAAACTTTATCACACTGAGATTAAAGGTTTAGAATTTAAAAAGAGTTCCTAGGTAAGTCTGAAAATTTACCAAAAAAGGAAGAAACATGGTAGAAAGAGAAGAAAATATCCATTGTGAACACAGAAACATGTGCTTCTAAAAATTGTGGAAGAGAGTGATGTTCTCCACAACCTGATATGACTCTTCTTCCTTTATCCATTATGATCTGAGAAACGGAAACCATCTGAGTTGTGTTTCATCTGTCTGGATTAAATAGGCTCTACAGGAAGTTCTGTTTTCAGTCACATAACGTCAAGGATTACGCAGCAGGCACAGTCCCAACAGATCCTTTTGCAGAAACTTTGATTACCTTACAGCAGGAAAGCCTCCTCACCCCAGCATCTGCTCTGCCCAAGGGGCATGATGCACTTAGGCAAATGTGTAACAATAAACAATTACAGTGTCATGATACAGAATTTTTGATAGCTGAAACTGTAATTTATTGATGGGATCAGATGAGATGCTTAGAGCCTGCCTAGGAAAAGGATTTTTTTTTGCTAATGAAACTCCAGGTAAATCCTGCAAGGCCCTGAGGAGACCTCCAGGCAAATTTGACTCTGCCCCTGGCACTATTACTCCCGATCTGGGCCCTGTTGAGCAAAGTACATAAGCATGTAAATACATATCTAAAGCTAAATAGGTAAATAATGGTAGCTCTGAAAATCAAGAGAGTTTTTGTGCTTTTATGAGGTATCACTCTTGCCTGTGCTCAGGACAGATTGTGTTCTGCAAGTGTAGGAGATGAGCTCTGAAGGAGCGTGAGAGCCGCAGATGCTCTTTGACATTGCAGCTGTAAACTTTGATTCCAGGGAAATTCTCTAGATCATTCTGGGTGCCAAAGTGAATCTAACTCATATACATCCACATTCATGTCCCATTCCTTCTATTGTTTGCCCATCTCCAGCCTGCTGGAATCTTCTCTTCCACTCTTGTTGCACACTTAAACATAGTTACTAACGTTTCAAGGAGTGCTTCAGCTGGTCCCTTGGTTTCCCTTAGGGTGATTGTCAACTGTTCCACCCAGCTGATGTAATTTCTCTAATTTTTGCCTTACATTTGAAACAATTAAGTGATCTAAACATTTCAACACATAGGAAATTACAGGAAAATACCAAATAATGCTTATCATGCATTGATTTATCATTCTGCTGACTCAGGAGAAGTAATGGATCTTTTAAGTCCCATTACTTTCACAGATAATTTCAAATACAGACAAACATTAGATTTATTAGGTCTAATGACAACAGTACACTTATAACCCTATTTTGAAAAGAGTATTTTTTTGCCACAAAGAAGATTAAGTTTGAATTTCCTCTCTGTATAGCTGTGATGCCTTCAAAGGCTGTTCTTCATCTCTTATAAAGCCAGTGTTTGCTATATTTTTGCTTTAAAATTGAACCAATATTTAAACCCAGTGGTAATGGACATTAATAATTTTGTTTCTTTCTCAACTCACTCAAACTGTTGCCATGGCAATTACTCTATATGAAGATGGGTCAAGAGAAAATAATCTCTAAGAGAAGACTGTTCCTTGAAAAGCACACAAATCACAATAATTTAATCAAAATCATAGAGCAGTCAATCTAAAAACATATGCAAGTGTAATAATTCAATTCAACTGCCTGATCTTTCTCTCCAGTGGATATCTTCTACTCTATTGTTAAAAATCCATTACTAATTAATCTGCTAATATGGTTCTCCAGGATACTGAAAGTATTCTCCAAAGGAAATGCAAAAGGATTTATGCTTGATAAAATAAGAAGCATTGTTCTCACACTTACTTGCCACTTTAAGATAAATGTGATTTCTCCTGGATGCAGCATCCTTTCTCTTCCCTCTTTCTGCTGTGCCATATTGCTGTAGGAAGTCTTGTGATGCTTAATCCCTGTTTCAGACGTGCCTCCACATCCAGTGTATTTTATCTTCAGGAACCTGGTCCCAAGCTCTGTGTATAAACCCAAGAATCTTTGGACAGAAAACATTCCTTTTTTGAAGTTAAAGGTGGTTTCAGGTACTAGCTGAATTATAAACTATTTTGCTGTTGAAACTGTTTTTTTTTGTTACAAGTAAGGAAATCCCATAAAAATTTCACCAAGGAAGACTCATGACTATTTGGGGGTAAAAGAAATGCCTCCCAGATGTTCCAATTTACCTTACTTTTGTTCTTCTCATTAATTTTCCTGTGAACACTTAGGGTTTATCTGCCACATCTCTGCCTGTGAGCTGTATTAATGGAGAATTTCCCTTGGGTTTTTCCTGAGAGGTTTCATTGTCCTTCTCATTATCCATCTCACTGTTTACCACCTGCATAATGTTTTACCTAAGCCCAGCTACATATTTATCTGAGAGCTATCCAGTGCCCTTCACCGAAGGCTGTCTAAACTGTTACGTTTGAAATGAGCTGCAATAAGATACTGACAAAAATTCTTCCCATTTCAAAGACAGCTGAAACAAGATAGATTTGTTGAGTGATTTGCTGAACTCCAATGTTATCCTCCAGTTCAGCTTCTAGTGCCATGTCGTTTTACTTTCAAGGGCAACCCATGAATGTGAGAGACGTTTTTGCCTAAAAGCTTTGGAGAAATGTGAAATGAGAATAAAATTTGAACAGAACTGTAAAATATAGAAAAGGAAAGTGATAACAGTAAGACCAGGACAGAAGATTTAACCAAAAATATCTGAAGGCTTATGGTTAATGCCATGAACAGAGAGGTGATTTTTCTGCAGGAATGATATAGGGGAAAGTATAAGCTGAAAACAATGGAATAGGAGAGTTATTAGGCCATTGTTTATCTGGGTTTAAAGCAGAGAAAGACAGGCTTTTACCTAAACTGGTGATAAGCTGGAGAAAGAGGGAGAGAGAAGCAGCAAAATAAGGAAGTCTGTAAGATAAATCCTAAAATAGCTTGTGAAGGCTTCAAGACTCTTGATAGGGACGAGGCATTAAGTGCAGTCAACATCCGCCTGAGGGCACAAAGGCAGCAGGGGCTGGATGGGGAGAGGTCCAGCAGATTTTTCCAAGGTCACACGTCCTCCAGCACCGGGGACAGACCAAGTAAACACGGATGAGTCAAAGGCGCCAGCAGCTGCCAAGGCTGTTCAATAGCAGCACTGGAGAAAAAGCTCAAAGTTTGCAAGAATACATTGGCAAGGACTGGAGAAGGGAGGTACCAGAAGGCAGATCAGGCTTTCTGCTTCCTTCCTTGGCAGCCCCCATCTTTCCCCATTAAAAGTGTGGGGAAACACAAGGAAATCACTTCTAGCAGAGGTACCTAAACTTTGGCAACATGAATCATAGAATCAGTTCATAGGATATGCTTTTCCTCTTTGCTTTTCCTTCCTGCACCTCACAGAGCACGGCCAGAGTGAATGACAGCTTGCAAATATACACTTCAGCTTGGGAAAGTATCCAAATTTAGCAAAAATCCTGGGCATTTCTTTCAGTCTCAATCAAGTTAAAGCAAGCAAACACACATGGTAAGAGTTTTATATGAATTCCCAAATTGGAGTCAAATTAATTTAGGTGTTGGCTTTTTAATCAAACACAGCATTTCTGAACTAATAAAAAAGGAAAAATCTTGGGCATTTCTTTCAGTATCAATGAAGTTAAAGGAGGCAGACACACATGGTAAACGTTTTATATGAATTCCCAAATTGGAGTCAAATTAATGTAGGTGTTGGCATTTTAATCAAACAAAGCATTTCTGAACTAATAAAAAAGGAGAGTTATTACTAAGATAAATACACCAGACACTTTTTTTTTCCCCAGATGGTTACTTAGTCTGGCATGATGAGTCTGAATGTGGATGGTCAAGTTTAGTAACAGGTTACCTAAAAGATGCCTTGGTCTTCCTATTCACTAACTGGCTTTGGCTTTTAAGCAGGATGATGAAAAATAACAGTATGAGAAATGCTATAAGAAATTCAGGTCAGTAATGCTCTTGCAGTAAAATTCTAAAACGCTAAGGCACTTCTGGATAATTAATTTCTACCAACCATTAATTTAATAACTCTAAAGAACCAATATCCCAACACAAGTGACATGGTGGTGGAACATCCTCCAAATTCACATATTTTACTGAACTTTGTCACACAAAATCCATCATCTCAAGTAAGAAGGTAGTGTTTTCCCCAGAGGTTTTTCATTTTTCTTCCATATTGACTTACCATTATAAAGACATATTGTTGTAAAAGGCACTATTGATTTGCAGAAGCTCTTTGGAAAAGCAGTATCTTGGCTTCATTAAAAACTGACCAGCTTAATATAGCAATATGTCTGGAAGAGAGCTGAAATAGGCTGCATTTAACCTACAACTAACTAAAGAAATAAGATAAAACCCAAGGTGTAGAAATCAAAGTAGGACTTGAGGTTTCAGTCTTAGCCAAGTTTAGACCTGCAGGTCTGAACATACCTCCACAGTTGTGGCTTTTCTGTGGAGATATCTGAACTGTATGGGCAACTCAGGATTTTACCTCAGATTTTTCTGAAGAACCAGAACTCCTTCAATGAGTGCCTAGATATGTGACTTCAGCTGGGCTAAGTCCACTTTACACTTAAACCTGCTTGTGATCCAAATAGCAGATGTGTCCCTGCTGTCCCTGGCTGCCTCAAAGTGCTTGGGATTGCTGCCATCCATGGTCATGCTGCTCATCTTTGACACTTAAAAGACAGTTCCTGATGATGCCTCATTTCAGTGTCTCTTGGGCATGCAGACTACTTCAAATCACTATTTAGGACTCAACTCTCCCTTGTACATGTAAGGTCCCTAGATCCAGAACTCAGTGTCAGTTGGTGCAGTGTTTGGCAGCAGTGATGAGCAGCCCATCATCAAGGCCTTTGTGGGGTGCTCACTTTATTCATTCCTACTTTTTTTTTTTTTTTTTTTTTGCACTTTTAGGAGTTAGGCAGAGCCTGAAGAGAAGTTCTCAATGGCTTTCCAGAATTCTCTGGTGTTTAAGCTGGTTGGTTCAGCATCTGGGACTTATCAGTTGAGCTCTGGGTTGGCAACTTGCTCTCTGTGTGACCCGGAGGTTCTTGGTATTTATTGTCCTGTCTGATGGATAAGGCCATACAAATGTTACATAAACCTCAGAGGTAAAGAACAAAGTAAAAGCCTCAGACAGGATTTCTGAAAGTTTTAAAACTTTTTTCCATCAGGCCATTCCCAGTGGGCACAAAAATCCTGGCTGAAGAGTAAAGGCTCCTGAAATGAATAACATAAAAAGAAGTCTTTTATTATCTTGCTTCAAAGTACAGATCATGACCATTAAGTTATTCAGGGCTACAAGTTCCAGACCTCCTTTCCTTTCCTTTTTCATCTAACCAGCAGAAGAAAAGGCTGTAACAACTTCAGGATTTAGCACAAGCTAATGCATCTTTTTCTAGAACAAAACATAACCCCTCCAAAAAAAAAAAAAACCCTAACTGACCCCCAGCCCCCAGTCAGCCTTATTTCAGCATCTGACAGAATGACAGACCAGAGACAGCAGTATTTGTCAGCTGTCTCCTTTGTGACCTTTAGATAAGAGCAGCCTTCCCCACTTCTGGCCACCAGAAAAGAAAAGGTCTGCACTCCAGACATGCCTGAGTCAGGGGGTGAGCTGCAGCTTATGGCTCCACTTTGGCAGTGCACTGGGCTTTTTCACCAGCTGTGATTTGGTGGCGGGGAGTGAGCCCCCCCTCACCTCTATACATACTATACTGGTGTAATCACTTGGGCATCTGATGTGTGCAGCTAAAAATGTGAGTGTCTCCTGTCCATGGGCTCCCTGGAGAGGCTCTGTGGAGGGGCACCAGGCTGACAGGAACTCTGCTATCTGACAAGAAGGGATGGGAAACATCTGGTCATTCAAAAAGCAACATGCAGATGTCCTTGTGCCATCCCATCAGTCACCCAGGACCATCCTTTTGGACATGCCCAGGCAATAGACAATCCCAGGACTCACATATCTTGCTCCATGCAGCATGATCACACACATGATCTTTTTCTCCAGGGGGTTGATGTCCCTCTCTTGTGCTGCTTTGCTTTCATGGAGTTTGTTGGAAGTCAGCACCTTTAGCACCAAACCTGGGTAAAGCTGCTGGGCAGTGATCTCAAAAACGTGGGTCCTGGTCCCACAGGGAGCAAAAAATCAAATACATTACTGTTGTCCAGAAAAAATGTCTTCACCTGTATGGCAGGCAAGAATGTGCCTGAGGCAAAGAAGCAAATTAAGAAGCCAAAAAAGCCACATCAGTGCTTATCCCTGGTCGTTTTCATACAACTGTAAATAGGTTCATGGCAGTCTGAATGGGTCTCACAGATGTCCTACTCCCCTGCATCCTCTCTCTGCCTTCACTGTAGCTCTGAGGTGTGCCAGACTTCTCAGTACCCTCATCCAACAAAACAAGCAAATAGATTTCAATGGAATTAACACCTCAAAATGGCTCAGACAGGCTGCAATGAAAACTGGAGTACAGATCTACAGAAGGTGGTGGTGAGTTACTGAGGTGAAGGAGAGGGTAGGCCCCTTCAAGCTGGTAATGAAATGGTTGGGGGTTACTACAGCAGCTGTGAGAAGCAGGAGGGGAGCTTGGGCACCAGCAGTTCTCACATGGATGTGCACAATGATGATCCTCATTGGTGTCAAAACCATTGCTGCTAGCCAAGTGGCACAAAGCAAGGTGATATTTTCATGTAGCAGCTGACTTTGCACTTTAAATGAGAGGTAATTCAAATTCTTTCTTCAGATTAGAGTACATCTTATTGTGCTCAGCAGCAGGAGGTTACATATGGAAATGCAGAGATGAAATATAAACCATCCAATCTAATATATTGGCATATTTTGAGTCATGAACGGCCACTGTGCTCTGAACAGCTTTCTGCTATGTCAGCCTTTGCAGCAGCTATGTCCTATCTTCATATTCAGGCATTTTTGATCCTCCTGTGTTCATGCATGGTTCCCCAGTAGTCTGGAGCAAGTTATATATCATCTTCATACCCTCACAAGGCTGAGTTGAACTGGTGGCCTTGTAAGATGATGGCTATTTTCTGAATGCCTCCAGCTTTCCAGTACACACCCTGGATATACTGAAGCTCATTGTTTGGATGTGATCAGCAAAGGATGGTTGGCAGCTGGTGTTGGCCATCCTGGCAGAACCCAGCAGGTCTGTGAGGCATCTCCCTGCCCCCCTGCCTTATGCTTCAAGCCTTTGCCTGGGCTGGGTTACAGGGGAGTGTTCATCCAGTGGTATGGCCAGCTCCTAGTCCTCAGGGTTTACAATTAGCATGTGTGACCAGAGAGAGCAGGTGGAGGAACTGAGCATGCAGAGCACCCGAGGACATCCCTGCTGTTGACGTGGTGACTGCTGTGCACCAGCTGGCTCACCACTCTCCAGGTACTTGTCACCAGGAGTTGACAGGGCCAGTAATGCCAGACAGATGGTCCTGTGCCAGGGCTGGCAGCTCTGCCACCTCTATCGTGCTTTTAAGGAAACAAATTGCGTTTATTGTTGGTACCACAACCACTAAGACTGCCCACATTGAGCATATTAAGGCAGTGGAGCTGGACGAAGAGGCAGCCCGTCCTGGCTCTACCACCACTGTAAAACACTTGGGCAAGACAGAGCAGGAGTTTCCCTAAGCAATGTGTGGAATTGCTTGGGAACGTGATGGATGAGGCTAGGGCCACGAGGCACCATGGGACGTGTGCCACAGCCATGCCCCAACGCTGCACAGCCACGCTCACGTGTGCAAGATGGTGCAGCTTCATAGACTAGGGTGCATCAAGATTTTGGAGGAGGGAATGCTGCCAGTGACATGAAGAAGAAAGAACGAGATACCTGCTACTTTAGATTTCTGCATTCAGCACCTCATGGTCAGGAATGCAGGTATCTCCACCACCCTTTGCTTTTGGTCTTCGTTACTGGTATGTTTTGGGATTTGCTTCAGCAAAAGCAGAGAGATCTCTGGTGACTCTGTGCTACCACTTCCAGAGGTCAAAACAATGTCTAATTTTGTCAAAATGCTGTAGATGTTATAAATAGGAGAGAAAATGCCATGAGGGGCTAACAGAGGAGTTTTATATTGGAATGAAGTGAGGCTCCTTTGCAGCAGAGCTAGTGCTTCCTATCAGATCTCATCCCTGTGCAGCATGACATTTGTGGTGTTTATAAGCCATTTTCCCCAAAAAGCTTTGCCAAACATACCTCTGATAAGCTCCAAGGCCAGTGATGGTCACACATGCAGGTTGGGACATACCAGAAAGAGTTTTGCTCTGACTGCACTTTTGTCTGCACAACACAAAGGAGGGAAACAGCCCCTGCATGAAGAAAAGGCATCGTTTCCATTTAAAGGCAGGCTGAAAGGATGCAAGGCTATTTGTGTGTGGCCAGAAGGCAACTCATTCACAACAAAAATTGGAAAGCTTTATCAGTGCAACTTTCCCAGACAGACAAGTCATAACTCAGAGTGCCCTTCTGCTGTCTCCTGTAAGAAGTTTGCCTTTAGCTGCTGCAATCTCTACTCATTCATTTCCTCCCTTCCCTCTCTGCTGATTCTTTCATTATCCATTACAAGACCTATTCATGGTCATCCCCTGAAATGCCCCATTTGTTGAGGGGTTTACAGTGCTTACTTTTGCTTCCAGCTACTGGACATTTTGAGCCAGGGGCCCAGTCCTAGGTGATAAACATAATTTTGTCAAAACTAAGCAGAATTTAAGTACCAGCAAACACTGTCTGCTAGGTAGGGGGTTGGTCTGGTCCTAGCCAGCTATTGAGAATTCTTTGTGCCATGTTGCCATAACTACCCTCCAGCTAAATAGGGAAAGATCTCCTTTGTCCCAGATTAGAGACCAGCAGACTTTTGGAGTAGAGCCTGATGGAGACTGTGAGGAAGAAGCTTGTCTGCAACTGCCAGGACTTTTGCATTGCTGTTGCATGTGCATTGGGCTGGGTGGAAAAGAAGACAGAAGATGGCTTGAAATAAATGAATTTTATATGCATATGCATATGTATATATATATATATATATATATATAAATATATATTTCTATATATCTAGCCATACCTATGAAGAAGGCTGTGGAATGGCGGTCACTGAGAGACAAGTTTGCCAGATTCGTCAAGGGAGGTGAAACCTGAAGTAAAGATGACTTGAAATAAATCAATCACGAGCTCTTACAGCATTTGACATGGCCTCCAAGGACAACAACCAAATCTCTTGAAAAGGGGCCACAGGTCCTGACCAAAGAAGGCATTTCCAGATGAGGCTCCCAGAAAACTCACATCAAACTATCAGGCACAGTGTTTCCTCCTGCCTTGTGCTAAGCAGTGTTAGTGCTGCCCACACCTTCATCTTGGCAAACCCATTGGAGCCTGAGATGGGGAGATGCAGATGTCTTTGCAGCCACTGCTGCATGGGCAGAGAAGCATGGCCAGACCAGGTCAACGGGGCAGCTGAGGAATCAGGATGGACTGCAAAACCCCACTGGAGAAAAAAATGAGACATTTGCCTAAATACCCACAACTGATTTTTTTCTGTGGCTCAGATAGACCTTAAGCTCAGTAAAAGTGAGGCTGAGTGTCCTCACAATGTACAGCAGTGCCACAGACCGACACAGGCAGGGAAAAATTGCAGTGAGTGGTGAACACTTGCTTTTGCACATGCACTCCGTGCTGTATGCAGCCATTACTTTTTCCCTAAGTTGAACAAGGGGGTGTTCCACAGCTCATTCGCTCCCATTAAAAGGTGGGAATTGCCAGAAAGGTAAGGAGTAGCTTCAGGATCAACAAGGCTGATCTAGCTCCAGCTCTGTTTTGTTTCTGTGTACGATAACCTTTCTAAAATGACCCCATTTCTTGAGGGTGCTCAAGCAGCAGGGAGAATTTCATACCTCCTGAGGCTGGGATGTGTAAGTAACACAGACTTCTTGGGGACTGAATTCAGATGAATTCAGAGCAAAAGGTCTGTATATGTTTGGTATAAATTTTGGATGCCATGTAAAGTAATTTTGGAAGAAGGACTGAAGACATGGAAGTAAAGGAAAAAAATAGGATAAAAATATAACAGGGCTTTACCAAGGTCACTCAAGCCAGGCTAACTTGATAGCTTTTGGTGATAAGAAAAGAAAAAAGAAAAAATAAAAGAGCAAAGTACTTCATGAGCTTTTTTTAGGCATAGGAAATGCTTTAGATCTAATCTGTCTGGACTTCAGCAACACATTTGATAAAAGAGCCACATGGGAAGTTATTGTTTGTTCTGGAAGAAGTGGGAAATGGTTTTTGAGCTGAAGGTCTGTCAGGAAATAGCCAAGAACAAACACAACAGGTTCTTCTGAAAGGAAAATGATAGGAACAGGGAGACATAATGGGCGAAATTCCTTGGAGCCTGTTTTAGTTAGTTGTCTTCTGGAACTAAAAGTAAGCAAGGACTAACGATATTTGCAGACAATACACAGCTAAGAGGCACCAGTGAATAGGGAATATCATAAACAGGCTGTATCTGAGAGCTGGAACAGTCCACGTGGAGTGAAGAGTTCAAAGTGTTCATCAGATGCTAAGGCTCCCTCTATACTAATTAATTAAACTGAGCCAGGGCAGGTTTATGAACTGCCCTGTGACCATCAGCAAGGATAATGTTTATGTGCCTCCTGGCACTGTTTGACAGGGGTTGACCAGCTCCCTGCTAGACAATGCCCAGCCATGGTTTGGGGATTAGTGCCAGCCAGGGACTGCTTCCAACAGGCTGTTTGGATGAGGTCACTCTGGTTTAGGGAATATAAGAGTCAAGATTTGTGGATGCAAGCCATACCACACCGTCAGGCTCTCTGTCACTTTATTGGCCTGCCGTAGATGTGGCCTAACAAATTAGACCAATTTGGTGTAAACTGGAGTGCACTGATCAGCCACAAAATGGTTGTGAGCAATGTGCTTGCACAAGACAACAAACAGTCACAGCTTGCACCAGGAGAGAGAGTTCTGAAAGAGTAAAGGCATAATTTTTCTCCTTTCAACCTTTTCTGGAAAAAAATTAGTGTAATCACGACCTTCCCTAGCCCAGAGTCATTCCAACTGGAGCAGGCTGGCATGCAAAGAGGAAATGTTTGAGGGAGTAGCAAACATGTCCAACAAGAAGGAATTGAATGAATTTGTCCAGTTTAGTCTGTTTAAACAAAAGCTGAGAAGCAATTCACTTATGTGGTCTATTAAGGAGGTAAACACCTGAGAAAGGGAAAAAAAACCGATGTGAGCTAAAGGCAACTGTTGGCTCCAGTACAAATGTGTATCAGCCAGCTACAAACAACTTTAGGCTGGAAATTAAAAGTAGTTACTTAATCTCTGGAAGAGAGTCCTTCATCTGCAAGCTTACAGGAGGAGCACAGGAGGCAGAAAGGAAACTTGGTTTAGGAAGTGATAGCTGCACTCCTAGGAATATATCTGATGTGGTGGCTTGTGAATACAGAGACTGGCCCCACTGACCTACAAGGGCCCCCAGTTCAACTTCTTCCTAAATAATTCATAGGAAAGCCTGCCAATAACGGCCACAAGAAGTGATGCTGAGCCTAATTGTTCCCACCATCCATGGAGGTCTTTCACTGACCACAGCCCTTATGTATGTTAGATGAGGCAGGGCTGTTAATGGAAATCAGCATTACAAATATGCACAAGTGCTGAATGCTGTGCTTGCCCCTGCATTGCTGCTTGAGTGTATTGCCTCCTGAAAGACTTGGCCTCTCACACATTGTTAGAAATGAAAGCACATGAATAAAAGAAGCATAAACGTAAGAAAGGAGGTTCTGTAGTGTATGTGATAAACTGCAACCAGAAGACAGTTTATAAGGCAAGAAATTGTGATAATTGCTCTGGCTAATAACCCTGCACATCCCATTTATGTCTTTTTGCTTTTTCCATGCTTGTCTGTCTCAGCTATTAGTAACATTTTGTGTATTAAACCAGAGCTTTTCAATCTGTGGTCTGCAGATCCTGGAGCGTGTTTAGGCTACTTGTAAGCAGTTGTGCAAAAACTAATTAAGAAAAGGAAATGTGCTGTAGGAGCCCTACATTTGCTATGCAGAATCTCTGTTGCAAAGCAGCAGCTAATCCCTAATTAGCAGAGTTCAGCTGTCCCCCAAAGGGTTTATGAGCAAGACTGTGTTTACACAGTGTCCAGCACAGACAGACTTTAACTCATACAGCCTACATGGACACATTCACAGACATATCTTCTTTCTCATGTGGCCCAGGAGTGTAGGCCTTGCCATTAGTGTCTCCATGTTTGTTATAAAATATATATACAGCATACAAAGCTTCCAGCAGGATAGGAAACACATACCCATGTGAAAGAAGTCAGAGAAGGTTTGTGTGTCAGAAAGAAAAAACAAATTATTTCACCCTGCAGTACCTCCTGTGCTCTCACAGGGATTTGGGGAGCAGTTGAGGAGCCCCAGTTGCTGTGGAAGAGGAGGGAAGGCATCTGAAAAGCAGCTGCTCTCTTTCAGTGCTTCTTTGTGCACTTGCCTTTCAGCCAAGTCATTCAGCCTCCGTACACAACAGTCATAACATTGCATGGTTGAATTTTTATCTCTTATTTAGGCATGACCTAATGACTCAAAAGGCAGTATCAGCAGCATCATTCAAATCCTCCAGCAGGAGTGTCAGTAGCTCTGAGATGTCCCTTGAGAGACAATTTACAAATTCTTCCCGTTTTTTAGGCATCAGCTGAAAAGTTTGCATACAGCTCCAGAGCTATTTGTATCCAAGAGCTTTAATCCATTTTTAATATTTACAGTTTGAAGCCAGGTGCACATGCCAACTTCCCTTTCTTTAAAACTGGCAATTGCATACAGGTGATATTTAGAATAGAGGGAGAACGAACCAGTGTTTCAGAGTTGGGGCTCAGGTAAAGAAAATTCATGTCCCTGCTGTGTCTCAGGCAGGGATAGATCACTGGAGCAATGAGGAGAGGTGGTGAAGTTTTAGTTAACATAACCCAATACAAATTCAAATCCATTTAAGAAGGCATAGTAATGTTTTACCACTTTCTGGAACATATTTCACTAGTAGTTCTTGTGACACCTCTCCTTGTGACTGTAGGGATCCTTACTTCATCAGTGAGATCCATCTGCTTTGTATCATGCTGTGATGCAACTTCAAATCTGAGTATCACTGGGACCATGTGGAGCAGCTGGAGTAGATGGGAAGTTTGGGCCAAGAAGCCTTCATCAGTTCTTAAGAGTTTTACACATTTGCAAGGGTTGTTCTTTGTTTGTTTCTCATGGCTGCTCTTCAGATACCACAATGATGGTCTCTCAAATTCCAAATTTACTGAACTGCAGGATGGTACAGTGGCTGGCCAGACCTCTCAGGGCAGGAAGTTTTCTGCTTACAATACAGTGAAGGGAGATCTTACTACGAGGTTTCCATCCTCAGCCAGGAGCCATATACCCTCTCCTACCACCTGGCATCTCATGCAGGAAAAATTCATATCAATCTTCATCCCCAGGCACTTTGTATCTGTCTTGGAGACCAAATGATCTCTGAGGACAGAGTATCTCTCGCGAGGCTCATATAGTGCCCAGAGCCCACAGGGCTTGTACTGCAGAACTAATGGAAGATGCTTCCAAAGAATTTGAGTAGCATTGCCTGCCTTTAACAAGAAACTTTGATGGTGCTTTCTGCAGAGAGCCTGTAAACATAAACTTCTGAGGGGAGACATTTAGTCAATATACTTGGTGTGGAAAGTAAAATGTAGGCAGGAGCAAGGAATGAGAACTCTCTTAATCATTGTCATTGATTTTCTGAAATGGCTCTGTGTCTGCTCAGAAGAAGGATGCAGTGACATCCTATGTTTATTCAGTGTCTGCTCTGGGTGTGAGGAGATGGCCATGCCAATTTAAAAGTTTAATTAAAGCAGCAACCTTTCTGTTCCAGAGGTGGGGGCCTGTCATCTACCAATTTATTTTCATGAATAAGTCATTAAAGCAGGAACTGCAGAGGATTTACTCAAAAAGCTCAGATTTGCAGTGCATCTTTCCTGGTTGCTGGAAAACATTGCAGATCAGATATCAAAGCCTTGAGGTGAAACTCAGGAATACGAGTCTAAACAGATCAGAATTATGTCTGTGATGTTTTACTGCAGTATTGCAATCTCCCAACAGCAGGACATGTTGTTACAATCCATAGATTAACAGAACTGAGTTTCATATCTAATAAATCTTCAGGAGCATCCAGTTCCCACTTTCTGTCTTGTTGCCACTGTGTTGCTTTCCTGTGTTGATCCTATTGCTGCATGAGAGAGAAGAGGTGCTTGTCACCCCTGAGACACAGCTGGCTAACAGTCCATCTGCATGGGATCCAGTAAGTTCCTCAGTGAACAAACAGGACCAAACCCAGTGCTATAAGAGAAGAATCAGAAATGACATCTTATGACCTTGCTTTTGAGTACCTGGTAAATTAATTCTGCATTCAGATTAATAAATTCATCTTACTTGAGGTTGCTTTCAATTACCTCCAGAGGTTACTTTGTTCTACCCGATTCATTGCCTTGATGGTAGTAAATCCTGTCATAGTTGGAAGAGGAACTCTAGTCTGCAACTTGAGGTATTACTGTTTTGATGCAGGGAGGTGAACTCATGAGGCATAAAAAAACCCTTATTTGTTAGAGATTTCATTAATACTTGGTGACTATTGTGCTACTTTCCAAAGCAACTGAGTTATCTATACTGACAGACAAAACTTATCTCCCTGAACCAGGGGAGAACTGAGTCAGCATTTGAATTCTGCTTATTATCACTGTGGGATCCTGCAACCAACCTGCTGCTTCTGCTACTAGGACAGCCATGACTCTTCCAAACTAGCCTATAGATGGGGAGATACTGGTATTAAAGGAGAGTAACTATACAAAAAGCAAAGCTGGTCTGCTTCCAGGAGCAACAGTCAGTTTGGCTTTGTGGGGATCTGTCATAAGTAAAAGAGGCAGAAAGCTCATCAGTATTTCAGTGTTGTTCACTTACGCATCCTGATACTTCATCAGAGTCTGTTAAATGTCTACTACACTCTGCAGATGAAAAAAGCAGTCATGTTGTGGAACTGGAGAGATTTCCCTCATAAGATGTCATCCCAAAGAAATTTAACATGCTCATAGATACAGATAAGACAAAGCCCATGGGTTCTTGCTTACATATATGGATTTCTGCAGATACACGTACATGTCTGCATGTACAAATACTCAGGCACACTATACAATACATGAAGAGTCAAAATTAAGTAATTTGGGAGCTGACCTAGTTGTTGAAATATTTAAACATTGGAGGGGGCTCAAAACACCTTAGGAAACTCAAGTTGGAGGTTGAGAGATGTGTCCAATCCATAGAACGACAGAATAAACCAAACAGCTGAGGTTTCCAAAGACAATTTGTAGTGCCAATAAAACTCCCACAAAAATAAATTAAAAACTATATGGATGAATCTTCCGGTCTGTTCCTGGTTTCCCCCATTACAGCTGTGGCTGAATCCCCAAGTCTGCTTTGAAAAACTAATCCAAGTGTCCGGGCTAGTCGTGCAACAGCAGAAAGGCTCTTTGTTGGAGATTGTGTAACCCTAGGGTTGGAGAGCCAAAATTCAAGCTGATTAAAGCAGGTATAGCTGGAAGCAGTGAGGTGAAACTGAAAAAAAAAATAAAAGAAGCTGCAGATTAAATGTCAGAACTGCTTTTTCCAAAGCCAAGGTCTATTAGCCTGGGAGACATCATCCAAAGAGAGTTATGGAATCCCCATTAGCCTGCCCTTTTGAAAGCTTAGCTATACCAATAACACTCAATAATACATTTTTTTGGAACAAACTTGTGTTGGCAGAGAAACAGAAGGTGAATTAATAGATCTTTTCTGGCTCTGATTTTTATAACTCTTCACATTGAATCCTAATACAAGAGGTTATCTTTATAGCAGGCAATGAAAGATTTTCCCTCTAGACTACTACTTGAGAAGTACATGCTGCACGTCCTCAGAGCACAGGACTTTTTATACTTTCATTTGATTTCAAGAGACTGGAGTTCTCTATAGGCAGCTTCAAGTTAATATTTTAGCAAGAATCAACGGGATAATTAAACTTTATGGATGTGTCTCATCAACAGTTCCACGTGACCAAGCTTACAACATGATGGTGCTTCTATAAATCATTTTGTATTTATAGGTATCTCATAAAAAGGTGGAATGAGGTCTTAGCCACAAGGGATGATGGAGTAATTACACTGAGTGGTATGATTTTAAACAAAAATGAGATTTGTTATTAGTGATATGAACTGCAGTGTATGTTTGACTTAAAGACACAGTGCTAGATCAGTTAAAAAGCCTGATGATAGGCCTTGATGTTTGGGGTAGCTAGTCTTAGACATCACCTCCAGAAGGACACTCCCTCCTAGCCTTTCTTTCTCCATTGACTTAAATGTCAACATGTGAAAACTGATCCATTTGTTAGAACCCCTCTAGAATGTTTTCTCTGTCCCAGTGGAGAATGCGATTGGACATGGATAGCAGATTTAAGTGTCCAAGTCAGGCATTGTAACAGATGGCTGTTTTCCTATCTGAAAGGCAGATTGCCAGAGTGATTCCAACTGCTCACATGTAAAGCCAAGAAAGGCCTGGGAAGCTTGTCCTTCCTTCACTGATTGTCCTTCTTGGTCACACAGTTACCTTCGGGATGTTTTCTGAGCTCACTGAAGGAAAAGGATGCATTTTGTCACACCTTTCCCAGCATGTTGAGCACACCTTTCCCCAACCTGTTTCCTGCTGTTGAGTAGCACAGGTGGAGCCCACCCTTAGCACAAATTAGCCCAAGGACAACTATCCAGGATGGAGAAAATCCTTGGTAAAACCAGCCACACCAAAGCATGTGTTCAAAAGAGTGACAGCCTTCCTTGCAACTAACCTTGACAATGCTTGGAAGAGTAGATAGGTTTGAGGAACCACAGTCACTTTCACAAAATGGTAGGAGTTGAAAGGGCTCTCTGGAGGTCTGGTCCAACTTGCCTGATAAAGCAAGCTCACCTAGAGCAGGTTGCACAGGAACATGTGCAGAAGGGTTTTAAATATCTCCAGAAAAGGAGACTTCACAGCCTCTCTAGGCAGCCTCTTCCAGTGCTCTGTCACCCTCAGCAATGCCCAAGGACGTGTGTAGGTTGATTTCCTACCCCTCCAGGTCTTCCTCTCTACATCCGGAGACTTGTATCCCAATCAAAGTGCAGACTTGGTACACCTTGACATTGCACTTCCTCTTTTAGCCCAGCTTGGAATTTTTGCCAAGGACTAGCAGATGCAGTCACTGATTCTCAGGAAAAATAGTCATCCAGACATGTAATCTTAGAGCAACATCTTATTCCTGATTAATAGCTGCATAAATTAATTCTGATAAATAGATGAGGAGTAATTAAAAATGAGCAAGCTGAACATCACTGGCACCGATTACTACCCCCTGCTGTGACAAACGTTGTGCAATCCCTGCAAGGTTTTCCACCAGTTTACTCCTATTGCTTCATTATTGCTTCCTTAAGAAAAGGTAAGAGTTCTGATGTCTGTATACCTTCTGATGACACAAACAAAGGAAGGTCTTTTTCTCTGCTAATATACAGCAGTGTCACTGACTGCTTTTGCTCATGGTGCAAGGATTTTCACAGGGTCATGCTGGCAAAGCTGTAATTACAAAGGATTACAAAACAGATCATGCTGCTGGTTGCAAAGCAAGTAAGGAGAGGGTGATGAAGGAATAAACAGGTTGAAAAGGAAAAGCAGGAGGAAGGGAAAAGATAAATAATTAATGTTATCATTTGCTACAATAGAGCAGCCATCTCAGATAATAAAATCTATAGTGCAGAACCATGGTTTTACAAATTCCTTGTAAACCTGATGTGCTCCTTGCATGTGTGAATCTCTAGGGGAAAGGAGTGTCTAGGTGGTCACTGGCCAAAGCATAAACACCTCTAAACTGAATACTTGCCTATTGGGTGTGACTGAAAGAGCACACTGCTATCAGGGAGCGGGTCAGCAGCAAGTCCTTCCATTTTTTGAAAGAAAAACACGAAAACCACTCCAGCTGTGCAGCTGGAGCTCTGTGCATGGTCTTTGAAGAGGCAGAGTGCCTTGGTGCTCAGCAGGAGTGGGCACTGGATGGTGGAGCTGAACAGGTCTGACCACCATCTGCAAGGGCTAAGCAGAGCACTGTCTTCTCTGTAAGCACCACTGGGCACTGATAGAAGCAAACTTGACAAAATGTGGCCAAATTTGTGTTCTTTTGGACAAAACCTGGAAGCAGTAGCAGGCTTTATGTTACATGTGTAAATAACATCACTATGTAAGCATTTTTGCTCAACACGAGACTTTCTTTCTGTGGGAAAATACTAATTTCAGATATTTGATGAGACAGCTGTGTCCTGGACGATGCTAACCACTGTTTACATCAACTGGCTGCTAGCAAACTGCAGCCTTCCTATGGTGCATGTCAGTCTTTTGAAAACTACAGATAATGTAAAACTTATCTGAATTTATTTAAGCAGAAAATAACTGGTCAAAAGCAGTATGAATTTTCCCTGACCTTCACCTGGTACACAGCTACAAGCCTGGCAGTATGTTCATATATTTAAAACTGGAGTGTAAACAGCCTTGCTGTGCTCTCCCTTTAAAGGACTGTTTGGGTTTCAGAAACCAGCCATGGGCTCAAAGAAATTTGTTCAACCAGTTCATTGTGTTTCCTTCCTAACTAAATGCTGCTAATCTGCTCAGAAGAAAAGGTGCCCCTTTTTCGGTTTGCTAGACATTGTTACATCAAAGGTCAAAGCTGCCTGTAGGGAAAGTAATCACTTACAGGCTGAGATACACTTGAAATGGCATTTTGCCAAACAAAATCACCATTGTCATACCAGGGATCCTCTCACTTTGCACATCTTTCAGCATCCAGAAAGGACTTAATTACAGAGCAGCTCACATTCTGTTGGGGAGCTTGCAAATGTTCTTGGCTGGAGTTTTTTATTTAGTCAAAAAAGCTTTTTCCTTAGCCTCTATTGAAACTGAATCTTCCCTGTAAGCTTTAAAGCACAATGTTAGTGACTTTTCTTTCTGTCCTACAAATTCTTCTGTTCCATCTCCAAATATTTCTTGTTCATTTGGAAATATGTGAAGATCACAATTTATTTCCAAGGACAACCAGGTCCCAGTGGCCATTTCACAGGCTCCTCAAAACAATGATAATCAATGTCGCATGATGCTGAGTACAAGAAAGAAAACACAAGCCAGTAAGAACCCTAAAATCTTTACATCTGAATTGTTCTGAGTGGTTTCAGAAAAGTCAGGGACTGAGTAGGTGTGCATCTGGATCTTCCTTCTTGCCCCTAAGCTTGTACTCTTCGGCCAGATGCTTGAGTACTTCATGGGATGAAGGCACAGAGAGCTTTTACCCATTATTTGCTGCCCTCCAACACTTTGGCTCTTACTCAAGCTCTCCCAAAATAACGACATTATTTTCCATATTGTTATTGGGGTAGTGTATCCCAGTCAGGAGCACATTGCTTGTGAGTTGAAAAGGATGGTGCCTGCTGCACTTCATCCATGCAGTGGTACCTCAGCCAAGTTCTGACCCCACAGAAACGTTAACTGTCACTTGGCTGTCAGCATGGTGGCCTGAAGTGGGGGGGCTGATGTTAGTAATCCCTACAGACAGAGTGGTCTCACTCCAAACTGCTCCTCTGATGGTTCAGACATTAGACTTTCTTCAGCACTACCCAGGTAGTGTGCAAAAGCTAGGCTGGTGAGAGCAGCCTACTGAGCCACCTTCCTGGTCAGCAGGAACTTGCTCTCAACTGACATTCTGGGTGGAATCTGGCTTGTCTGGTGTCCAGATAGCAGGCAGGTGTATGGAGAAGAGGATAATTTCCAGTTTGATATTTTTGAGATTTCAATAAGAGAAAAGCAAATAAAAAATAACCTGTAGCTAGTGTAGTTAGCTGCAGTCAATCAAACAGTTGCCAGAACTGTGGTATTTCCAGAAAAATCTTTGCTTTGAGTAAAAGAAGCAGAGACCTGAACCCAACCTTTAATTTTCTGAGTGAATGGTGTATTCATTCAGGGGTGACTGACCACTAAGCCTACTGTGAAACTAGAAATATTATTTGACCAAAACTAATACATTTCCATTAAAAACTTCTATTTCAAAAAGTTGGTATGAAACAGTTAAAGAAGATTAAAAAAGAGAGAGAGATGAAAAATTCTCAAAAAGCTCCATTTTGGGGCTTGTCTTTTCCAAATATCAGAATACTGTGATAAACTGGAACCCTCTTGGTATAACTTGTCTTAGATGCCTCTGGTTTAGGACAAAAAGCATTCCTTGGGATTAAATAGCAGCACTTTGTCAACATTTTGGAGTTTCCACACAGTGAACACAAGGATTAGTTCAATGATCCAGCCAATATGAACATTATAAACACAATACTAAGAAAGCTTTTTTTTTGATTCAACTTTTGACCTCAAGGTTGCAACCGCAGTAAACCATCAATAGAGCTGGACATGGCTTGCAAACAGAGATCTGAGCTATTTTCCTCCTTGACTCCAGCTGATATGTGTGTGTCTGTAACATCTCTTGTGGGGATGGATTAAGCAGAAGAGTTAACTGATGTCAACTGGCGATAATGCTTAGTGCTTCCTCTGGGGAGAGTCCTTTTAACAGGTTGGGTAAACACCATGCAGACTGCAGACAATATGGCATGTTTGCTGAGGGAACCTTAAACTGGTGCTGCACCCGCAGTATGGATAAACTGATCTGTTCTAAAATAACAGGCCCTCACTCCAGCCACATGTGAAATTGTTTCTTCTGGGAGAGGCAAAGGCACTGGTAAAAATGATGAGGTTTTACGTTTGTTTTTAGCAACAGTTTTGCAAATGCTCCTGAATTCCAGCTAAGCCCTGTCAGCCCCAGAAGATGGCATACAGTAGGTAAATGATACAAATGGTTGATGAGTCAGGGAGGTATTTTTCATACAGTTTTGAAGATGTCAAATATGCAATTTTCTTTTATACTTTGCCTTGTGCCAAGCACTTTCATCAGTTTATTTCTAATTTCTTGCTTGTTTGTTTGTTTGTTTGTTTTTGTATATTGAAAGGTCTTAGATCTTAGTCTTGTCTGGAACGTAAAGGTCACATTAACCCTTTCCTGCTAGGAGAACTTGAGAACATGCTAGAGAGGTTTTGAGTGGGAATGAGGGATGTTTTAACACATCTCCATGGTATTCCTGGTTTGCACAACCATTATTAGTGCTTAGATCAGATGTCAGCTAAAACCAAGGGTCACAATGTTTTGTACACCCATATATAGTAAGAAACCACCCAGTCTGAAAAGAGTTTTGGCCTGGGTCCTCCACATTATTTGGAATTTCTATTCTCAAGTTACATTCCTGACAAATTTAAGGACCTGCCCTGCAGGTAAGTAGATGATGCACTGTTCAACACAGGAACTGTGACTCAATTTTATGGCTTGGAAACCGACACAAAGGAATTCAGTGGCTTAGGCAAGGTCAAGAAACAAGAAGACTCTCAAGCCCTGATCCACACATCCAAAAGATCACCCAAAAGATCAATTGCTAAGTGTGATTAACAGACAAAGAAGGGAGATGGCTAGTGTAGGAGAATGGGACAAATGAGCTGAGCCAATGGGACTAAGGTTGGCTGGAGAAATGGGCTAGGCCAGGGGAATGCAGGAGGTGCCTTGGATATGACCAGAGCTACTTAGAGGTGATACAAGGGGTTTGTTTCCAGTCCTGAGCCTGCAAAACTCAGAGCACCTTGCACATATCCCAGAGCAGTTCAGACTGACTAAAGCCAGGCACACCAAAGTGGAGTGACCCAGATGAGAGCCTCATCCATAGTTAGTTGCTCCAAGCCTTATGAGTCTTAGCTATAGTCTGCCAGTGAAGGACAATATCTGACTATTAGTGTTTTAAACTCTGTCCTTTATGGCTATGAGTTCATTTAGAGTTTATTTATGTACACATATATATTTATTTAGAAATTATTTATGAGCAATATTATATTTTGCTACTTTTATTTAGAAATTATTTAGATTTTTTTTTAACCTAAATTCTTATTTAAGGCAGAGGCAATTTTAAAAGGAGAGGCAGTTTACTGCCCTATCCCTTGTTGGTGGGTGCCAGCTGAGCCATCAAGCCGATAGGGTAAATCCAGCCTGAAGGGCAGGTGGATGGAGCTGTGCTTTTCCTGCACAGACCTGTGATATGTGTAATCAGCTGGGGCTGACACTGCTTAATCTAGACTGGCTGGCAGGCCATTTAACAGTGTGTCCTTGACACGAATATCTCTCTTCTGTGGTTATCACAGAGCCCAGACTCTCTGGGCTTCAGTGTGTGCAATACAGTTCAGACGTGGAATTTGATTTTTTCGGGCTTTCCCTGTGGGAATATGTGCATGCAGAAGGGGGAAGCTGGATCTCAGCCTGCTCAGTGCATATATTATTGATCTTGAGCAGGGAGGTTTTATATGCTAGGTGGAGGGGGATGTGAAGCTAAGGAAAAGGAATTTTTTTTACTGTGGTTTCTGCTTTCGCATAGATGTTGATCCAGCAAAAATATTGCTGTGAGTTTATAAATTGTGGGTGTCCAAAAGGAAGGACTAGTAAAACCTCCCTTTGTCCTCATGGCAGTGTTTGTTGCATGAAGATGGATTGATTGTTCCTATCGACATGAGCGGTGAGGCCAGAATTTTCTCTCATTGTAATTGATCATGTAAGCGGACAATAGGAGAAGACACTTCTCCAGCAGATCTGTATTCATCCTCTGCAGCACTGCAATTTGTTACTACCTTTAAGTAGAAGCTCTGAGCCACGTGCCTGACACTGCCTCTGCAGCCTGTGCGCTCCTATCAGACCCCTCCCTGGGCTACCCAGACCTCTGGCACGCAAAGGTTAACTTCACCATTGTATCTTAGTGGTTATTTTTGTGTAGACTGTTTGTCTTCAGTTCCCAGGTCATTAATAAACATCCTCTTTCAAATACTTTGGACATCTGGAATATGGCTTGCTTGTCTTCTGAGACAATGATAACCTTTCAGGTTGGTAAAGAAAGTAGGAAGATTATTGCTCCCCTTCTTTGGAAAAAAACACACTCTAAATTGTCTTCTCTTACTCTAATGAATTGACTTGTCAGTTGGGATTACAGTCTGCAGGAGCATGTAAGCAGGTATCTAACTTTCATGCATATACACTGCCCCACTGGTATCACCCCTTGTCACCATCACTGCAAAATGTTGTATTTGCACCCTGAGTGCAGGCAGAGTTATCTGGAAAAAAATGCAACATCTGCTCCAGTTATACAAAACAAATTACTAACATACTTGCAGATGGACAATGAATCTGGTAATTTTCTGCTCTCTTTACTGCCTTTAATACTTACTTAAACAAGAACCTGAAAAAAGTCTTTTTCCTTTTTTAAAAAGAAAAACAGCCAACACAAGAAGTTATTCAGACAAGAGACAGGAGAAATACAGAATGGTTTTATTGGCCAGTTCTGCTCACAGGGGTCAGCTGAAGAGCTGAGTGGGAAATTTATCTGACCCATTTACACTTCTGCTTGAAAATGAAACAGATCCTAAAAGTATCTTTTTCTGTGTTATGACCAGAGAGGGAATTCACCTAGTTCATGCAGGGTTAGGAGTTAGGTGGAATGAATCCCTCCTCTCCTGGCTTCAGTAGGATGTGACTACAAAGCTCGGGGGCCACAAGGTAAAAACAGCGGGGCTCAAATTATCTTTTCTTCTACCTTGCCAGTTAGAACAGGAGAGGCAGCAAGGTATAGACAAATAATGAACATTAATTTCTGGCTATGTAGCTGTTGCCATCATGAAGGTTTTGGCTTCTATGATGTTTTTACTCTGTTAAGTCTCTGAAGTGACTACATATCCATGCGAGAAGCATGGGGAATAAGGAGCATGAACTAGAAATCTGTGTGAGTACAAAGAGCTATGATTTCATTGCAGTTACAGAGACATGGTAAGACAGCACTCGTGACTGGGTATTGTCATGGATGACTATGCACTTTTTAGGAAGGACAGACTGACAAGATAGGGCATTTGAGTTGCTTTCTGTGTGAGTAAGCAGCTGGAATGCATTGCTCTTAACCTCAAGTAGGAGTGTGAACAAAATGTTGAAAGCTTCTATGACAACAGGACATTCTGTGAGGACTGTAACCTGCTAGGGAGGGATGGAATACACTTGCCTCAAAGAGGCAAGAGGATCTTTGGGAGTAGACTGGCCAACTTAATCAGGAGGGCTTTAAACTGAAGTTCTTAGGGGGCCAGGGCCCTACACAGCAATGTGTGTGCCATTGCAGCCAATGGGAAAATAGACCAGACCAATCACAATGGTAGCAGGTAAGACCACAGTGGTTCTTCTTACTCTTCTATAAGGTCATCTAAGTAGCTCTGTATACATGACATGAGACCAACCCCTCCTTATGGGCTTCACTTTGCAGAGAAGGTCACAACAATTAACCAAAACGCCAAAAAATAATCTCAGGATTTGCAGCCAGAAGATGGGTCTTGGCCTTTTCTCTAGCACCTTGCTGAGGAAGCATAAAATTCCTATGAATGTGTGCTCCCTCTCTGCAACCCAACAATTTATGTGCCCTTGGCTAACAACAGCTGACATACTAATTGGGCAGACTTGGAGCTATTTTCAGCATTGCACCTCATTTTCTACCTATGGTAGCTTCTACTGGAAACGTTTTAATCAGGCCTTCTTAGGCCCCCAAAATACCAAACTGCCTGTGTAAGACCAGTAGGATCATCTACTGATCATTCATTAGCCCCATCATAAGCTATAAAAACTGAAACCTCTGACTGCATGCTTTGCAGATGTCTGTCATTGCTGGGGATATTTTCTGTAAAATTACCATGTTTTTTGGGCCACCCTCCACTCCTGCAGAGTGAGGAGGAGAGAGGAGAAGAGCCCCTTTGTGAGTTGCCTCCTACAGAGCCCTTCTGGCACAGTGTTGCCTTAGAGGAGCAACGTTTTATAGATTTTGGTGGTTGCTTTTCATCATTCTTCTTTGAGAAGACCCTCTCTCCCACAGAAGTAAGGCAGGAAAATTGTCCCTGGAGCTGGAGTGGGGTTAGGGGTCAGCAGGCAGCCCTCTATGACGCAGGGATGAGGAATGTGCAACCAGACACCACTCCTGTGGTGAGCACAGTCCTCCCACAGCACCCACTCCCTGCCCAGCATCCAGTGATCTTTCAGGATGAGCACTCTGATGCCACATTTGCTAACTGAAGCAGCTCTCAGGGCATGTTGCAGATCAGTAATGGCTCCTATTGCTTTTCCAGTGTGGTGCAAATGATAGAGACACTACACTTGGGTAGCTTCACGGTTGGGCACATATCCCCACCCCAGAGAAACTGACAGGGAATAGAGGCTGCAGATGCCTTTGCTGGAAAAGACACAATCAGAGCAGTTATTTCAGCCAGGACAATCTGTTAGCAGCAGTTTAAGGCTCCAGACACTAAACTTTGCCTTTCATCCCTTCCAGTTTTACTGCAGAGGTTACTGCTGCTTTGTTTTTGCCCAGCTGTGGAAAACGACCCAAGTTTTAAAAACCTTGTGAACCTTCAAGAGAGGCACTGCTCAGTGCTCTCTGAACAGGAGACATTCCTGAAGGTGACAACATTTCTGCTTGGCTTAAGCAGAAATGTGGGTTTTTTACCCCACAGGTTTTTGCCAGATCACATCTTTGTCTGCTGCCTCAAAATCAGAGAAATATTAGTGAAAATTAGTTGCTGATAATACCACTGGGGCTTGGCTAATTCCCCCAACTCTTTGTGGCAAATATGCATAGAAAATGCTAATATTAACTCAAGTGGTGTGATTGTCATTGGAATGTCAGGCAATTGTCATTGCCTTTCAGTCTCAAAGGTACCCCAAAACAGCCAAGCTTTTGCAGGGCCTCTTTAAAGCAACATGGTGAAGCAGGGTCTCATTGAAACAGGAACCTGTAACAGCAGCTGTTTGTGTAGGACCAGATGTGACTTTCACTGTGAGAACAAAGGGAGGTTACTGTGCATGACCAAGTTCAGAGAGAAAGGAGTTGGTGTGATTTTGAGAGTTCAGGGTTGCACTAGATCCCCTTTTGTCTGCACATGAGTGCTCCTAAAGCCGTAGTTCTGTTCTCGATAAATGTGCATATAAATCCAGATCAGGTTTGCTCTTGGGAACCAGTTGATACTAAACTGAAATGGTTGACATATGGAAGTGAAGACTTTTGTGCCAAAAGCCCCCACAAAAAATATGCCTTGCTAGTGCTCTCCAGAGACTCAAAGATGTGAGATCCTGAAGCCAATTAGCCGAAGGTAGCTCTTCTTTCCATGAGACAGTCTAGTCCAAGCCTGTGCTTGGTTTTCACATGAGAAGCAGGTTCATGGATGCAGCTCGATGTCCTCCTCTCCCACCTTGTACTCAGGGTCTACACCCCTCCATCAGGAACAATCTCTCCTATCTGGTTTCTGGTTTCAGCTCTCCCTGCAGAGACACATGGAAAAGGTGCAGTTTCAGCCTGGCTCCAGCACATGTGAAATGCGAACGATTTGCAATGGAAGAGGTATTACCAGGAGAAACTCTCATTTTTCTGTGTATATCTTTGCAGACTTGTACACCCTCATCCATATTTGAAGAGTCAACTCCACTGCCTCTGTAAGCCTAGAAAACTTTGCATTGTTTCTACTATGTTTCATCTCTTCCAAGCTAGGCTTTTCCAGGATTTATCTCAGCTCCTAATGTGTTTACAATGAGATAACTCTTGGCATGCTCTTTTCCAATTGTATAAACAGGATCTATCACTTTAGAGATGGCAAATTAAATGCAGGACTGCAATAAAGAGTATGTATTTTCATGGCATTCCTGTAAGAAACGCCATTGGCAACTGATGCATTTGTTTTTAGAGTTCCAAACTATTGCAGATATTGTAGATTAAGGTTTAATGAGCAAAACTACATTGGCTGGGGACTGCTGGGGTACATTTGAGATGGACAAGATTGCACTGGCTTGCTAGGGAAATTCTTTATACAGAAATGTGTCACTGAGAAACACAATTTATTGCCTTTCAGGAGCCTGAAAAAGCTTTGAGCCTTGGAGGAAATGCACAAATCCCAGGTAACCTGATTCCCTGCAGACATCAATTATCCCCCTTTTCAGAGCAGGCACTTAAACTGAGGTCTTGACCATTTGCTGTTCTTGAGGACTGCATGCCACCCCTCTCAAGAACTACACCATTAATTAAGGGCTCTTGGTCACATTCTGGTGTTGCATTCCTGTGCAGTGTCTGTTGGCTCTGCCCTTTTGCTTTGGGCAGCTCCACAACACTGCCGTGCTGCAGCACCTAGAAATACCATGAGGCTGCATCTCACTTGTCAGAGAATGATGACTTTCTGTGACAAATTTCCATGAGGTACTAGCATCAGAGAAAATCAGCCTGAAAGGAAATTTGAGAGGTCCCAGTGCAGATCTCTTACCCCAAGACAGGATCCACAGTACTGAAGCTAATCCTGACAGGTGCTTCTGTAACAGGTCCTTATAAAAAAGACACTGATGTGAAGACTACACAGCTTTCCTTGGGCATCTGGCTCAGTGCTTCATTATTTTTAGGTTGAGGAAGTTATTAATAATTTCTAACTGAAACCCTTTTGCTGCAGTTAAAGTCTATAATCTTTGACCCCTTTCTAGGCAGAGAAATAGACTATTCCTTTCCTTTCTGAAGGTACTTTTTCCTTGTTAGAAACATTTATCTTTTTCTGGCAGTCATCTGTCATTCAGGTTGGTGTTCTTCAAGTCCTTTGACTCCACATACCTTAAAATATTCACACTTCTCCCTTGGAAGCGTCTCCAGCTGCTCTACATCCTTCTTCGAGTGCAGTAAACAAATTTCATGAGGCCCCAGCTAAGTCCTGGCAAATGCCAATGCTTCAGCTGTCACTGGGATCAGTCCTTGAAAAGCAAGGTGACTGAGGGCTGAGACCATTCAAAGTTGTCACCATCATAAGGAAGCAGCATACTGCCTGCACACTTGCAGGTGCTGCAGGCATAAATAAATACCTTCAGTATGTGAGTCACAAATACCATTGTTGTGTGGATCAGTTGGCTGTTGTTTTTGGTACATCCCTCACCTTGATCACTGGCTTTTCAGATTTAACAAATTAAAACAAGTACTGAGGTATATGGTGTTGTGATTAAACCATGGGAAGCCAGGTTTCAGGGGACTTTTATAATTTTTGCAGATACTACATTGGACTGAGACTCTTTGGGCAAGCAGCTTCTTAACAGCTCATTTCTATAGTGTTTGCATATTCCTTAAGAATGAGCCATGTCCTTGTATCTGGCACTAGGCTGAGAAACAGACCAGACCTTGTGGACCCTGTTACATCACTCTGCCTCTCTTCCTTAGTACTCCCGTCCTGCTCTAAAAGAAGAGGAAGAATTATTTGCTGGACAATGCCAATATAGGGCAATTCAAACCAAAATATCATTATTCTTTTTTTTTTTTTTACATGTACACTGTAATTTTTGGGAACAGATCCACCAGAAGACAATTTTCTTTTTCTTTTCCCCAAGGCAGTTTCCATCTACTTGCTGATGATACCCTAAAATGTCACAGGTACCATGGTGAGAATGAGCAGCCATAGGCAGGGAGAGAAAGGTCAGTATTTCCCATCCCTTTTATTAATGGCTGTTACTTATTGTTGACTAACTTTTTGTGATTTGGGTGATTTCCACCCAAATTGTCTGTAATCTCCTCTAAACAATGTGACATTTCATCTCCTATTGGAAATATGGGGAGGACATTCCTGCAAGGGGTACAAGTATCTTACTCACCCCCTTAGGATGCAGGGACCACCTGCAAAAGCCCTCCTCTTCCAACACACAGAGACACAGCAAAACAGCATGTTATTTTTTTTTTTTTCAGAGGAATAAAATATCTGAAAGTGCAGGTAATTTCATTTATATTTTTTTTAAAAATGCAGTCCAATTTTGTGAGGCAAATGCAAAACAAAAGAAAACCCCCAAACAAACTAACCAACCACCCACCCCACCCCAAGCAAACACACACAGGAAAACAAAACAAACAAAACAAAACAAAATCTGAAAATTATATTTTTGTGAGTGCCTTCTTTTAGTTATGCAGCAGCCAAGGTCTCAAAGTAGGCAAAATTTCCCCTTAGGAATCTGGATGCTAATATATTTAAACACAAAAGCATCCTCGTCATTGCTCTTGTTAAACTTAAGTCTTGCCTATGCCACTGTAATGCATTTACTAAGCCATGACAGAGTTAATTGCATTAAAAGCACAGGCTCCATGCTGTCTGGCTATACAATAATTGCCATTTTATTCTGCTGGGTTAGGCTGTTCATGGACCTTTTCCTCCTAAATTGTTAATTTCTTACTAAAGAAAGCACATTTTTGGTGGAGAACATCAGGTAGGTATCAGCAGAGACAATTAATTATCCTACTTTAAACAGTAACTGCCAATGATTTAACTGCTGAAGCCCTTTAAATGCTGAATCTGTGCTCAGATTTCACATGACTCCCTTGGTCCTGCTGTTTTGAAAGGTTGGATGAAGGCCAATGAGATGCTTCTCCTTCCACTGCTTGGGCATGCCCCTGAGCCTGGATTACCATCCATATCTGAGCAGGATCCAACCAGAAACCTTCTCATCATCACAAGGCAAAGGATGAAAACTCAACCAGAGGGCTCAGGTGAGAACTTTGGCATGATAAGGTGCTGTGGCATTAGCTGAGGGATACTCCATGATGCCCTGACCCTAAGTAGAGCAGATGTAATGCAAAGTTCCCCCGAAATAGGGAATTTTGGATCTGGAACTGTAGCCTGCAACTCCTGCCTTGCCCAGGGGCTTCTAAACTCTGCCAGTGCCTTGTATTTTAGCTTCTGAGTTTCAGCAGCATCTAAAAGGGATCTGGAAAAAGAGGTCAAGCAGATGGATGTGTAACTCCTGCCTCAGCACCATAGTGCATGAGCTATCCTGGAGGGCACCTAGACAGTGGGGCTAAGTCAGGAATTACACATCCATCCCTTTGACTCTGTCACGACCTGGATCCAATGAGATTTCTCAAGCACCCTGAATACTCAGCAGCTAACTTCAAGTGCAGTTGCACTCTCTCCATGATAAGCTGGTGGAGATCAGTTTGAGGCCAGCTGAGAGCATGTGTAGAAGCACTTGTAGCCCTAGACTCTGTGCTCCAAGGACTGAACTCCACAATGCAGTTCCTCAGAGGTGTGCCATGAGCACAAAATGAGTGCTGGCAGTTGAGAATCAGGACTAAGGCATACTCCTCACCTTGAGCAAAATCAGTGAGGTATCAGAGGTATCATGACCACTGAAATGTGGTGAGTTCTCCTGCCACCTCTCATTACCACCTGACACTCCATCTGCTGTGAGGTCAGGGTCAGGAAAGCATCTTTGAATGATTGGGAGCTATAACAATTTTTAGAGACATTCCAGAAGTTACAGTGAAGTATTAAAATCCTAGTGTAGACAAGATTGTTTTAAATAGCTAATCTGCTTAGGGGAAGCTTATCAGGGAGAAAGGAGTTTCAGGTAACATCTGCTAGCACAATGACGGGCTGACAAACTTTTGTGAGTCTCATTTGTACTGTTCAGACATCACAGCTTCATCTAAAAAGTAAATAAAACACTGCCAGAACACATTTTCTGTTCCTGGGGGAAGCTGGCATGGTCTGTTTTGGTCCACACCAAGCCCTGCTGGCCTTCCAAACAGGAGAGGATGGTCCGAGGCTCATGGTGACCCTCAGGTGCTGGGAGTTGTTTGAAAAGGAGAAGTTAGCCTCAAATAAATATGAACCCTGGTGGTGTTTTTTTTTTTAAATAATTTAAGAGTGTGACCTGTGCAGTTGCAATGTCCAAGTTGAAGGCTTGATACTGCAATTTGCTACTAGTGCATCTTCCCCATGCCTCTGGCACAAACTTTGGGATCTTACCCAAACCCATCCTCACCACTACCTAAGAGGAGAAGCCATGACATGGCCTAGGCTGAGGCCCACTTTCCTTTGGGAACAACAGAGACATTTGGTCTGTGGCTCCACATTTGTTGGTCAATTTAATGTGATAATCTTCTTGTCCTAAAGACCACTTCTGATCAGCTTAGGGATAGCCTTTTCTTTGAGAAAGCCTACCCTCTGAAGCCTGACCAGTATGTACAGCAGGTAAACACACCTTCAAAGCTATTGGGTGTTTCCTAGCAGAAACCACCCCCAAACAACTGTTTTCTTAGTGACTCAGGAAAGAAGACTGTTAATTTTAGGTCTCTAAAAATAATTTTGACCTCTGCACGCCTCTTGTCGTTTATAGCCACAACTCCTCCAGCAGCTGTGCTTGCAGGGTGTGGTACAATGTGCCTCTCCTACAGCGCCTTGTGTGCACAGTGGCAAAGTACTGCTGCCCTGCCCAGGTCTGGCTGGCTTCAGTGTCCCAGACCTCTACCAGCCTTGGTCATCACATTTGCTTTTGCTGACATTTTCCTGCACTTTCCTTCATGATTCATACGTAGCCTGTGGAATTAATCTTGTGCAGGAGCAGTAGAAAGTACAGTCATTGGAAGGGTTAGGGAAGGTTTATGTTGCCTTAACTGCAGCAGCAAATCAATGTTAAAGGCCACTGGAGCAAATGATCTTCTGGTCTTCTCCTTAATTTAGGCTGGTTTATTTCTTCCTTTCCTTTTCTTTGCTGGTTGCTTCACTACATATTGCTTAGCAATTTTCAGGGTGTTTATGCCTGGACATTGCACAACTGCATTCACGTTGCCATGGACTTGTTATCAAACTGCTGGGAATCTACATTCAAACAAAGGGGTTCCTGGGGAGTAACAAGAAGCCTGCTCCGCACATCAGTGGGTATGCATTCACCAGACTTCACAAGTTGGCTTGGGATATTTCTGAGAGAGAAATGGCCATTTCTAATTTCAACAGATGCATGTAGTTTTTCATTGAGAGCACTGGAATAACTTGCTCTTTTAGTTTCCAAGAAAACATCTTAAAACATTGTTATAGTAGCAGAGCTTCTCATTTAGTCATTTTATTGGATTCGTCTCATTTAGCTTTAGATGCCTACTGCAAGATATCAACATCTGAACCAATTTCCCTGCTCTCCTTTTGCAATGCAAGAGGACAAATAGGTGTTTGCATGTTACGGTTCAACAGATTAGTTTAAGAGAGCCATTTTTGGACAGTTTACTTACAGCTCTCCACTGTCTGTAAGGATTCTAGACATCTGGGACTAGATTGAGTAACCTACTCATTGTAGTCCAGCACCCTTGCAAATTTGCTAATGTATCCTTAGTTTCTACCTTCTACTCCAAAAGGGGCTTCTGTAGGTCTTGTTTCATGTCTGTGTGGATATCCTAGACTGCTCAGAACTCCTCAGATGGCACAAGGCACCTATTAATGTGCAACTGAGTCCATAGTTTGGAATGTCATTGCTCAGATTATGCATTGGCCAGTTAAGCACACTTCGAGTCTATATTTGAGTAGTCCTAATGCTTAAATGTTTGTTGTAATTTGTGACAGCTCTTACCTCCCAGCAATGATCTGCTTTGTGTTAGGATCAACATTAAACTTCGTTTATCCTTGGTGACCCACTACTTCATAAGGATTATAGTTTATGAGACTGGACTTCAATTTGTCTGTCTTCAGTTTCCAACCACTGCTCTTGTCATATACTTCTCCATTAGATTTTAAAAGCTCTTTAAAATTTCAACCTTTTTATTGACTATAACTGAGATACCACTAAATCTTCTTTTCCTGTATAAATCAAACTTATAACTATATCTCTCTTAACATATTTTTCTAGGTCTCTAAATTCTTAATTTTTGCTTCTTCTGAATATTGTCTCCATTTAGTTAACTCTCTCTAGAAATGCACATGCTAAGATGCAAGTCTCCTTTCATTAGACATCTGATAGCTACATATCTAAATCTGCTATATTCAAAATAACTTTCAGTCAGTAGAGGGAAACAGACCTCTCCAGAGGACAATGCATCTGGCTTGAACCTTTGTTTTTTTAATTAAATAAACCTTCTGCATTGTCTGCAGAAGGTTGTATCAGTCATGAAGGCAGCTGAGAGCACAGTGAGGCAGCTGGGAAAAACGGGGGAAACCAAGTCCACCAGGGAAGCGTTTCTGGGTGCAGATTCCGCCACCAGCCAGCTTCCACCAGGGAAATAACCAGAAACTCCAGTGAAGGTTGGACCCCAGTTTTCTTACATGGTCGAGCTGAACTGAGGTAGTTTCCTCTGTGATTTGAGTCAGTGTCACTAAAACTAAAGTTTGATGGGACAGTAAAATGGGGTTTGGGAAGTGTTAGTACTGGACCAAAAAATGTAGAGGTGCGAAGTGCCAACAAGGTCCAAATGCATTCCACCAGCTTTCCCTCACTCAGTGCTGTGATAGTCTACTTTGGTGGCCTATCTAAAGCTTTCTTGGGCACACTGGTTGACATTATTGTGTCAGCTGTGCACATGTTGGTGTTACCAGTTGAGAAATGCCCAGACTTCAGGAGAGCAGGGGAGTCAGGCAGTGAGCAGGAGGAAGCTGACTAACAGGTCATTTATACTGCTTAGTGGCCGCATTTCATACACAGAAATGAACAGAAACCCTAACAGAGAGCATGCACAGGACAAAATAGAGACAGATCCTTGGGACTGGCTAGAGAGCTTCACCTCCCTTCCCCTCCACAGCTCTTCCTTCCAAATAAGCATTACCAATACAGAAAGTGATGCCAGCCCCTGGGATATTGAGGCATCCTGATGATACTCTGTGACCGGTGTCCAGGCACTGTGGTGGCACAATGCACGTGGCATTAGCATGTTGGGGCCTGACAATAAATAATTCAGCTGATGCTGATGATACAATGACAGGATGATAATTTTGCTTTATGCCTGTTTTAGCTACAGTCTCTCTGTTTGCTATCGTGGAAGAAAATACCCATTACCCCCTGTAGGGAGGATAGATTACATGATACTGCATTAGTCACTCTGTCACTGGTAGCAGGATAACACAAACTCATTTCCCAGAGGTCTCCAAACAGCTGTCAGAGAATAATGACTTTCAGTTGCTACTAGCCCACACCAACTCTGAAGTGGTGACCTAGAGGCAAAAAGACTGAGTCACATTGTAAATAGCTTCAGTTTTCAGATGTGCCTCCATTTGTTCTCTAACATCAAAAGATTTAATTAATAGGGAATATAATTTTGCATGGCACCTCTCATTTGTGCAAAAATTGATCTGGAGCCAAATTTCCAAGTACTTCTCCTTAGGAAATTTCCTGTGGTATATATTAGCACTCTCCCTATCAATATTTGCTTCTGTTTTAAAGCCTCAGGGATAAAAGCCTAACCACTCAGTACAAAAGTAAGCTTCCTAATTGAAAACTGGTATTTTTACATGGAAGAGAAAAATATTCAGCAATGCATCATCAAAGAACAAGACACCAAAGCTAAAAGTAGCAGCTGTAATACCATGCCAGGATTTCAGGATTCTCTTCAGATTCTCACATCCCATTTCTGTTATTTTTTTGTATTGAAGTTGAAGTGAAGCTTCCATTCCTTAGGTTTGAATTTTATTTTCATTTCTATTCATCTTCAGTGTTTGGGGTGAGACTTGTCTCTCATTTGTGCTGTTATATGGGGAAGTCTCACTGAAACTGCTGAGATAAATCAAAAAAATAATCAAGTATCCTAGCTGTATGAAATTACTTCAGGGGTTATTTTTCTAGCACACAGATTCTGGTCACAGTCATGCTATACCTGCACCACTAAGGCTATGATTAGAATTTGTCTTTGAAAGATTTAGCATACATGGTACATAGCCACAGCAATAGCTCTTGGTGACAGTGGCACTTAAAGTTTTGCAGGAACAAGAGTGAGGCACTGAAAGATGGAAAATGAGAACTTTTGCATCAGAATAATGAAGTTGCTTACAAATAAGGTGGTTTTATTGAGTAAAAAGTGACTATAGCACAGTGTGTTTCCAATATACAAATTTAGATGAAAAAAAAGATTGGATTTTGCTGTTACATTGACAGCTAGTGTTCCATCCAGGGCTTACAAAGAATACTGCTGCTTAGGTGGGTACAGTTGGCAATGGGCTCTAGTATGGACAGGAAGAGCCATGTCTTGACATCAAAGGAGTTGCCAAAGTTCATTTGGGAATCTTTTTAGGTTTAGCAAAGGCATTGTAATTCTGCATTCTTATCCTCAGGGATTTTAATAATCACCAAATAGTGAGTGAAAAGCTTAATCCTTCCAACAGCACAAATCCACTAGAGAGAAATCAATATAGAATTTCTACACAGGCAAATCAGCCACTCTCTTGCTGAGTGGCTTGTGAAGCCACATCTTTACTCTTCAGGAAGGATAAATAAAAAGGTCAGAGCAGTCAGACACTAGCCAGCAATCACAGTCCCTGCAGAAGAAGTACTGACAGCATCCAAGTGGCAATCAAATCATTCACATTTACCGGCAGTGAAAGCAGCAGAACAGGACCTGAACACCTCCAAGATATTTGATAGGATTCAGGTCCCTTACTTGACATGTCTTCAACACAACTGTCTGTTCCTGGGACAGCTACCATGGTTTCCCTCTATAATTTGGCCATCCATACTGACAGAGAACACCATCTGCTACAACAGACCCCAGCGCTATTTTGACTTGGGCCATCCAATGCTCTCTCCCAAAGGCCTAGAGGGCTCAGCTCAGGGTGGTAGCAGTCACTTTGTAGTATCATCAGTACTTTAGAGGGCAAGGCATTTAGTGCTAGTCCTTGCCCCTCCTCTTCAGTGCCAGAGAATGATCCCTGAAATTTTAGTTTTCTAGGTCAGACATACCCTGGACACCTGCATTGTGCTAATCACTTCAGGTTCCCTTTACAAGTGGAAGGAAGCAGGCACTTTCGGGGTGCGATATCAGAGCTGTTGTGGACATTGGAATAAGGAAAAATGCATCCTGAAGTGCCTGTATTTCTACATTGACTATAAAAATAGTCTAGACACTTAGCTCATAGGCAGGCATTTACAGTGGAACATCTGCAGTTGGTCAGACAAATCCCACTTCTCCTGTCAAACATTTGCAAACTTCTTCTATAAAAATATCCTTAGTGAGGACTGCGTCTGTAACACACTTGCAGATAAAGAGGTTTTCCCTTGTTTGTTTATCAAATATTTCAAGTCAACATTTGCTTCTCTAATGAATAATTAAATAGAGAGGACTTGGTATGAAAGTGCATAGTTAAAGGCAATGCTTAATGCAAAACAGTCAAATAAATGGAAATGTTTTTCTGAGTTTAACATAATCTGCTGCAGAAAACGCTAGCAAGCACTGCTCACTAAGAAATAGACCAAGTTCTCAAAAACTGTGTTGGTAGGATAGCCTCTGCCTGACAGAGTAGGTGACCTATGGCTTTTCCACCTGACATGAAGCTGGAGCAACACAAATAAAACCAGTCTAAGCCAATATGAAACCTGTGTGTAAAAAGTTAACATAAAAAATGATGACTGAATCAGGGCATTGAATTTTTAGCAGATCAGCATTTTGCATGTCTGGCTGCAGTGCTTCTGGTAACTGCCTGTACTGCTTTTCTGTGCTCTTTGGGATACTTCCACTGAAATGCTTAGTGATTCAATGAGGGGAAAGTAGACCTCTCAACATTTAAAAATTGCACTGTTAATCCATTTTAAATGTATGAAGTTTAGCCTTTGAAATGGCACGAAGTTTAGCTTCCTTCACAGCTCCCCATGGTTGGAGACATTTCAGGTCAGGCTTAATGGGGCTCTGAGCAACCCCATCCAGCTGGGGATGTCCCTGCTTACTGTAGGAGGGTTTGACTCAATGACCTCTAGAGGTCCTTTCCAACCCAGTGCATTCTACGATTCTATGAAAAACTTAAGTGCTGTTGATAACTGCATTTAAATAGATGTAGCTAAATTAAAGATGCTTTATATTTTATCATCTTCCCAACTTCATTCATTGCAGACAGAACTTCAAACATTTCTCACTCTGAAATCATAGAATCACAGAATGTTTTGGGTTGGAAGGGACTTCTAAAGGTCATCTAGTCCAATCCCCTTTCAGGGAACAGGGACATTTTCAACTAGATCAGGCTGCTTGGAGCCCTGTCTAATCAGACCTTGAAGGTTTCTAGGGATGAGATTTCTACCACCTCTCTGGGAAACTTGTGCCAGTGATTCATCCCTCTCACTGTAAAAAAAAGAAAAGCCTTCCTTATATCTAGTGTAAATCTACCTTCTTTTTCTTCTTTGTGCTGTCACAACAAGCCCTGCTAAAATGACTGTCCCCTTCTTTCTTTTAAGTGCTGAAACACCACAAAAATGTCTCCCTGAAGCCTTCTGTTCTGGAGGCTGAACAGTTCCAACTCTCTCTGCCTTTTTTCACAGGAGAGCTGTTCCAACCCTACGAGCATTTTTCTGGCCTCCTCTGAATCTGCTCACCTTCTTGTGAACCATTGTGAACCTCCTCCACTGGTACAATCTGGCTGTACCTGGTCTTTGTGGTGGGGCAACCTGCACCCATTTTATGGACCTACTCCAGCATAATATACCCATTGACAAGAGAGCCTGTGACTTGATTTTTTGAGTGTGATGAACTAAAGGTAGGTGAGCATTACATCTGCATTCCCAGATAACTTCATCAAGGTCCCTGTTAGATAGAGCTGGGTTCCCCTCTGGCACCAGCAGTGACTGTGTGTCTTGTTTTCTTTCTGAATGCAGGAAATCCCACCTCGAGATTCTCTCAGACAGGATGGATGATTCACTCAGTGCTCCACTGCCCCTTCCTCAGACTACAGCTGGGGACTTTAAATAGCAAATTGTCTCAGACAGGCTGTGCACCATGGAAACCCTTTTGTGATCCAGAATATACTCCCTGTGTGGTGTCTGTTTCATTGTCAGGGTACAGACTTCCTGAGCTCCATCCCCCCTTCCCCTGGCCTCCGTCTGCCTGACGTCAGCAGTATATCCTTGCGTGCCTGGGATGCTTGAAATTGTTGAGGCTTAGCTGGGAAACAGAGAGGATTTGGGGAAACAAGGGTAAGATTCAGTTTTCTTTCTGATAGGAGGAATTTACTACCGGACACCACTTTGTTATGCACTCAATATGTTTACTCACTGTTTTGTCACAGCTCACTTGACCACTCAGGCTGCTGCAATCTCTGAAGCAGATGCTTCCTGCCCAGATCCTGCTCTGCAAGAACTGGTGAGGTAGAAGATGGCTCAGTAAAAGTATCACTACTTGGTTTCGACCTGATGTGTCTGTGTAGTAGCACAAGCACTGCCTGATGGATGTGAGCACCCATGGTGTAGGCACAGAGCTGGACAAAGAATGCAGCCCATTGTCTTCCATCCACCCCAGGCTTTCTGTGAGCTTTAGGCAGGATCTGCCATGCTTCCAGGGTGAGGATCTTTCTTCTAGAAAGAATGAGACTGATATTTTCCCTACTGAATTTAGAAAATTAAATATGACTAATGCTCAGGTTTGGAGCCTTCCATATTGATAGGATATTAACTCCATTGATGGCATGGGGTTTTGACCTCAGACCATTTAACAGTCTCAAAAACAACTGCTGGACATGGCCTGAACTACAGACTATTCTCACCAGGCAGTTTATTTGTGTCTACCCTGGATTTAGAACAAGAGTGTAGCCATTCCAGGGTAGGTGGGCCCATAATGTCCCACTCTGCATGATGGAGTTGAATGCACACCTGGCTGGAGCAGGGCTGATGTAGAACAGCCATGATGACATGCACCCAAGACCTGGAGAGGTATCAGAGACAACGGAGTTATATCAGAAATGGGAAAGGCTTAATTCAGACCATAGGGCTGGGGTCAGAATCAGTCCTTTAGAAATGAGAGAAGCAGATCTGAATTGCCACCCAGTTGGACATCATGTCCTGGGAGATATGCATGTGGCCAGCAGCAAGTAGGCAGAACACAGCCAACAAGAAATCTCAGTTACTCTTATATATATTAACAATATTTTCCATGAATGCAGATTTCTAACAGAACAGCATGCAGATAAAAAACAGTCTCAGGATGAAAGTCTGGGAAACAGCCTGTCCTGGCTCTAACTCTGTGTCCTCTGCAGCTTTAATCACTCTTATAACTGCAATAATGAGTTACAGGCTTGGCAGCTATGATGCTGGGGAAAGACCGAAGGACAAATACATCTGCAAGAAGCAGGCACTGATCCAGACCAGCAAATGGTCCACAATAGTAATTCCATAAGGAGTTTTTCCAATGCTAACTGGACAGAGTGACTGCTAGGGGGACACAGCAAAGGCTCTGTAACTGGGGAGGGTTTTTTTGAAATCTGCTGGACCTCAGCCACAGAGAAATGCACTTCAAGATGATAGTGTGTAAAAATAGCTGCTGTTCTCTTTTTCCAGCCAGGACTGTAAGGAGAGGTCTAAGATTAACTGAGTAAAATCCTCAGCCCATCACAGGTGCAGCAATGCTATTGCTACCACACGGGCACCATTGACCACTGCCTACATATCTCAGGAGAGAAAGTGAAACCAACCTAAACAGCAGAATCTACTTCCAGCAGTCTGAAAGTCTTCCTCTCCTTACAGTTCCTGTCTTGCTCATAGCACCAGACCTGGGAAGCAACACAGCTTCAACTGTTCGGTCAAATCTGCCACCTCCTAGATGCTTATTGTCTTGATGGCCTTGCCTCACCTCCCAGGAAGGATGCCCTGGAGCCCCAGTCCCCTGCCTCCACATTGTCACTCTCCCAGGAAGGGAAGAGCAAGCAGAATAGCAAGGAGGAGCAAAGTGCTGAAAAAGCCTTGTTCTCTCACACTGTCATCAGTAACTAAAAAAGAGGTGTGGGAAGCCTGCAGCACTTCTGTTAAGTAAGCAGGACAAAGCAGTGCAGATTTCTGTGGGGGAGACACTTTTCTCTGATTTGGAAATGTGGTTTGTTTTGTTTGTTTGTTTGTTTTGTTTTGTTTTGTGTGTGTTCTGGCTGTTTGCTCAAATCCATGCCCTGCTTTTCCTCCTGTTATTGCTTTCCTTCCTGCTTCTCCCTTTCCCACTTTTCTTCTCCATCACTGGAATCAGCTGATAGGTGTGTGCAGCTCTCTTATGATTTATGCTGTCTAGAGTGTCATCTTCCTTTTATCAGTCCATCACAGACATTTCAGCTCTGACTCATCAGGACAGCCCCATCCAAGCAGTCAGCACAGATCCATGGGGACTCACACTTAAGCAGAGCCAAGGAAGTATGAGTATTAGCTTAGTTAATCAGAATTAGGAAATAAATCATTGGGCAAGAGAGGAACAAGATGATATTTTCCATGCAAGCAAACTTTTCCACCATTGGTTGCTCAGCTAAAAGGCAGGAATTGCTTTCAAAACAATTGTAGGGCACAGGTCAACAAAAATGATCTGTTTACAATTTCTGCTGTCAAAACAGTATATGGACGTAGATCTCAAGCAGCCTTGTAAAGCCTGGTTATCTTTTCTGTGTTTGTTTTTCAGCTGAGACCTTAAATGGCTTCTGAGATCATGTCACCATGCAGTGGACATGTTCCAGCTCCTGAGCACTGTTTGATGATTAAACTCACGTCCCTTCACGCCACCACTCCCAGCCAGCTCTACAGCCCCAGGCAGAGTGTGGAGCTTCGCTCTCTGCTTCAGCTAGGGGAAACAGACACCTTAGAATCTCTGCCTTTCATTGACCTGACAGAATAATTTTGAGAACTCAAGAGCAATTTGGGAGCAAAGGAAAGGAGCCTCTCTCTGACTATTTAAGCTGTTGATGCCATGGTGTTAAAATGCCTACTAATGATGTATTAAACCAAAAGTCATGGTGCAGGATGGCTGTTCATGGACAGCAGCAAGATGAATTTCAAAGGGAATCTGCTGTGGGAACCCTGACCTCTTGGCTGGCACCAGACAGGTAGACAACATCACACTCCTATTTCTAGGAGCACCTATGGCCAACCCCCTATCTGTCCCAGTTATGTTACTGCACAGCCATTGACATCATCTTGTGTGGCAGCACAACACAAGGTGACGTCAATGCACTGAGTTACATCAACAAAGCAAAAAGACAGGGGACATCATGGTGTTTACATGTCATAGATAACATCTGAGGAGGCAAGGGCACCAGCTTGGCCATTACATTACACAGTGATGTGCTGAAAGGCCCAGGAAAGAGTCCATCACCTAGTCTTAACTGTGCCAGTACTCACTAGCTGCTGCCTTCAAAGCATCATCAGTGATACTGTTACAAATATTATTAGAGACACACATTAGCAGCTATTGCTTGAGTTCAGGATTGTACAAAATAGAGGCAAAGTCCCTAGAACGTGCATGTGCATGAGCCAATGTTGAGATCATCCTGTTAACATCATGTGTGGAAAGCATCAGCAGGCTGAGTTCTTCTTCCATTCCAAACTGCTGAGCACACAGCAAACATGGCTGTGGGACAGAGGCAGGTTGTGGCAATGCTAAGAGATGCCCAGAAGCTCTGCTCCATCACAAATAACTTAGTGTGTGCAATGAAGTTTATGCCCCTTTCACCATCCTGTTCTGGAAGCAAGACAAGACCTAGCTCGGGAAACAGCTTGTGTTCAGGAGAGTGAACACAAACCAGTGATGTGGAGATGATTTGTGTTCACTCCTGGCTGGACAGAACAGGAAGGGCATTTCGCCCTATTTCACTTCCTCAGGCACCACTATGGATGGAGTTTGGTCCAGTTCTGCTGGTTCCCACATGCCCAGCAAGTCAAAGCCAGAAATGATACCTGTGGTGTGCCTATTACTAGCTAGCAAAGAAAAAATGTATCTATTTTCAAAATACCTCTTTTGGAAAGCTCCTGTTACTAGGCTAGTTGGCATACCTCAAATTTAATTTCTCCCAATAAGATAAGGGTGGTCTCAGGTAAGAAATGGTCACACAAAGAGGACGCTAGCAGGAGTTTTAGGAAATCAGAATTCAGCTGCTTCACCTGCCACAGACTGACACAGACATGTACCTTAAATTCCTTCCCTTAATCTTCCCAGCCCATAAATAGATATAACAATAATTTTATCTCCCACTTTCTTATCTTGTCTGTGTAGATAATAGTCTGTCTAATGCTATGTATTTCTTCTTGGCAAACACAAAAGGAGTAATGCATTAGTGCTCCTAGCAGAGACTATAGTGTAAGCAAATATGAATCATCTTGAGACCTGAGAAACTTGAGATAATGTAGGGTCATGCAGTAATCCAACCAACACCAGCATTTCCCTCCCTAAAATGAATTTAGTCTCCACCTTTTCAGGTGCCCATGCTGCATCCTGTTTTATCTCATGCAATTAATTTTCCATTCATCATTTATTTTCTACCTTGATTGCAACTTCATTGTGGAAACAAAATTCTATGTGATTATGACTATGAAAAACAAAAGGACACTTTGTCTGCTGGGATAGACTCTTTCTGGAGACAAAGCAGAATATACCTGCACATACCAGCCAAATGGCTGGCCCTTAACATCAACATTTACTAATTTCTGTACCAGGAATGCTAACAGCAAGTTTCGATGTGGTGAAAAGCAAATATTGATCTGTTTGATTAAAAGTCAGATTAGGCTGTGCCCATAGGTAAATATTCCTGCTACCAAGTAGAGGAGAGGTTGTTTCCCCTTCCCCCCTCCTGAAGGCAGCCAAACCAAATTTAGAAAAACACCCCACAACTGTTTGCTACCTACTGAGTTTTTAAACAGGAAGGCACAAACTTGAGAGAAACAAGCTGGGGAGAGCTAGTTAGGTCACTGGTTTGGTAGTTTTGTGGCAGAGAGCATGGTTTATAAGGACAAACACCCATTAGTGCCTCTGCTCCATCTGAGAGAAACAAGACCAAACGTCTTCACGAGCAGGGGAAAAGGTACTCAAAAAAATCTGGCTGAGCACAGGCATTTTACAGACCCCACATGCAGTACTGCATGCAGCTCTGGAGCCTCAGCACAAGAAAGACATGAACCTGTTTGAGCTGTGCAGCAGAGGCCAGAAAAACGGTCAAAGGGCTGGAATTTTCATCCTGTGAAAAAAGGCTGAGAGACTTGGAGTGGTTCAGCCTCAAGAACAGAAGGCTCCAGGGAGGCGTTTCTGAGGCTGTTCAGTACTTAAAAGGGGGCCTTATAAGAAACATGGGGAGAATCATTTTAGCAGGGCTTGTTGTGACAGGATGAGGCCTGATGGTTTTAAACCAAAAGAAGGTAGATTTAGACTAGATATAAAGAGTGGTTTGGTTTTCTTACAATGAGACACAAGTTTCCTAGAGAGGTAGTAGAAGACCCCATCCCTAGAAACCTTCAAAGTCTGATTGGACAGGGCTCTCAACAACCTGATCTAGTAAAAAATGTCCCTGCTCACTGCAAGGGGATCGGACTAGATGACATTTAAAGGTCCCCTCCAACTCAAAACATTCTAGTATTCTAGGGTGCTAGGACTCTAGGATCCCATGACTTTAGTTTTCAGGTTGCCTCTCAACTTGGCTACTCCAAGATCATCATTCCCAGCACTGATACATCTTCCCCTTCTTCCTGGGATGCTTTGCATGGAGATAAAGGCATAAGGCCAGATTCAGCCTTTAAGGAGCCCTTCACTCACCATCACCAGCATTTCTGGCTCTGTGGCAGGCTCCTTCCAGCATCCAGAAACCCCAGCCAAAGCCACTCTGAATCTATCACAAGATGAATTGCAGGATTACTGCAGGGTGTTGGGAGAGCTGTTGGCCAAAGGCACAGGCAGAACTCACAGACTGCACATGTCTCTGAGATTAATCCCTCGTGTTTGCACAGAGCAAGCTCAACTCAGTAAGAGACAACCCTCCTGACAAGCCCTTGGAGTTCTCAAAGGGTTACCTAGGGAAAGGCTGCTCAGGAATTTTCCAAACATTTAATCTGACCAAGGAAGAGCTGCAGACTTTAGCTTTGTGCTGATTTTACATGGCTGTTCATTTCCAGCACAACATAAGGTGTCTTCAGAACTGATGCTGCACACCTCTATTTCCAGCTCCATAGGACTCAGGAGATACCAGCTTCATACCTTCCTGAGGAGGCAGTTCCCAGGTCCAAATGGCATCAGAAAGCCTCTCCATCATGCCCACTGGTCACAGAGAAGAATCATGGCAGGCCAGTTGTGGATGGCTGGGCAAGATGTATCCACACTTTGAAAACTCCACATGGTTATCCATCAGGAGTGGTTTCATCCCAGTTGACAGGGGTGAAAGGCTGAAATAGGATCTGAATGAAGCTCCAGGGAGTTTAATTATTTCAAATTGGCTTGCTAAGTATCTCAGTAGCCTTCAGACAGCAACAGCAGGTAGTAAGTCACCCTTGTGAAGTTGTTCCCTACAAATAAAACAAATCTCTTGCTTTTAATTTGCTTATTTTCCATTCCAGTAAGGAGAAAATCTACCAAAACTGGAGACAAATTCACAGGATTGGTTTAGTTGTGTTGAGGGACTACATACAAGCCACACTGACTCTCTCTGCTTCTCTCCCTGCTCCTCCCTGATTCCCACGGGAAGGCTGCACAGCACCAACAGTCTGACTGGCTTCTACCTCTGTTCCCAAGTCTGGAAGGTAGTTAAAATACAAGTAGTGCATTTACAACTCTTGAGAAAGCAACTGAAGAAGGTTTCTTCTTCTCATCTCTCAGCAAAACCTGTGGTGTCTTGGTTTAGCCTCTAAGTGCCCTAGTGTGGATGGGATTGTGCTTCACACAGCACCTAACACACTGGGCATCTCATATGAGACAGAAGCAATCAGGGCATAACCAAATTAAGCAGCATCTTTAATCATATATTTCCCTTGGTCGCTCCATCTCTGCCTGTAGATAGATAGTGGCACTTCACCTGGGAGTAGACTGGATAAGTAAAGGGTTATTTATTTCCTCATGAGGTGAGGAAAGATGCTAGTTTCTCCTGTGAAGGCTATCTCAATGAGTAGTCACTCTTTCCTCATCTCACAGATCACACATTATTTTACAAGCACATTAAAAAAGGTTAATGGAGGAAGCAAGCACTGACAGTCATTTTCACTCCCCCGGAATGATTCACTGCACTGCCATAATTCAGCTCAGTGTAAAGCTCCATACAACAACTATACCTACACAAACTGTTCTCAAAATCCCCCTTTTTTTTTCCCTTTTTTTGCTTTCAGCAGAACTGATTTTTTTTTTTTCTTGACCCTTCTTTGGATGAACTTTGTCTTGAGTAAACAGCAACATCTGGAATTCAGCAAAGCACACCATAAAGGGAATAATATGTCCACAGTAGTTTTGCTGAAAAGGACAAACCCATTTATTACTCAAATGAAAAGTTACGATTGCTAAATGTCAGATGAAATTAGGAAAAACCCCTGGCTCCTCTGTGTGTGTGTCCTTTGTGTCCTTGCCAGCTCAGCGTGTGTGGAAAGCTGTCCCTCCGTTATCACTGTTCTGTCTTTCTTCCTTCCTGCTTTCTTGAAAGTCTGTGAGGCCTCGCTAACTGCAGGCCCCCCAGACCAGTTTGGTTACCTCTCTACTGGTGCAGAGCTGCAGGCAGCACTTTTTCAGCTCAGATAAGACACCAGACAGCGTGTCAGTGATCGGGCCATGCCGTGACTCCAGCCTAGCTGTATTCTCACAGCCCCCTATCTTCTTGGGGCTGAACTCAGGCACAGCATTCTCTAGGCTGTGCTGGCCGGTGAGCTGGTGATCAGAGATGATCAGCCACCCCAAGAACACTCTGGGGCTGCTAGGGACAGTTGCAGACATGCAGCTAGTGTGGTTATGGGGTGGTGAGAGCACTGAGCACCTCAACAAGAAAATGGCAAATGTCATATCTCCCCATCTCCTACCAGCTGAGCAGCACACAGGTGCTCTGTGGTTGTGATGGCACAGGGCACTGAGCCTCAGGTATGGTGCACAGAAACAAACTCAATCTATCTCTCTTTGCTTTGTTGTGCGCTGGGTAACTCCTGGTTTCTAGCCCCAAATCTGCTTCTACAGAGTATGTGTTGAGGTTATGGAAGTCACAGATCCCATAAATCCACAGGAGGTGAACACATTAATCCAGAGAGAGAAGGAGGTCTTCAGCTAGTTGGGCAGATTTTTTTATTAGAAGATTGGTCCAAGGATTGAAATGCTGCCACCCTGAATAATAAACATCACTTCAAGGAGTGACTCAGTGCATTTTCATTTTGTACAAGGAAGTGTTTTGAGTACTTGCAGCATAAAAACAAAATTAGGAAGGTGACAGAGAGATTAATCTTATTTGCATAAGGCTGGGGTGGGCTCTGCTTCAACCTTGGCTTCTTCCAAACATTTTTTATGCAATCACAGATATATTTCTGACAGCCAGACCCACCAAGAAGCAAAATCCTCTCAGCCCTACTGATGCTGCTGCACTTAGGATCAGACAGGTTATTTTTAAGTGTGTGGTTTTTAATTATGCCAGCAAGTTCAAAATTGGTTATTAATGACTCCATCTCAGATAGAAAGCTAAGAAATGCATGCCATTAAGGTGATGGGACATTTGGTTTGGCCCAAACCAAACTGCAGACAGCTCTGATCACTTTGAAAGCACTAGGTTTGCACCTACAGCCCAGGTCTGGGCCACTGGGGTGATGCCTGTAACCTTCTGCTGCCTTTTGCATGGTCTTTCACAGTAATGATGATGTACACAGTCTCTTATTGCTTGTGAAATCAAAACCTCAACAGATTGCAGCCAAGTTAATGTATTAGTAGGCAGAATTTCAGGTAAGCAACATAATAGTTTATGCAAATGAGTGAAGTTTTTCCTGTTTCCTCTCCTTCCCCATGAAGAAAACAGAGGTTACATCTAAACTAATAAGCTCATCCTGAAGGTCCCGGTTTGCAGGTGTATAGCCCATATCTTGGTCATATTAACAGTTAAATCGACAGTGCTGATACAGCATGGTTTAGATCTCAGCCACCAGTACCTCCTTCATAATCCCTTGGGACAGTTTAGGCTCTAACAGAGGCCAGAGATTATGTGCAGCTGGCCACTTGGAGGTGGCCAATCTGACCAGAGATGTGGAGAGGGCAGTAATGGTCAGACCATCTGCCTGAGGCTGGGTAACTGCTTCTGACTGTTTTAATTCACCAGTGAGGATGTCTCCTAAACGCCTGTGCTTCTGTTCTTGGGGTAACTGCTCTGTGAAAGCAGCTCTGCAGGGCAGAAGAACTTAAAAACTGACATAAGTCCTGTTTTATACTGGAAGAAAATACCACTTAAGACCATAGGTAAGAGAAATTACATTAAATATAATGTAGCCTTCAGTGTGATCAGGAAGTGCTTAAGAGCACGGGTTGTGTTGGTTAACCACAACAATCCCATCTCCATGGAATATGCAATATTATTTTAGTTACCACAACTACCCAAGGGTGTACTCACATAAAATATCATTTCCTGCTACTGGCAGGCCTGAAGTCTCAGTAGAGGGTAAAAGAGACACTCCCTTCCCTGGCTGGGGTGGGCACTATCCCAGAGGCATCTCCAGCTGCCTCTGGCTCCTGGGAAAAGTGCCTGGGAAAACAGTCAGCTTGTTTTCCTCTAGTAAATCATGGTTCATATCCCTGCAGCTGCCAAGCACAGGTAGCCAAAAACATGGCACGTGCTCTCAGGTGTCTGTGTGCTCAAGGTATGTTGCTGGGATGGACAGTGCCTCCATCCTGGCCACCTCTCACTGAGCTACCCTTGCCCATCAGGTCCCATGCACGTTCAGACCTTCTCTTGCACATTACCTTTCCCATGTGTGTCCTTCTCAGCAGCCTGGTGCAGTAACACTGGGCTCTGTCAGGCAGCAGTTCTGTCTCACCATTGCATCCTTGCCACCCATGGAGCAAACCAGGGCACTGGGACACTGAGCTTCAGCATGGCCTGGGCTCCTGGATTGCTTGGGAAACACAACCACCCCAGTCTCCCTCTCTTGCTTCCTCTGTTTTGACAGCTTCCCATGGCTATTTTTGCTGCAGACTAGGGATGCTCCTGGATCCTTGGCAGCTTTTCAGGCGGAGGAGTTGTTTCCCACCCAGCTCGAATGATGGGATGTGTGTACAGTACCAGGAAAACACAGACAAGGGTTTACAGCAATAGATATGGAAATGAGGTGGCCAGCTGCTGCCTGATTCCCTTCTCTAGTTTCAGAAAACCTGTTCCTTATTAAGAAAAAAGAATGTATAGTTTTGATTTTACTTTAAACCAAAATATAAACCCCAGATATAAGTGGGAGCATGGATTACTCCTGGTGTCCTTCAGGAAAAAAAAAATCTATGAGATTCCAGTAAGAAGCAATGAGACAGACTTCCAATTTCCAATAATAAGCCCACAGTCCAGATAAACATATGGTGCTGTTGGGACAGAGATGTTGGGAGATATAAATCTTCAGTGGCTAGCTGACTTCATGTTTGGTATGTTCTTTGTCTCTACCAAAGCATCACATCCGTCCAAGGACCACCATAAATTTTATGAGTTTCACAGTTTCTTGATCCTTTTTCTTACAAGTACCAAGAGGAATGCAGCATTTACCCCAGCACATACAGCACTGCTATTTATAATTCTAGACCTATCAGGATGATTCCCCCTGAAATCTTGGAATAGTCCAACCTAATGAAAAACAAATAATCTTTCATTTCTTTTATTTAATTCGTTTAACTACTAGGGCTGACAACGTTGAAACAATCCCAATAATGTCATCTCAGATGATACTGAATTCTCACAGACAGTTTGTCTAAGACCAGAGGGACAGCCAATCAGTACCCACTCTCCTATCTACAGGGAGCCATGAAGAACCTTGCCTCACAGAAATCAATGCCTGCATTGAGTCACTCTGCATAGATAACAGACCAGACCTGGCAATGCCCTAAACTCTGCAGAAGGTCACACATGATCTGTGCCACATCACTATCACTGTGCCCACAGTGAACCTGGGCAAAGGCAAAAACTTCTATCCCAACCTTCCACATGCCACATTTTCATTTCACTCACCTCTTATATCTGCCACTAAACAAGAGAGCAGGCTCTTTGCAGAAGGAACTCTGGCTTTATTCCTGGTTTGTACAGCATTTGGGGATACAAGACCCTGCCTTACCTCAGACAGGGCTTGTTTTGGTAGTATAACAATGTGAATAATAGCTATATTTTGAGTTCTTGCTCTCCTTTCTCTTGCTCACATGTACATGCACATATACAGCTGGGCTCCCCAGGGCCCATGAACAACCTCTCAGAAGCCTTGATTCTTATCTAACCTATGCTAGTTTTATGAGTAACAAAATTTACCTTGGTAGAAATTGGTGCTGATTTGTACATGTACCAGCAACAGAATAGGCACTGCTGGAACTAGGTGTGTGATTGTCCTTTCCAGGAGAGGAAGAACAGAAACAGAAAACTCAGACACAGGCATGAGAGGCAGCGGAGGCAGGCACTTACAGAAGCAGATTCAGAGTGAGACCTGTGCCAGCTTGACCTGCCCTTTCTGTACACCCCAGGCATGGTTGGTCATACACAAGTGATGCACACTGCTCATACTGCTGCTTTTGCACCTGCAAGGATGCCAGGGAATGCAAAGAGCTGCATCCTTAATTGTCATTTGTTTCAATTCCTACAGGGAAGGTATTTTCACATCGTGGGGAGGTTTTCTTTTTCCCCAGTAACACACCATGCTTTGTTTGTGCCTGCATGAAGGACCAGCTTTGCTACAGGCTTCCCCAGAGGCAGAGGGAAGTAAAACAGCTGGGAAATGCTAATGGCTTAAGGAAAATAAAGAGAAAGACTACATCCCCGTAAGATGAAGACGCTGGAAATTCAAACTGGGATAGCTGAATGGAGGTAGGAGGCAGAGCCCTCCAGCTGTAGCCATGAGGTGTCTTGTGAGACAGCAAAGACAAACTGATCCTTTACCCCAGGCACTTTCCACCAGGGAGATCACACTCTTTCCTTCCCTCGGGAAGAGTGAATCAGCTCCGGTCACCTAAGGATGCACTATCAAGATGCAAAGTGTGGCTTCACATGCTGTGAATGTGCCACAGAGTAGCATGGAGGGGTTCACCCCCTTAACAGATGCCATTTTCCCAGCTGCTATAAATGAGCCCCACTGCAGCAAGGTGAAGAGCACCAGCTAGCCCAGGCTCTCCTGGCAATGCTCCACCTCCAAACCTCATAGGAGAGATCGAGTAGAAAGATCCCAGCTCCACATATGAAAACCAGACAGCCACAGCCTGAGAGTCTCATCTTGCTGGCCTGGTATCTGCCACTGAGGAGCAGCTCCCCATTCACATCAACATATTACAAGAGAAACTTTGCTGTTACTGATAAATTAGTACCAGATGGGATTCATTGTAGTCAAAACTGAGGGGTCCCATCAGCCAGATTCCTAGTGCTGTAAGAGCAGATTTGTTATATGTGGGAATATGTAGAATTTTTGGTTGCTAAAAGAGTTGAGCAGAAATTACATCAACGAGTTACTGCTGTATTAGAGCATAAACTGAGATCTTTCTTCTCCTGCGTGTGAATAGGTTTAGATAAATGTATCTGTAAGAATTAAATTTTGCTTGTATTCCTTCTGCTTTTTCTGTTTTCCAATCCAGGGAGAACAAACTAATTTCAAAAGCCTAAGGACTTCCTTTATCAGCTAAAACATCCCCAGAGTTCTGAGATAAGGATTTATTTCAGTAGTTTCAAAGATCTCTTGCTGTCTCTCCCCAGAGTGGGGGTGGCTGGTCTTTAAGATTTGGTCATAAATTGTGCAAATGCACTCAGCATTTTTAATTAATATAAAATTTGCATTTTAATGAAGGGAGTAATGGAGCCCTCCAGCAACAGAAACAATTACATATTGACTTGATGAAATAGCAGCGAGATTGTTGCAGTAGGCGTGCTTGCCTTGGTTTTTGATGGATTCAGTGTTCTCCTGGGTGCAAGCTGTGGTGGCCTAGCCCTGCCCACACTTAATGTACAGAGGTGCAATGCCCTGAAGCAAATGCTGGAAGAAAGTGAAGCTCCTGGGAGTCCTGCTGATCTAAGCAGGTTATATCAGCTGTTAGCAGCTTCATCCACCTCTTGGCTGAGTTTGCTTGAGGAGCAGAGAGTGAAATGAGGGCTTGGGTGCGCTCTGGGAGGATGAAATGGTGACCTTTCAACAGCACTGGGAGTATGAGAGAAGATATTTTGCACTATTCTTTGCTTTGCTCTAGATTTGCTGCCACAAACAGAGAAAAATGGCAGTTTAGCTGTTTCTTAGCTCAAATAAGCATGAGACATAGACAATTATTTTCACCTCTTTTGTAATCTCTCCTTCCAGTAAAGCAATTTTCACTTTTCTCAGGTGATGACAATCTGCACAGCTGCATTTCAATATGTAGGTGCTGCTTTGGAAGCTTTGGAAATCTACAGTACTTGGCAATGAACCAAAAGGACAGTCATCTGAGTGTTTTATGTATGGGGGAGCTCGCCTAGGCAGGTATTCCTGAGAACAGGGCCAAGGCACTAGAAAATGTTTTGCATCCAGGAATTATTTATAAAGCACAGAGGAAGTCTAACATGACAGGAAACATTAAGTCCTTCCAGCCTGATGAGCAGAGAGGAACACAACATAGTTTCCTAGCAGGTCTTGTTCTCCAGATGCTTTACAGTAAGTAACACATAAATGGCCTGGGTTGTTGGTTTTCTTTGTTGGGTTTTTTTGGTTTTGGTTTTGTTTTGGGTTTTTTTTTTCAGTTTAGACAGGGACAAGTAAAACCTCATTTGAGTTGAGAAGTGATTTCAGATCATTTCAATCCAAATTCAATCTTACCTGTGTGACCACACTTTTCTCCAACACATCAGTCACATTGAAAGCATGAGGTCTGTGTCCAAGCCCTTTGAAACAACAGAGCAGATGTGTCAGTACAAGTGTCTTTGGATTAGTTTACCTCACTGTCCCTATCTTATGAAGTTAAAAAACCAGGAATTAGATCTCCCTAAACACTCATTCATCTTAGATTGCAAGAATAAAAGGGGACAGAACTGGGGAGGGCCATGGAAGCAGGACATTTTACCTGCACATCACAACAGAAAAGCTATTCAGTAATCTCCTAAAATGATAACAGTGAGGTTTATACTGTAACTTTTGGAAATGAGCAATCCAGGCAGATTTAGCCAGTTACACTAAGGAGGTTTTACTGGATCACTCTTTGAGAAGACCTTTAAGTCCTGACAGTTCTGCATTTGCTAAAAACTCAGCTCCGCTTAGCCTGAATAGCAGCTGTCCTCTCCCCACCCTCACTTGTGTGGTCATGACCTCATGCAGTCTGTGTGGCTACAGGTATTATCTGATCAATTCTTTACTCTCACTGCCTCCTGCTCTCATCCCCTGTTTTCTCCACCATGGGGACAGAGGTACATTACTTTTTGTTGTTATTATGCTGACAAGTGCCATCTTGAACAAACCTGCTTACCACATATAATCTGTACCTCAGCAATCCTTCCTAAACAGTGATTAGCACAACCACTAACAAGTAAAAGCATGCAACAAAGGTAGCATGTGAGCAAATGAACAACGGGGCACTTCTGAACGCTAACCAGGTCATCACAGAAAAGGAGACAACTGATTTTGAGGTTTAAATTCTGCTGCAGTCTTGCATCAGGTGCTCAAGTGACAATCTTTATTGTTGGAACTCTACCTAGAGTATCCTCAAGCTGCACTTGCTCCTCACTTCTTTCATTCTTCTTGTTCTATTCAAATGGATAAAGAACATTTTGCTACTTTGTCTCTGTCAGTTCTAACTCATCTCCCCACTCAGCAGTTCTCATTTTACATCTCGCTTTCCCTGGCTCTGACACAGCTGTCTCCATTTGTCAGTCTTTTTTTCTTCCCCCCTACCCCCTCTAAACCTCATTAATTGTGTACTTACTCAAGCATTGCCCTTCCCTGCATATTTTCTTCTTTGGAATATCATTTCAGGGTAGCTTTAGTAGCTGTGCCTTAAAGAAATCCATCCTTTCCACTCTCCATGCTCTGATCTCTTCAGTCCAGGTGATTTTTGTCTTTTTCTTAATTTATTAAATTTCGAATGCTTACAAACAACTCTGGCAAATTATGTATTTCTGTTTATTCTTTAGGCATACAAGCTGAAGCCATTTCCTACAGCCAGTTCTCTCTCACAGTCACCGCATGACCAACATTAGATAATGAAAATCAGAAGAGTCGGTATCTCCAGTCTGGTCCTCAGTCAATTAAATCTAAAGCAGACACCAAGGGAAAGTGCAGCTCCTTAAAAGTCCTAACTTCATCTCTTGTAACTGTAATAAAAAGAAAGGAGGACAAATTCTTGCCTGCCCCCATGAGGAACAGGAGATGTTCTGAATATAACAACAATTCTGCATAGTCTAACCTGTAGATTTATAAATTTCAGTGAGTCTAATATTATACCACTCACTAGTTGATCCTGCTACCCACCATCAGCCTTAAATGCCAGATGCCTCTAAATTAGAGGAATATTTCTAACCTCAATAAAAGTTATGCAAAGGAATCTTTGAACTTTTTCTGTCCTCACAGGCTGTAGACAAAAAGGAAGACAATTTACTACTGCCCATTTGTTGGTACCAGAAGATCCTTTGAAATCTTGTAGAGTTTTTCAATTCTTTATCTCAAGAGTTAGGGGAAGTTACTGCTTGCAGCAGACAATAAATTGATGTGAACACATCTAGATTTTGCAAGGATCTGATCATGGTTTCCCAGTTTTGTACTTGAAGATTTGAAGAAACATTTAAACTGAATGGACCCCCACAAAACAATAATCAAAGTCACTCTAAGAAAAACATGTACTAATTAAAATTTAGACATTCCTGCTTCCCTGGTTCAAAAAGGGAAAACAGATTTTGTAAAATGTTATCAATATGTCTGCCTCCTCTGTGTAAAATTAAAGCTTGAAAAAGGCAGCCTATAAGTGCCACTACTTTTAGAAGGGCTGTTGTGTGAAAGATAATATGATACAATTGTCCTATATATAACACACTGCTTTGGCTTACAAAAAATGTGCTACATTTAGAGGAGCAACCCCACTCAGGAGCTAAAAGTTAGCTTCTGCTTTGTGAACCCCCACCTCCAGTAAAGCTCCTTAAGGACAAACTCTTCCTTAACTTGCTTCTCTTGTGAGAAGAATAGTTATTTTTAACCAAAATAAAAAAAAAAGACACCATCTGATCTTGCCATATAATGAAAAGGGAGAGGCAGAGATGTGAGACATTTTGGGTAGCAATAGATTTGTCCCCTAAAAAAGAAATTTCAGTAATTTCAGTACATTCGTCATAACATACATGAGATAATGCTGATCAGATTGAATTTTATCATTTTTTGTTTGTTTGTTTTGGAGATATTTATCTTGCTGGCAACAGCTCCTTTTTCTGGTGCAACATAATGCTACAGGAAAATGCCCATCTGCAAAACTACTTGCACAGGACTCTCAGTACTGCCTTTTGATCTTTACTCCTAAAAACTGGAGCATGCAACCCCGCTTCTTCTCAGTAAACAAGCCTTTAGTTGGAGATTACTCTCTCGTTTGCATGCAGGCCAGCCCAGCAGACTGCACAATGTCTCTGGGCAACCTGCTCCAGTGTTTAACTGTCCTCATGGATGTAGCCTTTTCTCCACATTATATTTGAACCTCCCAGAAATGTTTTATGACTGCTGTTTCTCCTCTTGCTGCCACACACCTCCAGAAAAGTCTAACTTTGTCTTCTGCAGCAGACACTGGAAGGCTGCCATTAGGTATCCCAAAAGCATCTCTTTTCTAGACTGAAAAACCTCCACATTCCTTAGTTTCTTCTCACAAAGCAAGCATTCTGGCCATGGTCCCCCACTGATGGCACTCAGGACACTTACCCACAGCCATACTCTTAGAGTACCTGCTAGAAAGATTCAAATCCATACTATGCCTAAAATAAAGAATTGTTGACATGCAGCACCATAGAGTATTTATTTCTTACAACTAAATCCTAAACTATGGAGATTATCTGGCAGCATATGGGAGCTACTTTTGTGGGTAGGTGGCAATAATGTTTAAGAAGAGAAGATGACACATCTCACTGAAAAATGTTTTCAAGCAAGAAAAAAAAAATTTGCTCAATCTCTTAAATATCTTTCCAAGGGAAAAAGTGTCTGCTTGCTCTATAACTGAAATCTGTAAGTGAAATAATTGGTTTTTAAGAAAAAATGGAATTCCAATTTTCAAGCATGAAAAGTCAGTTTCCTGCCACCCTTAATGCAGGATTTTTAATTCCCCCAGTGGGCAACCAAGTTTCTTGAGGGGAAAAAAAAAAAAACTCCTATTGCACTTTTGTGAACATTATTCATGGAAGAAATTATATTTTTTTTCTAACCAGCTCATACAGAAGACATGATCACTCCCACTGCATGTCATAAATTTGCACAGTAGAGCAATCATGACAGTCTTCTGACGGGACCATTTTTTAAACTGTAATAGGTAGATCTCCTCAGCCTCTCCTCAGTCTTGTCATAAATCTATCAAACCAGCCCCTGTCTTTGCATTTCAACCTACACACACCTGCTTTATCCCCTTATACTTTCTCTAGCACAGTTTGTTTGTTCATAGCAGCTTTTGTCAAGAGGATCTCACAGTTTCAGCTCATGGAATCATCCCTGCCCACTTCTGAGTACTGCTTTTCAGCTTAGCTTCTCCTGGAGCAGGATAAGAAGTACCATCAAGGTTACACTGGCCAGAAGCCGTGACAAATAATTACAACAGTCTGCACAGAAGGCACATTTGTGCATTGTGCTCAAAGCCCTTCTTTGGGTAAGACGCTCAGGGCAAAGAAGTTATCCTAAAAGAAAGTGCAGAGGTTATCAAAGCAGCTGGCATTCCTCATCCTCACCCAAGACAAGAAGGCAAGACCAAGATCATAACCTTGTATGAATCTGATGAGAACATCAGTAGTCTCCTCCTATGTTTGAATGGGAGAAAGGGCTGGCCAAAGCCCTTTGAGTAGCATGCTCCCTTAGGAACATCATCCCCTTAGACTTCATCCCCAACTCCTCCCTCAAATCCACCTTTCAAACCTTTTAACACCACCATATGTTCTTACTTCTGACAGCTGCACATCATGGTAATATGTACAACAGACCATGTTGCTCTTACCCTAAGAGGTATGGGTTCCCAAACTGAGCTGATGACGCTGAGAGCAGAGTCACGGTCTTGTACCTATTCAATCATAGAATCATAGAATTGTTTTAATTGGAAGATACCTTTAAGATCATCAAATCCAGAGCCCAGCTATACCACACTTGCTTTCCCAGATTCTTCAAATTTTCTGCAGTAGATTGAAAGCCTAGAGAGCTGTAGCACCTACTGCCTCACTTTCCTGTGTCCCAGGTTAGTCACTTCTCTGCAGTACCAGAGTTGAAAGCCCTTAGCAGCTGCAGCGCTGTAGAATATCCAAACCATGGCCAAGGCCCAACGTCAGAGTCATGAGGGCAGTTCCGTGGGGCTGTGATCTCTGTCTGCACTGACACTCCATGTGCCAAGGGCAATCCTTTGGCACAACCTAGTATCCACCATTCAACTGCTTCTAGAAACCAAAGCAACTTGGCTGGAAACTTATCCTCTCACTGTGAAACATGCATTGGAGGCTTCCCAGTAAGGGCTTCAAGGTCAGAGGTGAAGGTGTATGTATGTCAGATTCCTGCCTCTTGCCAGTGCCTTTGCCCTGACAAATTACTTAACATCTTCAAGACTCTTTATGAATGACCTTAGAGAAGGTACCCCAGCTGGTCATGAGCCCAGTGTAGTGACTCTGTGGCAGGAAATGAACAAGAAACCCAGACCTTGTAAACTCTAAATTCTCTCTGAGTCCCTTGATATAGGCATCATCCCTATAGACTGAAGGCAAAGCATCCCTGCCTTGACTCAGTTTTCCACAACATCATGGATGAATCATATCCTCAAGCAGTCTGTTTCTCTCTGTTGACTTTACTGGGAGTCCCAAATGGCTGGTTCAGATGCAGGCACCAATTCTAGAGATGTCCACACTCAGAGATTTGGATCCTCTGCTCTGGTCCAGCTAGTGGTCAGAAGTAAAGCCTTGTCCCTTCCCACCCCTCCAGGATGACTAGAGCTGCCTGAAAGAGATCACTGAAGCTTTTTACTGGAAAGGAAGCATCCAGGACCAGCCTCCCACTCTGTCCTAAGCCCTTCAAAGCCACTTTTCCATCATATCTTCTGCTTCCTGCACCATGGTGTTACAAAAAGAGGTCATAACACTCTGGTTCATTCCCGACTGGGAGTCAGCCTTCACAAAGTCAGTACCCAGTTTAGAGAAGTCAGAGTGCCCTCTAAATTATGTCGAAAGATTTTTTTAGCATTCAGGAGACTTGGGGTGGGGGGAGAAGATGAGGAAGACAGCTTTGAACCACTCTCTTCACATTTTTGAGCTCTGCAGGTTGTTCATGAGACCCATCTGAATTCACTCAGGAATTTACCATATTTTTAATAAAACATTTTCCATGGAATATGATTAACACTTGTAAAATCAACTTTGGGTCATCTGCTGCATTCCGCTGTATTGGTATAGTTCAGTATTAAATTGCCACAGGGTACAATGTTGACAGCCATGGGGCTGGTCTCTACTAATCCCTTTACATGTCACCCCATTTGAATCCATGCCCTCTAAGAATGTGTTTCTCATATTGCATTGCCTTGGCCTCTAAACATTTATTTGAACAGACAGCTACAGCTGGGAATTTTTGTCTCTGCACAAACTTTGCACAGCTGCTTGTGGCTGCACCCATCCCAGCTCGTAGAAGCGCTGTGCTCAGCCTCTGGTGGGAAGCACATTAGGACTGGGAAGAACAAAATAGCAGCAGTCCTTTGGGCATCATCAAACAGCAACAGAACTGGGTCACAGCCTTGACTGTCCAGGACAAGATCAGCAGAGAACTGGCTGATGAATTATACTGGCCAAATGCAGAGCTCACAGAAAGTCATTGGTAGAAAATTAGGGCTTTTTATAACACAACTGGGAGGTGACCCTGGCTGTGGAATGGCTGACTGCATGGGAAGCAGTTTGGTACACCCAGACTACACCTTTTCTATGTGTGTGTCAGGCCCAAGGAGGGCATAGCTAGGATGTGCTTATAATACTTAGATATGTTTCTGCCATTTAGAGATGTGCATTGAGCACAGATGATGGCATCAGCATAAGACATTTTTATGGTTTGAAACTTGAGGGTCTCAGAAGACTTTTCAAATGCATGCTGTGCCTTTCTGAGGATGCAGTTTATGATTACCTTCACCCCAGTGGTTTAGTTGCCAATAAAACAAGCAAGTCCAGTTCTTCTACCTTCCCATCCCTCCATTCTTCTCAATCCTCACCATTTTTGCTGAATGACACTGAAAGGTTTGTGGAACAGCCTTGCTGACCTGGCTGGAAATTCAGTTTAGTTCAGGTTTTGTGATTTTTTAAATGGTTTTAAAGCCTGAACACTGATGCGATCCAATATACTCAGCAGGCACAAGGTCATTGAGCTGACCCAAGGGATGAAGTTCAAAACACATGAAAAGAGAAGGGCCTTGACTGCACAAATGAGGCCAAGGAGCAAACTAGATCTCTCACTGCTATGGATGCTACAACCTGGCACAATTGCATTTTCCTGTAAGTGTCTTGCACTGTGAAGGTATGCTGTTGGTGTTGCTGGAGTAGATTTTCACAACTAAGAAGAAGATGACTTTCCCACAGGGAATCTACTTCCTGGCAACTCTTAGCCTAGAGTTTGCTTCTCTTTCTGGAGAACTGTAAAATCTGTCCTGTTCTGAAGAGGACAGGAAAACAATCTAGAGCTTTTTGCAAAAATTATCCCAGACATACCAAGATTTTTTTCCCTCTGTCAAAAAAAGTAGAAGAAATTCAAAACCTCTCTGTGGTTTTAAACAGAAGGCTGCATTAAGACATCTCTGGAGTGACTGTCATTGAGATTCTGTCCTTGTCAACCATCAACCATGGTTTCCTCTCCCTTCCTACCTGCCCAGCAGGATCAAAATTCTGTGTTGCAAGGGATGTGATGAATTTGTTTTCTCACCAGTGGCAGATTATCCTGAAACTTCATGTAATGTTCTCTCAAAACTAGCCTTATGCTAAGATCTATTTCTCTTTAAATTATTTTAAACTGTGGTATTGAAGAGTACTGTGAAAAACAAAAACAGCAAAAAACCCACTTCAAAACAATGGGAAAGATGTTTTATTCTGAAATAATGCTGAGACCAGACACATCTACATGATGAAAACCTTCTTCTCTTTTGAAGTCAAATTTCAGGCTAAATCAACATGGCTTTGCAGAGAATTTTCATTCTTTTTTGTAATGCAAAATAATTTCTCAGTGAGTTACACCCCAAAACCTGGGGGCCTGGGAAATCCAGATCAGGAGCAAGCCATGAGCGTGCCTGCTCCAGCTCTTTGATAATTGGGGTGGATGAAGCTTTTGCTGTGGACTGGAGATTTCTTAAAAGTGGGGCAGCAAGGTGCAGTCTTTGGTGAGATTAGGAACTTTTATTTTTTCTCCCAACAGTATGAATGTGCAGGATGTTATCTTGTAAAAACTTTCAATCTCAGATGAGGCTTTGCATTCCAGCTGTCAGATTTTCACTTGTTTACCTTGGGGCCTGGTTTCAAGCAATATGATGTAAGAGATAATTGGAGGAGAGCGGCTGCCAGCAATCAACAGCAACAACAACAACAAAAAAAGCATTTTATTCAACTAAGAATACTTATATAAGCAAATGGGAGCCTTGGGTACAAAACAGAAATAATCCTAAGCATTTCTCTGTCTCTATCTCTCCACATACCTCCCCCGCAGCAGGTTTCGTACCACACACAGCGTCTCTGCATCCATGTGCTATCAATGCTTCAACACCCAGCCACGATGGGCCCCAGCAATTTCTAAGGCCAGGCTTGCCATGCCCTGAGCAAGGAGCTTGGGGCTGGGGGACTTCAACAACTAGAAAAGAGCAGGGATTCCAGGTGTCCCACTCCCAGGCACCTGCCTCCCCTCTTTATTGTCCCTGAGCACTCCTACCATTGCAGACCTGTGCTGGGGAAAGGTTGACCCCCTAGAGTAGCCCCACTTTGCTGTCATGCCTGAGATCTGGAGGGCTTACTGCTGTGATTTGTCCAGTGCAGAGATAAGAAGAAACCCTGAAACTCACACTTTGAACTCGTTCCCATCCCCACAGCAACTCAAAAGTCAAAACCTTTTCAGGTTGTGTAAGCCAAACATATTCATGACCAACTAACCTCCTTATTTGTTATTAGCATGTCCCTACACAAAACTTTCTGGAGAAAGTGCTATGTTTATGTGCCTTCTGCTTTAGCAATCCAGGAATGCAATAGCAGCCACAAAGTCAAAAAAAAAAAAAAAAAAGTAAGGCAAAACTTCAAATGGCTCATATTAATTTTTTTGCTACTTAGCCCTGCCTCCCTGTGCCCCCTCAGCAGCTTGACTTATGAGCTGAGTAAGCTATGCCAGCTGACCCGTTGAAATCCCCTAACCAGCTCAGTAGCAAGTCACTTAAGTAGCATAGTGCATGAGAAAACCCTGGCACTGCACATTTTCGTTATTACCGCCAAAGGGAGCTTGAACTCCAAAAAACGTAGCCAATTAAACCAGCTCTTCAATCCAGCAGCTGAAATCCCTCATGAGCATCTCATGTCTAACAGGTGTGATGGGAACCAGGATACTGAAAGCAGTGAGCAGCAGCCCCAGCCAGGCTGGTGGTACGTGTCAACTCCAGCTGGGAGCTGCTGCCTCCAGGCTATCAAAGCATGGCTCCATGCCCAGTCCTGGACTGCAAGACGAAGGGTGTCCCTGGCGCTAAAGCTGCTCACAGTGGTAGGAGTAGCAATTGCCTTGGGGAGTAACAACTGTGGGACCAGTCCTTTCCCCACCCTAATGACATCTTGGAGCTGATAGTGGCTCTTCTGTGACTGCATGGTCAACCAACTACTGTGATGGCAAATGCAGTCAGGACAAAGACATGATTAATCTTCCGGCTGCTCAGCTCCCTGACCTGGCTCACTGCAGGAATGCCAAGGCCAGCAGAGGCAGCCCTGATTCAGAGAGATTTAAGATGCTGTGGACTTTGCTGCCATAACTGCTGTGGTGTAAATTTGAAAATCCACTCTTTCCAGCCTGGCCTGGACCTGCACAGCTGACAGAGTTAAGCACTGTTAGATTGGTAATCTGCCTTCAGTGACTGCATAAGAAGCCAGAAACCACTTCTGACTGATTCCTCATCTTGCTATGTCTTTAATTCCTTGCTCTGAAGCACACATTGGCTTGCAAAGGCTAAGATAAAACCTTCAGGTTTATCATCTGACTATAACTCTCTGCAGCTCAGTGTCTTCACCAGTAAATGCATGCAGGGATTTTCATTTATTTTGCACCTATCTTTCTTACCTTGTCCTAATGGAAAAAGTGATTAATGGCACTCATATTATCATGCTCTTCTTAAATAATAAATGTGTTTTAGATCAACCGTGCAAAGATCAGGGGGACATGCAGGCTGGTGTGTTATACTTCGTGCAGCAAACTATGACAAAATGAACTAAATTTCTTCTTTTCCACTGAGCATCCAAGAAAACAAGGTTTCCTTAATCAGAGTGTTTGTTTTGATATTTGTTTCTCAGCAGGAGGAAGCTAAGAAAATGGAGCTACTGAACACCAATGGTGAGTATAAATTTGCTTTTGCTTAGGGCTATTGTTATTTTCCGGTCACATTTTTAACTGCTGAACTCTTCCTGTACAGGATTTCCACCAGACTTCTTACGTGTGTTTCCCACAACCTGCAGCTATGTCCATCTTTTACTCAATACAGAAGCTCAAACACAGACATAATCTGATTTCTTAAATGCATATGGTGCTATTAGCAAAAGCACATCTGACTGAAGACAGCTTAAATATTTCATAAAGTTGTAAATTCTTTTTGTTTTAGTTTTTGTATTCAACAGGCAGGGTCTGCTGCCAGTGACATGTGCATGAATCCTGGACCAATCTCTCTCACCACACTGCTTTGATTTCACTGTTTAATTCAAATGTGGTGTTTGTGTGCACAATGGGAAAGGGTGTCAAGGCACAGATTTATGCCATTCTTGCTAATCCCATGCTGTGTCTTGCCCTCTGGGCTGTCTGGGAGCTGATAGTGCTGTGAGCTCTCTTGAAAGGGCCTGAATGTTCCACCAGGGATTCTCTCAGGGCTGGGAAGGAGCAACAAGCATTCCTAGATCCCATTCCAAAATGTAAGGTCTTACCACAGAGTCTTCTCTTTGCTGTTTTTGGGCCATCATTTGGCATATGAAACAGAACAGAGTGAACGCTTGGAAGAACGCAAAGTTTCTCAAATAAAAATTCCTTTAAGTTCAAGCCCAGTATGAGGCAATCACGGAAAGCATTTCATATAAGCCCTTCTCCAGGTAACCTCCACAATAAAATAACTACCATACCTGGCATGTCTCAAGCAGATCCAGCAGGAAAAGTGTGGTAATGCAGATCCCATTGTGACAGGGTGCTGGAGAAGGTGCAGGGGAATGAAGGGACTTGCCAGGGTGCTGTCTGCATCAGACAGGTCACTGAGATAAAGAAAGCCTGTCAGCTCACTGCTGTTCAGAGACCCAAAAAGGAAACAGGCACAAGCAGCAAAGCAATGAGGAAAGCTCATTCCTGCTTTATCCAAACACAGCATTGTTGCTTGAGTGCAATGGGATGGCAGAAATGTCTCCAAGGTTGGGATCTCAACTTGTCAGCTTGGAGTATCCTTGTGTAAATCCCACAAAGCAGGGGACATTACTGCATGGTGTCTGGGTGATGCTTTGCTTGCACAGCCACCAAAGTGCCTGACAGGATGCCTAAGCATATTTTACTCTGGTGACATGACTTTGCACATCCCATGGCTCAGCATTCAGCATGGCATAGCATGCTGTGCCACATCAGGCTCCCTGACCCAGCATGGGGACAATAGCAACAAAAGCCACCTAGTCTTAGGGAGGAAGAAGAAACAAGTCCATGAAGATATAAGGGCTTAAGCAGGGAGGGATACTCAAACCTTTTCAATGCTGCATCATCAGATTAGACAAAAACAGTGCTAATAAATGGCTAGGTGCTAGTAGCCTGGGAAAAGCTATGGGGAAAAAATAGCCAATTTGAATGGGGCAAGGGTGGAAGGGTGGATCATGGGCTCTCCAGAGGTTCCTTCCAATGTCAGTTATCCCCTGACTCCATGAACATGTTCTAAATAGCTGGAAAACTTCCTGAAGTTTCTAATGGTTTTTGGGAAACTGTTGGGATAAGAAGCACACCATCATCTTAATGCATGCTTACCATGTAGTCTGGTGAGTTCCCTGAACTTAAACTGAAAATAGCTCAGTTCAGTCACTGGCACTGCCTCAGACTTTCTGGGTGATACTGAAAATAGACCCAAAATATCAGAGCAGTCAGACTAAATATCCCGCTAACCCAACATCCTTTCTTTGGCAGGAGCTTAACCAGATGCTAGATAAATTGTTTAACCAGTAATCCCTGTGCTGTGCTCTCAGTGCCCACATGTTCAAGAAGGAGAGCAATCCTTTCTTCCTTCTACCATTTGCCAGTGCCTAGAGCAGAGCCCTGGTTTTGTCCAGTTTGTACAGCATCCAGCACAAGAAACACCAAGTCTCCCTCTGTCATTGCCATGTGCAACTGCAAACTGCTCTCTGCTCTGTGTGACCACGGGCACAGCACCAGGAAAATGCTGCTTTGTGTAAATTAATCTATTATTATTTGTCACTGAAGAGCAAAACCTGGAGAATAAATTCAAATTTCCTCTTTTTCTTTTTTTTTTTTTAATGTAATTCAGAAATTTATTTCTACTCCTCTTCAGTTTTGAAGCAGGTTCATAATGTGAATCACACCCTTCTGCTTGAGCTTCATGCCTCTGACATATTCCTGCCTCTGAGATATTCCTGCCTGGCCTACCAATGGTGTACTATACAGCGAGGATGGGCAAAGGATGGCCACTACTGCTCTCTGAGACAGGAGACAGTAAATCCTCCAGCACAGCTCATCTGTCCTTCAGCATGCAGGCAGAGTGCCTGTATAAGGCAAAGGTGCAAAGCTCTTCTTCACTGGATCCAGTGCAGAGCCAGGGGTTACTTTGCTGTGATTTAGAGGATCCAAAGGTTTTGCCCAGTGGTCGTGCCAAACCCTAAATCCAACACTTGTGTTGTTACAGATACTATTGCAGGAGGGAACCAAAGGCCTCAAGCAGTAAATTCAAAAGAATTGAGACCATCTGCTGCTCAGGACTGCCAGCCCACAGCTCCCTGCAGACTCAGTTGAGACATGCAGTTAACAATATCCAAGTCAAATTCTCTTGAAAGTCATCTAAACCCAGTCAGTAACACTGCTGCTCTTGCATCCAGCAGCAGGTAAATGCCAACCAAAGCAATTCCAGTAGAAGTTCTAGTACTTTACAGTGAGTATTCAGATATACATGTGTAAAAGGTGAATGCATGCATAAGTACCTGTACACTTCCTCTGACTGGATCTCACATCAGCTGAGCACCTGTCCTAAGGAGTCTCGCACATAAATGGACATCCATGTGAGTCTATTTTTCATAACCCTGTAAATGATGCCCTGAATTCAGTCTCTGGGATTCCTAATGCAGGCAAAATGTGACCATAGAGAGTGACAACAGTGACAGTTCCTTACAACAGCACGGGAAAGAGGCCTGCTTTTTGGCCACTCCAGATCATTGTTTATAAAGCTGAGGCAAACACCATCAAGGGGACACTAAGATCTTTCAGCACTGGATTGCATAAGGCTGAAAGATGAGTGTCCTTTCCTTCCCTTTCTAAATGTCTCTGAGCTGAAAGCACTCCTGTCTCAGCAGCAGTTTTCTTCAGAAGCTAGCTAGTGCTATCAGTGCCTTTTGCCAATAGGAGCTATAATTATATTAAATGGTTGATTTGCAGAAGCAGGAGGAGAACAACATGTACAGAGCAATGTTACACAACATCACAAAGAGTTTACACACTTCTGTCACTCCAGCAAACCACTTACAATGACACTCACATACTCCTATTTTCTCTCTGTATTTGGGAGATAAGCCTGTTTTGAATTCTTCTGTGGGATTATCTGATGACTGCACCCAGTTTGATTCATCACAACCATCTAGAGGGGAACTGGATGACCCCCAAAACAATTCCCTGCTATGAATAGCCATTGTGATCCTACACAAACAATGGCACAAGATGTCACACATCCTTTCCTGAGCTTCAGAGAAGGATGCTCAGACACAAGAAATTGAAAATAAAACAGTATCATTTCCGTGAAGAGGAAATGATTGCTATATGCACTGCCTCTTCTCTTGGAAACATATGGGCGTTCAGGTAAATGCTTCCTACCTCCAAATGCTGTCCTTTCTCCCCAAGCCTAAGCTGTAATTGGAATTCTGCCTTTAACTCTGAGAGCACTTTGTAGGCTTAATAAGGCAATTGGCAGCAATAATGGCAATAATTATAAATATGTTTGGTGTTCAGAACTAAAGAAAAATACACTAGAGATGAAAAATGCCATCACTCAAGAACAATTTTGAAACAACACAGGCACTAATGGGCAAGTTTGCATGGCTATAAATACCACAAGTACAGAGCTTACATTACTTAGGGCACGTGTATGATGATGGTTCTTCTAAAAGTCTCTGGGCAGAGTTAAAGCATGAGAGCAAAAGTGATCTGGGAAATATCAAAATATTATAATCTTCTGAAGAGACACACAGCATTTCTTTATGGCTTGCAAACATATACTGGAGATTCCAGATGTGCTCTGCTGCAGGAGCACCTGTTTATGGCAAAAGGAGAGAGCACAGGGAAACATTGCTAAACGAGTTGGCAGCGTATCAGCATTAGCAACTTAGTAAGGAGTTATCTTAACGGCATTGTATATCCTGTCCTGAGTGTCATGGTGAAGTGTCTCAGAGAACGGTTTGTAACAACCACCTCACAGTCATCCCACGTGTGTCATCAGGATCCAAAACACATGCAGGGTGGACACAAGACAAATTGATAGGGATCTTGGTTGTCATGAGGAGTTCCTTAGCTCTTCAGAAGAAATTCTGCTGGAATTTGGCAATATCCTGAACACAAACTGTTCCCAATAAGCTATCAGGAGACCTGAAGTACTCTGTTTTCCCATCTGCCCTCCAAAGGGCAAAAGGACAAACGGAGTATGTGTAATTAACAAATCATCATAGCTCATCTTTTTCTTGTTTTATTAGCTTTCATTTGCCAGTATCTATGAAGCATTTATCCCAGTAGCTCCTCTCAGCTACTATTAAACCTGGCCCAGAACAAAACTGGGAGGTTTCCCATTTTTGCAGCCTGGGAAATGAAGCACAGTAAAGTAGAATTTCTCTGAAGCTTTTATTCAGTCCCAGTTTTCTCCTTTCTCCAGCCATCATGCAATGTGGAACCAAGCTGTGTATTGGAAATGTATCTGACTCCAGGCACTTGATCTCAGCACATGCAATGCCATGAGGGATAAGACTCAGTTTGAGACCTTCATAGTTCATTGCTCCATGGGCTTCCTCTGGATTTTCCTACCTGTTTTTTAGCCTCTCAGGAGGAAGAAGTGGGGCGTTGTTTCCTGTGCCAGCTGTGCCACTATCCCTGAACTATCACACTTCTGCCAGCTGGGAAATCAAGGTTCTAAACTGAAAACATGACAGACGTCATTGGCAGTTTTGCTAGTAAGACAAAAATTTGTTCTGCAGAACCAGACAGAATACTACAAGGAGCTCCCCACCTTGGATATGTCAAAATTAAATGTTTCCAACCTCAAATTCTATGCTGCTGTTCTTTTCCAATGCTATTATCAAGCAAGCATTGATGTGGGTGGTAAAAGAAGTCACCTTCATGACATGCAACAATTTTGACGCTTTTGTGCCGCTGCTCCGAGCACTGATGCTGAGCACTGTTCAAGCTAGCAAGGCAGTTGCTGCAGAGCTGAGGCTCCAGGTATGCACTCGATTCACCCTTTATTGCTGTCTTTGGAAAGACACAGGACCCACATAGATTTCCCACTGCAGTCTTTTTAAGGCTGCTGTAGCCATGGACCTGGTTTTTCCACAGGCAGCAAGCCTGGAAGAAAGCCCCCTTCTTGAAGAGACCAGAGGGTCTCAGTCAGTCACTGGGGATGCCCAAGAAGCTTGAATGCTGGTGGGCTGTGAAGCCCCCATGTGCACAAGCAGGTGGCCTAGGGTCTTCTGGTCTCACAGTTCCTCCCTTTAAAATTGGCATTAAGCTCAATTTAGTTACCTAACCAGAGGTGAATTTAAAGCACCCTTTGCCCTTTGCTCCCCTGCTGCTGCAGATTCTGTGCCCATCTCCTAACCTTGGAAGACACTTAGCTTTATTTTTAGCTTTTATTTTTAGCTTTATTTTTTAGCTTATATTTTTTCCTTAGGGCATCCCTCATGGCACAGGGTGACTACATTTTGGCTTGGAGACCAGGCCCACAGCCCTCAAATCCCCATTTTTTTAAAATGATCAGCATCACCCAAACAAGGCGAGACTTACAAAATACAGTGCCTGTCAGCTCAGATTTATGTATGTGGGATCCAGTGCATGTAGATGAAGATATAAATGTGCTCTGAAGCTTATGTAAACTTTCCACCAGGAGAGCAACAGCTCAGATATACTCACCCACCCACTGCTGCTTTCTGAATCTCATTTTCTAAATGTACTTCGCCTGACTCATGAGGGGGACACAGCACTTGGTGCCTCCTGAGGGGAAATACAAATGTCTGGCTCCTGGCCTCTGGAATTTCTTGAACTTCTCTGGACAAAAGGGGAGAGGCCATAGGTTGAGTAGCAGTATTTATTCTGTCTGGTTTCCTACCAATTGTTCAAACCACCCAGCAAATAAAACACGGGCATTTCTTGTCAGCAAGACCCACAGGGGCTGCCAGCAAGGCATGATGAATTCCAGTCATTCCTTCAAGCTCCTGGGGGCTACCCAAACCCAGCTGAGCAAAATTGGTTCCACCAGCCCCCAGCTTGCTGAGGAAGGACCTGCTCCCAGACAGAACACTGTATCCCTGCACCACTGGCTCTATTTGTTTGCTGTCACTCATCAGGGAAGAAGTCCTAAGCTCAAGAGGTGTCTTGCCTGCTGGAAAGCCAAATAACACACAGAGGCAGTTCTGGTGAGGATGCTTGAAGGTTTTTTTGCTTTTCAAGTAGGAATGTAAGGCACAGGAGAGAGAAGAAGAGATGCTTGCCTGGACTTTAATTTTATAGTTTTTCATGCCCTTAATCTTTAACTTAATTAAGAGTATACTGAGACAGGGAAACAGGTTGTCCAGAGAAGTTGTGGGTTCCCCATCACTGGAACTGTTCAAGGCCAAGTTGAATGGGACTTTGAATAACCTGATATAGTGAAAGATGTTCCTGTCTACGACAGGGGGAGTTGTACTAGATGATCTTTAAGGTCCCTTCCAACCCAAACCATTCTGTGATTCTTCAAATTACAGAGAAAAGCGTTGAGAGCACACTCACAAAGTAAGAGTACTTGCTCAGAACTAGGTCCTCAGGATCCAGGTAGAAAAAACTCTGCAACCCTAAGAAAAGAGCTAGGATAAGCACAGTCCCTTCTAACCTCAAACCAGGTGGCTTCCTCCTCAAGGACACAGGCTGTACTGTATATTTTTCCCAGCCCAAACACACACCTGGTTATCAAATAACATCCCAGACCTGGGCACTCACTAGGATAGGTATCTAAAAGCTGTTGAGCTCTGAACTGTCTCAAGCCACACAGAGCAGCAGCTCCCAGCTGCACCAGTACTTTCTGTGCCACTGCAGCTCTGCACTCACTGCAGGCAATGAACATGGGATGTTTTCGTCTGAGAAAAAAACCAGAATGTGCTCCAGCTGCTTTTTCTGTGCTAAAACCAAAACAAGGTAGTAGCAACTGCAGTGGTTCCATGAACAGCAGATCAGGGTGGCATGAAGATTCCTGGCATTATTGCTACTCAAATAATTGGGAAAGAACTGTAAGCAGTGACCTGGCTCTCCATCCTGCCCCCACATCACCTGTAAGGGCTATAATTGATCAGTACTTGTCACATAAAAATGCTCCCAGTTTGCATGATATCCCTACCACAGAGGTGACACTCATTCTGCACATCTGTCAGGTATTTCTATAACAAGAAGAGAGAGAGGTCTGAGATATCTGCATCCTCCAGCCATTTCTCATCACCCAAAGAGCCTTCTAGGGCCAGAGAATTTTGTGCATCAGCTGCAGCCTCCCCCTTACACTGGCACTGAATCACCATCTTGCTCTGGGTGGTTTCCCAGAAGCAGAGGAATGGGAATGTGGAGCAATGTTACCTTCCCTCCTTTTCATCCTTGTGCATGCTGGGCATACTCTGTGCTTATTTACTGTGTGAATAATTGTAGCTTCAAGGGCTGTAAATACTAATGCAGAGCTAAGAAAATTAAAGCCTCAGCCTCTATTCTCATTGAATCCAACCCAGATTATTTATTTATTTTTAGAAAGAGCCCTATTTCACTCATTTACATGTTCTGGGAGAAGCTTCTAGGTCCATTACATTGTAAATCCTATGATGCCACTCTCTTCAGTTTCTTTTCTCTGTAGCCCCCAAGACAGTCTCAAATGTACCCTCATCCCTTCTCCTCCTCCAACAATTAGAAAATCTGTTTAGAAATAAGAGCAAGAGTATGACCACCTCTGATCATTATTGCCATGCCTGCTGCATGCCAGCACCACCATGGCAGGCTCATCTACCTAATCTGAGTTCCTACAGTGAGTACTGAAGTGATTTCAGGACAGGCTACAATCCAAGTAAGTGTCCATGCAAGAGTTAAAACAATCATTGTGATGCCTTCAGCACTGAGATGAACAAGCCTAACATTTTGCAAGTCAGATGCACCCAGGTCTCTATTTCGTTCTGTATTTCCACAGGACCTAGCACAGTAGTGTTCTGATTCATACACAATGTGCCCAGGCATGGTCCCAAAGCAAACAAGAAGTTACAGTTCAGCAATCCCAGGCTTAACTGATGGGGCTTAAATCATCCACTGAACACCCTCTAAAATGAAGAGGAGTGTGCCTTGGTTTCCACTGGAGCAGAAGGGTTTTCTGTGTCATTCACACATCAAGAAGCAAAGTCCAGGAGGTCCAAATTCTTTGACCCAGCCATCAGACCTTAATTGGTTGATTGTAAGGGCACAATATGGTTGGGTTAATACTTCACCATTCTTGTAAAGCACTTTGGTCACACAGTGTTGTAAGTGCTTTGAGTGACCACCTTCCAAGGTAGTGGCAGCACCTTCAGCTTGTCTTTAGTTAACTGTATACCCCTGCCTACCACTGTAAAAATGAATTTGGACCCTGACTCAATGAAACATTCAAACATTCTTTCTTCATTTCAACCACTCTTCTTGGGGGAGCAGAGATGGAGTGACTGTATGTGTGGAGTTTGTCTTTTGCACTGGCAGGGAGAGATGATGAGGTCATTCCTGTGTGTTTGCAGATGAACAGTAGTAACCATATTCAAAGAGGGTTGATGTCCCCTGCTTGGCTCATTCTCAGGAGAAGAGCTGCATGGTCACAGTGCCTCTGCTCTCTTCTGTCCTGAGTGCACTCCTTGTGCCTGCTAGCTGTCTTGCTGACCCTGGCACACTCATGAACCAGACTAGATGTGCCCCAAAGTTCTGGTGAGGTCTTGCTGTGGTTTAATCCCAGCTCTGTGTGGTCACACACTCACTTTCCCCTGGTGGGAAGGGGGTGAGAATCAGAAGGGTAAAAGTGAGAAAACTCATAGGTTGAGATAAAGATAATTTAATAGCTATATCAATAACCATGCGTGCAAACAAAGCAAAACAAGGAACTCATCCACTACTTCCCATCATCAGGCAAGTGTTCAGCCACCTCCAGAAAAGCAGGGCTCCATCACATGTAATGGTTATTTGAGGAAAAAAAGGCTATTGCTCTGACCTTCTCTGTCCCTGTCCACCCCCACCCCTCCACACAATCTTTCTTCTTCCCTCTTTGGTCAGCTGAGGTCAGCTGTCCCAGCCATGTCCTCTCCCAACTTCTTGTGCACCCTCAGCCTGCATGCTGGTGGGGTGCTGTGAGGAGCAAACTCTGTGTAAGTGCTGCTCAGCAATAACAAAACATCCCCGAATTATCAACGCTGTTTTCAGCACAAATCCAAAACACAGCCCCATACTAGTTACTACAAAGAAAATGAACCCTATCCCCACCAAAACCAGTGTAAGCCTCTGCCCAGAGCTGCTGGGTTTGACTCTGTCATGCTCCCAGGGCTATCCTAAGGGAATGGATAGGGTAGGCTGCAGCCCAAATCTGGACAGGGCACAAGGCCCCAAGGGGAGGCTGTCTCCTGCGTGAGTCTGGATAGATGGAGTGTCTCAGCTCCAGCAGATTCCCAAATGCCACCAACAAAAGAGCCAAGAACAGGGTGCTCTGGCTCACTCCCAAGTAAAAAGGGAAAAAAGAGACATGAACAAAATAGCAGAAAGGCCTCAGTAAAAACTGAGTGTGCTCCATGCTTTGGAACAGCTTTCAAGCTCTTTTTAGATGAAGTCCAAGTGCAAATATGGTCCTGCTCAGAGACAGATGATAAGGATTGAACCCATAAGCAAAGTAATGAGCTCTTAAAGCACTTGCTACGAGTGTGGGAAGCCACTCAGAGGAGCTAGAAATCATGCAAAATTATGGGGGCTATGAACTCAGGAGCTTAGCTCTGGCCTGCTGGGATTGCTCTCATAACTCCAATCTTAACACTTGATCTGTTTAAGGGAGATAGGAAGGAAAGGAGGAGTGCAGGGGTGCTGTTATGCATCAACAGTACATACCACTGCCAGCAACCTGTCACTTGGCAATGAAGAGTGTGGCAACGGAGCCCACTGGGTAAGTACACACAGCATGTGAAATGAAGGGGAAAGCTGTGAGGTCTCTGCTCTGGACCACCAGGACTGGTGAGGAGGAGAGAAGAATATCTGTACTGATTCTCAAGCTGCCAGTAAAGATGTAGGGAAGAAGCTGTGTCCCTGATGGGGGCTGAGGGTGGCTGCTGGCAGTCAGACATCCCTGTGTTTATATTCCAGCTGCCTCCTATGGAAAGTGCATAGAGTCCAGCTTCCTGTAGAAAATGTAAAACATCAAGGACTTTGATTCACAGCTGAGATTTATCTCGGTACTGCCCGTGGTCTTTGTGGTAAAGCTCAGATTTTACAGTTCATTGCCCCAGGCTGTAATTCACAGTGAGAGAGGCCATTAAAAGGAGATTTACAGAAGATACAGAACTGCCCAAATTATCCACTAAGGCTAAGCAGAGAGGCAAAGGCTTGACTTTCACTCTGCAAAGAGAAAATCACTTGCTTTCAGCCAGAATTATATGCCTGAGACTGGTCAGTCCTTTCTTTCAAAACAAAGATGCTCAGAGGAGCAATGAACAGCCAGATTGTACTTATATCAGTAAGGTGAACAGGGAAAAGGCTGAGCCATAGCCCTGGTACTTCATCCTTATCCATCCTGCATCTTAGCACAGTCTTCAGCATAGTTTGGCCCAGCACAGTGAGCAGTCTTCTTATTTGGAAGGGATAGAGATCACTTTCCTTATTTGGAAGGGAAAAGACTTTATCCTCATGGAAGTAGGCTGGGCCATGATGTTGGCATCAGAACAAGAAAACAGTGTTTTGGGTGGTTTATTTACCCATTAATACAAGTGCAACACCTGACACTGAAGATCTGGTTTGATTCCCCTGGATTCAATCCTTACATTACTATGGAAAGTGTAAACTATATGGTGTGGAGGGATAGGGCTTGCTTTGTGTCTGCTGCTGAAGGAGTTTTAGTATTACAAAATGAGTACATGTTTATTGATGCAGACACTGGACATCTCATCCACCAGCCCTGAGACTCATAACCCCAGTACATTATAGCTGTTACTTGCCCACAGAATAATTAATTGTTTTATGTAAAGTGGAAGATCCTCAAAAAACAGGATTTAGAAAGCCCCACTCCAAACCAGATAATCTGGTACATCAGATGTTCTTCTGGGCTGATTGAGAGGCTTGCATTCATTTCCTTATTCCCTCAGATAATGATCCCAACCTTGTATGCACTTCTTGTCATCATGCACTTTCTTACCCTGGCAGTATTGGACTCATACTTCATCCATACCCAGGAGAGCTTGTTCTCATTAGACTAGACTGTGTCAGCCAGGGGGAGGCAGGCAGCTTCCTCATGCCATGTGCATTGCAAAAGAAGCCTAAAAAGCTGCAGCTGCATTAGTGTCCTGTTACAGCAGTGAACAGGGACACAGGATCATTTCCATGTGATACAATGCTAGTTAAATAGTAATATGAACTCCTTGCTTCATGTACTGAGGAATTTACTCCAGACAGGATGAAGCTGGCCACGTACTGATCTGTATGTAATCTTTACTGGACATGACAGAATGACTCAAGTATGCATCCCAGAAGCAGTTACATGACTGTCATTGGTTGGTGGCTTTTTTTTTTTCCTTTTCTTTTTTTTTTTTCTTTTTATTTTCAGTAATGTCTTTTTCAAGCCTGGTAAAGATGGATAGATGTGTGTGGATCACATGAAGATGATGAGACTAGAGTCACAAATTGCACCCAACACTTAGATAATCCTAACTGCTGTAAATGTGTCAGGAAAGTGAAAGAAATGGACAGAGCCTGTGCCTCTGGGAGTGGGGCATGGCTGAAAATACTACCAGGGTCCATGATTTGACCCTTAGATGAGCTGGGTCTTTGATCTCAAAAGAGATCTCACAAGCTTTGCAAGCACAATCAAGCACCAGCTCACAGATGTGCACAAAGTTACAACTTCTCTCCCTCTCTCCTTCCTACAGGGGAATAGCCTTGCAAGGTATATCTTAACAGCTCCTCACTTCAGGGTCAATTCTCAACGCTTATTTTTTGACCTGAGTGCTTTCTAACGTAGCACATACAGAAGATTTTTTAATGGTAGTTATTTCCATTAATAACACAATAACTTGTCATATTTATGCTCTTATCTAGTGACTATAAACATGGTTCAGCAGGACAGAGAGGTCTGAAGGTAACTCTGACTTTTCAGCAGCCAGGGAGTGATGTCAGCATCCCAGAACTGGCTAGGTAACACAGATATGAGATTCCCTTCCTCTCTTACTTCAGGCAAAGCTTGCTCTGCCCCCCAGCTGTGTTATTAAACTGGACAGGACCTTCAGGATTTCACATCCATTGTTTGTCTGAAATAGGATTTTGTTTCAGTTCCATTTCTAAACAAGTTCTGTTTCTCAGAGAAGAGAAATGAAACGTCTAGATAATTTCTAGATTAACAAGTGGTATCAGTTTGAGGAGTCTAAATATTTCATTATACTCTTTTATCCCAGTTTCTTTCTTCTCTTTTTTTTTTTTGTTTTTACTTTTTCATTTATTCCCTCAATAATTACAGTTTGCTTAGGATTAATAGGTTTTGACATTGTACTTACAGCAGTCCTACCTAACCTGCAAACTCTCTCTTGTAACACCTTTAACAGTAACCCATTTCTTTCCCTCCTGTCTATCCTACCACTCCTGTATGAAAATAAATCACTTCAGTGTCTTGAACACAGTCCAGGGTAGGGTAAGACCTTGCACTGGGAAACAACAAATGTCACAGTCTGCACAGTCTGCTTTGTTTAATCTCTGCCTCATTGCAAGCACTGTGTCCTGGCTCTGAGAAACTTGAGCTCAAGCTGAGTAGATTTCCTTGTGAGTGAGTAATGGACAATCCGTCTGGCTTGCCAGGAAGCATGGTCTGGGGCTGGGCAGTGCATGGCTTCCAAGAAGAAAGAGGAATATTTGTAAACAGAAAATGACAACACACAACCTTACGAGAAGCAATTCCCCGTTTGACAGGTGCTAAAACAAACCCACTGAGCTCTCTTTGTAGGGAATGAGTCTACCAAACAGGAAGGTCAAAGATGTGACAATGTCTGGGTAAAAGAATAAAAGGTACAGCTATATTCTCCTGCCATTATGCTGGATACAAGACCAGTAAATATTTGATGACTATGGAAGGTCTGACATTGTGCAAGTGCTTGTCCTTCTGCTCTGCAGGATGGTGGAGACAAGCCAACAGGGACCTGTTTGCTCCCATTCTCAGACAGGGTTTGCACCTGCCTTATACTCACTGGCACAGCAAGGAATGTGTCCACACAGCATGAAGGGCCTCAAGCCAGATGGAAACCACTGCAACTCAAGGATATCAAAACCACTGCAACTCAAGGATATCAAAACCACTGCACATCATGGATACCAGCTCTCAATAATCATTTTGTATAGCAAAAGGGAGCACAGACTCTTCTCACACTCTTCAGAAGTTCAGGAGAAAGGAAGAGGAGGCAGATATCAAAGGCTGAAAAGTTTGCTCCTGCCAAATCCAGAGCAAAGCTTACATTGGTTTCAATGGATTCAGTTATTTATCCTTAGATGTCAAGGCTAACAAAAACCACTGAAAGTCTTGTTTAAACCTCCCACAAGGAACAGCAATTCAACATGCCATGCCTGAAACCCTCTAGTGAACCACAGCAGTAGCCCCCTGCTTCCCCTGTCACTGAGCTACACAACAGCAAGTCATATTCTGGAAGGAACAACGTATTTTGTTCTCCTCGTAGCCTCAGGAATTTTATGTTCTAGAACATGAGCAATGTCATGTCTCGTACAACAAATATACCCCCTCATCATGGATGGAAGGCTGCTGATTTCAGAGATATCTGCTGTATAATCTTGTTTTGATTATCTCAGGTAGCAAAGAGCCCATACATGTCCTTAGAAGTTCTTTCAGTGGTTAACTGTCCTTCTCCCTGTGCACTTACTGGCTTTACAGAGCCTTCCTCCCAGCTGCTTCTGGGGACATGTGGTTTGAGTATTAATACTACATGCTGGCATCAGGGTGTGTTTCACAGGGAAAAAAATGTGCAGTCTTCCCTAAACGGATTAGGGAACAAACACAAACATCAAGAAGTGGAGAACAGAGCTGGAAAAGAACTCATCTCCAAATAACACCCATGGCAAGAATTGAGGCCTCCTGTCACTGAGGAGACTGGGATTTAAAACTGTGACTGATGGGATTGTCTGTTACCTTGCAGCATTAAAGAGATAACAATAGTGCTCCCTCTCTCCTGACAGGCTCATCATGGCCCCTTTTATAGGCAAGCTCACTTCTGTAAGAACATCAAAAAATGTCCCTTGTTCGAGTCAGCTGCACAGTGCACACAGTGTCATTTGGGAAATCAACAGTATCCAGATTGTTCAATGTTTTCATGGTCTTGTAGGTCTTGTTTGACATGAGCAAAGTACCTGGACCCCACTAATCTACCGGACACCACAACCACATGAAACCACAGCAGCTTGAGGTATGATGGGCAGTTGCAGAAGAACTCATCTTCAGTGGACAGCTAGTCCACATACCTGACACACTCTGGTATTTGGCCATATCTGCAGATGCTACAACCATTGTTAAGTGGGATTCTACAGTGATACTGTTAACTGATCAGAAAGCCCTGTGTGGACTCTGTCCAAATGACCCTCTTGATTCACACGTTATATCCTGACTCATATGCATGGGTGAATCCCCCACATGCTGTTCTTACCTTCTTTAAATCTTTACTTTTCTTTCTGCTTTTCTCTCCGCCTTGCCTCTTGGACTTAATTTCATCTCTGTTACTTAACACTGTATAAACGTCACTAGCAAAAAGTGGGCATTACAGAAAGTAAACCCAAAGACACAAATAAGGCAAAAATACTTAATATATAAACAAGCAGTTCATCAGAATCCTCATGTCATTATTCTGGAGAATGAGAATGACTATAAATTCAAATGCAAGCCTCCCACTCAGCTGTAAAACATGCCATTGTATTTACACTACAGTAATAACCAGGCAAGCAGTTATGAGTTTTCCCAGAAAATTGTATCCAGAGTTTGTTCTTAGAAAGGAAGTTGCTCATAGCCTCTCACTCCCCTTTTTGATGCCTGCTATTTTAGAATCACTCTACTCCTTTTTTTTGCTTCTCTCCCTGTAAAACTAGAATCACTTTAGCCCACAAAGTTATTTCATAAAGCCTCCTTCTCAGCAAATGAATCCAGTTTTAGATTCTTAGGCTTAAAAATAAGTATGAGACCCCAAAAAAAAAAAAAAATTACAGAGCCAAGAGAGAAAAGAAATCTCCAGTATCCATTGTTTCAACCTTAATAATCTCCAACATGCTCTGCAGAGTCGCATTCATTTTACTGTAAGGGATCTGTAATCTCAGGATAGATCTGCTTAGTAAAGATTTAGTATTGAACGGGTGTTGCCAGAAAGAACGAAAGTGTGGTTATAGTGTGATGCCCAGGGATGGCTACTCACTAAGTTGCCCAGAACAAACAGTGTATGCATGCAAATTGAAAAAAACTCTGGGGAAAAAAAGCCACTTGCATAGTAATGGCCCAGCTCTCAGAAAAGCTGTTCTGTAAAATAAGTTATTTCTGGAAGGCTGCATTTTACTTTTATACTTTCTATAAAGTACATAAAAATATACTACTGACCTTTAGCAAATCATGGCCAGGAACCATTTGCAGTAGATGGGGGTTACTTGGTAGTTGTATTTAAGATGTACAGACATCATTTTAACACAAGTTTGAAACTGCAGGTTGCTAGCTGGGACAAGGGGCTGAAACCGCTTTCTGAAGAAAGCAATCTGAAATACATTTTTGAGGCTTTCCTCTGATGAGAAATTGTTTCAGCCATTCCCTAACAGTCATCCGCCTTCCCCAAACCAAGACTCTTTGAAAACATGGGGATTTATATCTGAAGTAGGTGTCCAAGCCTTCAAGTGTATTGAACAGCCTATGGCTCTTTCACAAATGACAACTGTTGAGTGCTCAGTGCTTTTAAAAATGAGACTCACTTTAATGTTTAGAAATGGAGGAGTAAGGGTTCTATAATCCTTAGAAATTCTAAAAGTGAATTGCTGCTGCTAATTCACACATTCTGGTTGGTTTTGGAGGTGTTCAATGGAATTAAATTGGAACTATAACTTAAAACATTTTTAAATGGTGTGACATAACAAGATCCAGATGACATTTGGTGTCACAAACTCATCACCTGAAGCTTAAAACCACCAATAAGAGCAAAATCTTAAGCCTTCTCCCCATGCCTACCTCATTCTACATAATTTGTGGTACGACCAAAAAGTCTTTGCAGCCCTATAATTTTTTTGTCTTGCTTGGTGCCCCTTGTGCTACTCCCACACATTGGACTTTAAAGCTTTCCATGGCAGTTTTATTGTCTTTCATATTTTGCAACCCTTAAAGGCATTGATGTTACAGCCTGTTCCTGGGAACTGGTGGCAAAGCTCTCTTTGTTTCTTCTCAGGGAAGACCCCAAAGGCCACTAAAGCTGCTCAGCAATGTTTCCTTCCCTTTTAAGGGTGAGCTGAGAGAGACAGCCCACTTTCATCTTTAAATCTTACCAGATGAGGGGGAAGCAAGTGTGAACAGCCAGGCAGCGACAATCAGTGCTGGAGCTCAGCAGCTAGTGGAGCTGCAGCATCAGCCTGTAGACAGGCACTCCCAGGGCATTGAAAGACAGGGTCTATGGCCTGCCTTGCTACTGTCTATAGCTCTTCCTCAGCCTCCCTTTGTAGAGCCTAGTTGACCATCCCACTGAGTCTGCTGGCAGACTGCCTAGCAAGCCCAGGCATTGCTGAAGGACAAATACTGGTGACAGCAGCACAGATCTATGTGCATGAGAAAGCAAAGCTTTTCCCAGTGACGCCTGCAGTAGCCCTTTCCCTAGTGGGATCACTGCCATGCCTTACATATTTAGAGATCTCCACCATCTAAGCAGAGAACATCTGAAACTCTATTTGAAAGAGACTGTATTCAGATGCTTATCTCCTCCTTTCTGGAAATTTTTTAGTGACTCTATATTGTTGGAAATTGCTTTTCACAGGCATGAATGCTGAGCAAGGAAATACTAGCTCATACTAAGTGAAGGACAAAGTATCTGAAAAGCACAAGCACCTGTCATGAATGCAGAACTATTCAATGCCAAAAATTAATTATGCTAACATAAGCCTCCACTATAAAAGCAAACTGTCATGTTATCATTATCAGCCCAAAAAGTGAATATGTATACTGCAACACTAAAAATACATCAGTGTCTAGCAATAAACAAGCATCACATTTCCTGCTGGGGAAAGAAAAACAAAACAAAACAAGAAACCCAAAACAAAAAAACCCAAAACAAAAACATAAGAAGCTGTATGGGAGAGGAAAGAGGTAAAGAAGAGGGATGGAAAGACTTTTTATCATGGATTGCAGTGACAGACAAGGGAAAAAGGATTTAAACTGAAACAAGTTGAATTTAGACTGGACATAAGAAAGAAATTTTTTCAGTGAGAGTAGTGAGGCAGTGGAACAGATTGACCAGAGAGGTTTTGGGTGTCCCATCAATGGAAGCATTTAAGGTCAGGTTGGACAGGGATCTGAGCAGCCTGATCCAATGAAAGATGTCCCTGCCTGTGGCAGGGGAGTTGTAGAAGGTAATATTTAAAGATCCCTTCTAACCCAAAGCATTCTGTGATTCTATGAAGTTATTCTGACAAGTATTCTGCCTGCCTGGGCACAAGCACTTTCACTCCTGACAGCATGAAACTGAGGTTCAGCAAGGAGAGTGGAGGTCTGGAAGCATCAGGACAATGGTAAACATAGGCAACACCTCCAACTAGATCAGGCTGCCCAGGGCCCCACTGAATTCGCTCTGGAATGTCTCAGGGGAAGGGGCCTCTATCACATCCCTGGGCAACCTGTTCTAGTATTTTACCACTCTCACTGTGAACTTCTTCCTTACATCCAACCTAAATCTACCCTGTCCAGTTTCAAACCACTGCCTCTCATCCTATCACTACAAGCGCTTCTGAACAGTCCATCCCCAGCCTTCCTGCAGGTCTGCTTCAGATACTGAAATGTAGCTATAAGACCTCCCCAGAGCCTTTTCTTATCTGGACTTTGAGGGTCACTTTCTACCCAATGCAATCTGTGAATCTGTGAGTATTTCAGATCTGCCTCCATAATGAGGTAGCTCATCTCCAACTACACCCCACAGCTACATCTGCTTCTTTACCACTCTCCACAGCTGCTCTCCTGCTGCCTTTTCCTCCCTTTCTATATCTTCTTTCCCTTCTCTAGCTCAGTCAGTACATGCTGCAAGTCTTATTCAGCTGCTTTATGTGTCCCCATGGTCACAGGCTCCTCCAGGTAATTTTTCTTCCTGTGAACTAATCACCTAATTCAACACACACCTCAAAATTCATCATTAACCTCAAAACTGCCTAATATCCCCTTCATCAACTCCTCAAAGCCCTGTATGAACTTTAGGATCCTCGTTAGCTTTGTCTCCCAGCTATGTCTTGTCTCCTACAGGTTCCTCAGATGCCATTTCCCACCTAAGGAGTTTCCATTAAAATATTAGCCAGGATTATCTGCCTCCTGCAGCCAGGTATCTTTGCTTCTCTGCCTTCAAATGACATTCACATAAAAAATTGCCTTCATTTCCTTCCTCAGCTCTGCAAAAAAAATGCCATATCAAGCAGTCCCTACAAACTCCACGCAAACTCACAACCTTCTTCCCCAGTCTAGGCCTCCAGCAATCATCTTCTGCTTGGATTTTAAAGATTTTTTCCTGAATCAATCTTGTTTTGAAATGGTAAAGATAGCAGCTCGCAAAGTACATACATTTACATACCTCACTTCATTCAAATTAACTGGGAGAGATAAGAATCTCCAGCAAATTAATTCTGCTAATGTTCTAAACTGTGAATTTCAATCAAAGCTGAAAACGAAACCAATTCAGCTAAATTGCTGACTCTTGTTACACTCCAAGTGATCTAAAAGCATGCATCAATAAGCAAAGCAACTCCTCTTTGTGCAGCTGAGCTCCAGACTGATTTGCTGCTTTCCAGGATTGTCTGATAAAAAAAAAGCCACAGTCAGCTACAGCTAATAAGAGGAAAATCAATCCAGAGCCAAAGAGCAATGAAAATGTGGTAGCAAGTTCAGAACATTTTGTCACAGCTAAAATTGGTTTCCTATGAATCGTCTGAAGTAAAATGCACTGCAAAGCTTTGCAGATCGCAGCCATTGAAATAGCAAATGCCTGACTGAATACCAGCTCCAGAAGCAAAAAGGAAATCTACTTTTTGTCCCAGAATGAGAATCAGTGCCAAGGTGAAGAGTTAGAGATGTCACACAAACGTTTTAAAAAGTAATTAACTGCTCAGTGCTTTGGGACACTTGAAACCCAGAGGTTTAGCTGGAGAAACTTTGTTTGAAATGTTCAGATCATCTGCATATTTCTTTGGATAACTTGAAACTGGGCTGCAGCTTCTGAGACAAACAGAGCCTTACAGATCAGAGATCAAAGTGATGTGGAAAGGATAAGAGCAAATCCAAGTGAAATGTCTGGAAACAACTGGGGTGTTTTATCTCCACCATTCCCACCATCACAGCAGCTGAGTGCCCCATAGGCTTTCTTATTTGGATTTCTAAATATAGTTATATTGGTGCAGCTAAATTGCAGAAGTGCATGGGGAGAGAGAAGAGCAGCATTTGCAGACTCCAAGATGCAAGACATCTTGGGTAATGGGTCCAACATGGACAGCCCTACTTTACCAGCACCAGGGTAATTCCTGGCAGCCACATCTTGAAGCCCAAAGCAGAGGGGAGAAGCACAAAGAGCTGCAAACAAATAAAACAACTACACAAGGAGCAGAGCTACTGGTGACAACATTTAGCCTGGCTGTCACCTTTCAGAGACCACAGCCGCTTCCTCAACCTCTAATCCATCTAGCTCCCACCTCTGAATGACCAAGGACTTGATCTTACTCCTGTAATCAAGAGACAGAAACATTTCCTGCAAACCAAAGCAGCCCTTAACCTCCTCTTCTTCTTTTTTTTTTTCTTTTTTTTTTAAATAACACTTCTGTTTCCACTGCTGGAGGAAGCGAGAGCCCTTTGTTTGGCCAAAGACCAGTCTTCCCACAAGCAGATGTCCTCAGTGTCCACCCACACAGCCCCAACAGAACAAGCCTTGAGAGGGAGCAAGCAGCTTGGTCTCCACCAACTCTTTTCACACAGATAATGAACACTTGCTGAACAGAAATGCCTTTTCATCCACAGCAGCTGAGGCCATGCTCCTGCCCATGACAGGACTCGAAGGGAAACCATGGCTTATGATGAAAGACTGCTTTCCCTTTTGTGCTTCTCCCCGTGGCACCACACAGCTAGAGCGATGTAGCAGTTTCAAATCATTTTCAAGCAGAGCCTTGCTTCTATTTTTGCAGCGGTATTGCAGCCCTGCAAAGTTTGGTGGCTGGTGCTCATGGTGTGAATCCTCCCCTGCAGGCAGTGTGGGCAGTTAAGCAAACAAGCCCAGCTCCAGGGGGAATACAGTAAATATCTCTGTGCGATTCACATGGAATTGGTTTTCAGTGAACAAAGCAACTCTGACTCTGTCACCATCCCAGCACATCTTCCACACATGGTGTGGTGGGGCTCTGTATGTGCTCTCTGTCATCCTGACAGGGTGTTAACTTGCTGTGGTCCACCTTGTTCCCAAGGGCAGACTATGCATTTCATCGATTGTACAGTGTGCTGTGCAGTTTCATTCCTTACTGATGGTACGAGCTGGTAACTACCTTGAAGGGGCTGCTAATTTAAAGCATTTGAATACATTCCTTGGCATCTGCTATGAAGAAATCAAGTGCTGTCCTCCTCAAGTGCTGTGGATAAGCATTTCCTCACTCTGAGCCTCAGAAATAAGTTCTCAGCAGCCTCAGACCCCTATGCCACTTACTTTCTCTGTAAGATATGTTTTCCTCAATGTGAAATGATCACATTTCTTTTACCCCTTTGTTCATTCAAACTACTAACCTGTGGTGAAAGAGTCTGAATTTCACAATGGTTTTGCAAAGTGATTGTTCTGCTTTGCTTTTGCTCTAAGACCCTCTCTGATACTGTGAAACAGTTGTAAAAGAGATGGAGGAGGAAGCTGCAGGAATCAGCCTGATGACTTTTACACACATTCACCACTTTTAAATGAAATGAAAGTGCAATTAAGAGTTGCAAGATCACAGAGATGTTTTAAGCGTGGCTATAGAAGCAGTGGTTTTCTGCCAAGGCATAGGCAAGAATCAGAGCTACATCTAGAGCTAAAACAAATGGTATATCACAAGAGGCTGAGCTTGTGCCTATGCTATTCTGTATCTACATAACTGTCCAGTCAATCTACTCAGGCAGACACAGTTTTATCTTTGTGGAAAGTTTTTGAGTAGACATTCAAGAAGAGATACAAAGGACCAAAGATCTCGTCAGCATGTTAATTTGTTCTAAGAATACAAAAGGCATGTGTGTGGGGAAAGCAGGCTGCCAACCAGCACACACAGAACCAGGAGTACATAGGGGCTTTTGCAGGAGCCTGGATATATTTAAAAAAAAAAAATCACTGCAGGAATGAACATAAGAAAGTGGAGAATTTAATGCTGACTGTACACATCTTGCTAAATTGAAAGCAACTACTGCTGTTAAATGACTGGAGTCACAGCACTGACAGAGGAAACAACAAGGTGGCAATGGGAGAAGAGGCAGACCAGCTTCCCAAATCCTAGCTGCCTCGCTGGCTCTGTGTGTGACTCAGAGTCTTTTGTGAAGACCTTAATCCATCATTTCTGGGGGGAAATGAAATTGTCATGGTGCTACCTGGCAATTACTCTCCATGCACTGCCTGCTGTCCTGCTTGCCGTGGTGTGCATCATCATCAGGAGAGTCCCAGTTGCGCAGCCCACCTCTGCCCATCGACACAGGCTGCTGCCATGCCCTTTACATCTATAGCTCTTCTGCCAGTCAAGAGCCCACAGCATATGCACAACACAGACAATTATACTTACTGGTGGCATGGTTTCCTCCCCAAAACCGTGCAAGGAAACTGTTTCAGCATTTGAGCTATTCCAGCACTATTATTTGTAAGAAAATTAATGGCATCCTTCAATTTACTTTCCAGATGGACAATATAAGCATCTTCAGGCCCCTGAAACTACCTTCTGCTGCTAGCTCTTTGCAGCTGTGCTCAGCAGAGCCCTGTCAGGCTGGAGCTTGGCAGCCAGCTGGAAGAGGGACAGAAAAGTTTCCGAGTTTCGACTTGCATTAAATGTTTATCTGCTTCACACAGAGCTGACAGTGGTTTATAATGTATAAACATACTGCTGCTAAAACATTAATGGGCATCATTACTGCTCTTTGAAAATTCTAATTATATGGATTATTAGGAAATAAGAACTTGGATAAGATCAGTGGATTTGGATGGGCTGTCAGTGACGCAACTTCTGTGCTTATAACTCCCTCTAAATTAATAATTTTCCATAGTTTATGTACACATTCCACTTCTTGATGTAGTGCAACACTGCAAGCAATGTGTTTCAGAGGGCATATTTCACATCCTGCCTTTCTCAGTCACTCCAGCTCTGGTCTTGTGCCTCTCCAGGAATGTCATTGCTGCTCTGCAAGGAATCACTCATACATCCTCATGGAGTGGATCATACCTTTAGACCCTGGCAGCCCCCCAACCAGCCATCCCCCTGTCCTCAAATACTTGTTTGTTCTACTGGTTTGGGCTTTTCTGCTTATTCCTGTCTCACATGAGTATGGTGTAACCCCACTTTTAAAATACCCACCTTGAAGACTTTTTTGATAGACGATTTACAAGTTTATGTTTTCATATGTTTAGATTTTACTTATTTTGTAATCAGCTGTGTGTGATAACAAGTGCCAAAGTTGTAGCAAAGCTACAAATGCCACATAAATCCAGTTTTGCTCATTCACAGTCACTTCAAATGGGTTCTTACTCTTCCTGTTGGACAGTATGGGATGAAACTCAGAATTTAATGGAACTGAGCATTGTGAGAAACCAGCTTGCCAGTTTGTAGACATGGTCTAAAATATTCATCTGCTACTAATCAACTTTCTGAGTCCTTATTAGCTGTTGTTCTCAGTTTAGGGCATCACAGACCAAATTTCACCTATTTGGTGCCCTTTTTACAAGATGAATTTATCCTGCAAATAGGCCAGCCATATAACTAGGATAATTTTTGTTTTCAAAATAGCCAAAATGTGTTGTATATGAGACAGTGCTACTTGCAGGCACATTCTTCTGGCTCATACTTGGAAGCTGTAGGCTGCCATTTCCTTTCCTGATTGTAAAAATTTATTTCATGTTTAAGTATTTTGCACAAACTCTCTCTTTGGAGCTGACCAAAGAAGCAAACCTCTGGGTGCTGTGCAGCATTGCTGCTGCTTCCAAGCCCCGCCACAGATCTGGGGACCACTTCTATCAAGCTATCCCTACAAACTCACTGCCCTTCTCACCTTGCAGAGGAGGTTTTGGGGAGATGAAAAAGATGCTGAATCATCTTGTGCCTTGGATAGGTCCCATTACAAGCAATGATTCAGCAGACAGCTGCATCCACCTCTCATGGACATCAAGTTCTGCCTGAGTGAAATCTCTCTTCAGCCCCTGGAGAGGCTCATGACATGTCAGGAAGGAGACCTGTGCCCGAGCAACCTCCATGCCTCTGTCACTGCTTAGACAGCCACCCAAGCAGGAGTCTGTATTTAGAAACCGCTCCTTGACCTCCCCATCCTGCCAAAACCACCCAGGTTTGCCACCTCTGCCCTACAAGAGTCAGTACAGCCCCAGCTGAGTGTGCTCCTTATGCATACACAATTACATCAGTATATCATTATCTGGAGCACTAGAAGAGCTGTTTTTTTGTTGTTGTTTGTTATAAATTATCACTCAAAAATGAATTAAATTGAATTACATTTCTGTGAAGACACAGAAAATTTCAGCTCATGAAATGTTCTCAATATAAAATGCTACCAGCTTTTATTGTACATGGAAGATTACTCATACAGGATTTTTTTCTAATATGTAAGAAACCACACTGTGATTAAGAAATGTGTTCAGGACACTCCTGGAAAGGGAGCATGGAGGAAAGTTGTCAGCAGGACACAAGTGGCTTCCTGAGCACCACATAAGAGATTTCAAATGGCCACAAAGTGAAAATTGATGTCTGGACCACTCACCAACACTGTCATTACCTACACATTCTTTGCAAAGGAGAAAGCTCAGGAAAAGTCACTAATGCAAAAGAAAGGTTGAAGCTGGGAGAAAGCCATGCACACTTAGAGCCCCCACCATGAAAATGCAGGATCAATAATCATGTCTATTACAGTATAAAATCAGATCAACAGGGCTGGCTTTCATCCCACATAAATAGCAGTTCCTGTCATTGCAGTCCTTTCATGGCATGCTTTTAAGTAATTGCAAGCATTTCAAAGACTTTCATTCTCAGAAACGTTACGTAAATAATTCTGGGATTTGAAATGTTCTTTGAAACTTTCAGATGAAAACCTGAATAATCCTCCCCTTTAAGGGATTATCCATTCTTCATCCTTACCCAAACTACAGGAGTGCATTAAGTAAAGAACATTCAAGATAAAGCTGTTGGGGTTCTTAAACAGTGACTATTTTTGCCTTAAAACTTTGCCATGACTATCAGTGATCAAATAACTTTACATCAGTATGGATAATTTCAGGTAAATGTTCAAGTTCAACCCTTGAACAACCTGAGCACAAAGTTTCTTTCTATTCAAGATGATAAATTTGATTCTACAGTTTTTAATTAGTTGGTCACCATTGTGTTTAAGTGCTAGTGACAGAACTGGACAAGTAATCCATAGGGAATCATTTACTCAATTAATTCAGCCATTTTTCTGCTTGCTTATTGTTCGTGAGGAGATTGCAATGTTCTCACATTTATGCCTTCTTTGGATGTATTAATCAGATAAGCTCATCACATTACTGGCTGCTGATAGTCCCTGCCTTGGTCCCACTGGAGCAAGGCACAGGATGCATTCAGGTGCACACTGCAATACCTGGAGAACATAAGACATAAAGATGAGGATCTTACCTCAGAGAAAGGATGATTAGAAGAGAAGTGATTTAAGTAAACAAAATAATACAAGGGTAAAATGATGAAAAGGAAAAGCAGTTATTTTTCCTCTCATAATACAAGAAAGAGAGGAGACAGAAACTACACAATGTCCAAAAAACCAAACAAAAACAAACAAAAAAAACAGACCTCAAAAAATATTGTGTTGGAACCTACTTCACAGAACAGTATCAGTGTCAAAGAGTTTAGCACAACTGAAAAAAGGATTAGACATTTATATAGATATTGAGAATAACAGAACTGAGCATATGATTTTAAAAGCAATATAAACCTTTTTATTTCTGAGCATTGGCAAGTCTTGCAAGGTCAATTGCTTACAAGTGCTTGTATTTGAAATTCAGAATATATCCATCTTGGTTTCCCATGGTCCAAGGGCATAGCTTGCATGATCTGTTACTATTTCTTGCTGAGATAAGTAAAGATTCAGATTGGGTGCACAGTTTATACGCACAGCCATGTCACTTCACTTTTTACAGCACTATTTTCAGCAACATCACTTACCTCAGTGTTCCTGGTGGTGAGGAAGGTGGCCAGATCATAATCAGGAGCATAGGCTTTCACTGCACTTTCACTCTTTTTTTTGAAGTCATTCTTAGAGATGTGCTTTGGAGACTAACCCTGCTCTCCAGGCTTGCTCTGTGGCATCAGCTGTGGCTGCAGGGAAAGACAAAGTCCCTTTGCAAAAGTCCAGGGAGGGAGGAGGGCTGGCAAGGGGCAGCACTTGGAAAGACATGAGGACAAAGTAGGGAGCACAATCACCTTTCAAACCTAGTCTTCTCTCAGCACCTGGATTCTGTATCAGATACATAGAGAGACAACTCAGAAAAGTACATCAGATTCATGACACTTGCAGATTTTTTCTTCTCTTCTTCATAACAGTAGCAGGACATTTCACGATACGTGATTTGTAAGAAGATAGACATTTAATCAGCTTAGATATGAAATGGGGTCTGACACAAGAACCTGGACAATGATTGTGCAGTTCCAGTTCCCTCCAGACCTGCTATGAAAAATCATCTCATGTTCTGTAATGAGAACAGTAAATTACAGAAAGCACATGGGGCAAAATGGCCATTAATCTCCTGCACTCCCCAGTGAGACCCCCACTAATTAGAAAGGTGAAAAAGGCTTTTCCTGGAGCAAAACCAAACTCCTGCCTGTGTCACCATTTCACAAGGTTACTCTGTGGTTCGGGGTGCTGGATTTCCATTTCTCCAGTGTATTTCCACCCACACTACTAAGGGTGAACCCAGCCATGTTATGCTGGTGCATGTTAGGTGATGCCAGCCAAGGTCATGGCTCAGGATTCCTCAGGGATCTCCTGTTCTGGTTTCACTATAAATAAGTGAGCAACATTGCAGGTGCAAAGGTTCTAGCCATCTGGACTGCAAAGCACGATTATTACTAAGAGTTGAGCTTCTGTCTCAACTATTTCATCTAATATTTCCTGTTCGGTGCTCCTGGTACCCACACATACCCACTGAGCTCCACGTGCATCTGTGTCCTGTTCTGAGACCAAATGGCATAGCCTGACCTCATCTATATTATTAAACTATCATGGCCTCCAAAACTTGAGGTTACCTCCAGGCAGCCCCTGTGGAATGGCCCCTTATTGGCTCCTGGCCTAAGCCTGAAGTCCTTGAGTTGCTGTCAAGGAGCCAATGTAACCAAGCAGTGGCTACTACAAGGCAGATTCCTGGAAAAAACATAAGGATTATAAAGGCGACTGCCTGGCTCTAATGGGCAGCTGGATGACATATGGGAGGGAAAAGCCTCATTTTGAAAGTTCCCATTTTCACTGGGGCAAGGAGCACGGTTTGTTCTGGTTTGTTTCTAAAAAAAAAGCAGAGCTGACAAAATGATTTAGGAGACTGTGATTTTCAAGTCTGTTTGCTACAGCATATTCTGGCTGGTCTGTCCCATGTGAGGCTTTCTAACAGTTTATATTGTTGCGTTTCAAATGCCATCCACCTGTGGAAACTGAAAAGCAATCCCATAAAATTTAACCCAGCCTTTGTCCATCAAGTAGAGCATCAAGTCACTGGCAGGAAGGAAATATCCTTCTTGTTAGTAAGAAATAGCATTCGTTTTCTCCATCAGCCTCTTGGTGCACAAATGCTGTCACCAGGAACTGATCTCTCAAATCTCTTGCAAAGGGCATCCTAAACAGTAATGAAGTTTCAGGAACATCCAAATATCACTCCTATAATAATGTCAGTCAGCTCAGTTATGTTTAAATAGTATCCTCCACACACAGATTAGAAACAGAAATTTTCCATCTACCCCTTTCTTCACCCTCATCTTTTTTCTTTTACTTTTTTTTCCTGTTAAAAGGTGCTGGTGCATCAGGTTTTCCTGCTTTTTCTTTGTTTAAATAATATTACTGCATTTCATGGAACACACCTTCTGCTAGGTCTCCCATCAGGGTGAGAGAAGGAAACAATCCAGAGGGCAAAGACATTATTAGGAAGATGGCTAAAGGCTCTTTACAAAATAGTCCAAATGGGGTGATGCTGAAAGCAAAGGCTCCAGAACAGGAACAGACAGCAACATGGAACACTATTCCAGCCTTGCACCAAGTGCAGAAGAAGCCATCACAGTTTTTTTCTACTAGCTATCAAAAGTGGGGAGAGAGGGGAAAAGTTCATTTTAAGATATCACTTTTGTCTGCATAGAACTACTAATTACATTGTAGGATTGCAGCTCCTGCTGCTACAATATTCCAGGAAACTCTTGGCTTTTCTGCTCCCTCTCAATGTCTCAGCCTACAGGGCAGGAGGCTGTGAGAGTTGTTACAGGATTCTGGTGAGACATCTGTCCTGTTATCAAGGTGTCTTCAGCAGCAATAATTCTTAACAGCTCAGGATGAGACAAATTTGTCAAGCTGGTTTGGTACCCTTGGTGTCCATCTACTGGAAAACAAGAGCCAAGCTAAAAGTCTTTCATCATAGACATACTGCTGGCAGCCTGCACACTCCATACATGCAAACCAATAAACTGTGTGTAGTAAGCGTGGATATTTTTGCCAGACACGTTCTCTGGAGCTCTTGAAAAATGTGTGATACAAGCCAAACATGCATCTTCAATTCTAAAATCCAAGGCATGCTTGGAAACCTTACTAGTCCCACTCAACACAGTAGTTTGATGTACATTCAAAATAAACCATATTTAAAGGATATGATTGACCCATTGTGAACACTGGAGATATGAGGTACAGCATGCTACTAAATTAAAGTGTCAGGGCACCAGACCAGGCATGGAAACTCAGTTTTCTGTTGGATGTGCTACTGATCTCCCATGCAGTGCTCAGGAAATAGCAAAAAGAAGGGACCATTCACAAAAGCAGTCTGGACAGAACCACACAGCTCTGGAGGAGAGATCTATAGCATCATCCAGGGCAGACTCCAGTGTGCCTCCAATTCAGAGAACAGGCTCTTCATCATCCAACATCTCTACTCAATGCCAATACCACCTGCAACAGCCCATTGATCTGGTCTACCATAAAATTCATGTTCTCTTGCACACAAGGCATGACATCATTGCATGATGCCTGTATTCAAAAACACCTTGCAGACATTGCCAGTGGGTTACAGGCACTGATGGTACAACAACCATCATGCAACATCAGTGAACTCATCACCTAATGAGATGAAAGGGAAGGCATCAGTAAGAGATGTGTTCCTTAGACATTCATAATCCTTCCCCTTCCCTCTGCTGTGAGCAGAGAAGTGCCAAGGTCCTCAAGGGTTTGGAAAAGATACTTAAATGCCTTGGGGAAACGGGGATTCAATTACTTTCTTCATCTGTATTCCTTGTGTTTGCCCGGTTAGCTGGTACAATCAGAGGGGAAAGAGATGCAGTCAGATATCTTCTCATCTCCTGCACTTCCCCAGGTGATGAGTTATGGCAGACAATAGAAGTGTATCTGCTCATCACAGCTGGCATTGCAACCCAGAAAAAAGGACGATAAGGAAAATAAAAGAGTTGCTCACACAGAAGTGTGTGTGTACACAGACACAACAGAATATCAGACTGCAATAAACAACCTTCAGGGAGGCACACTGAGGAGCTTTGTAGTTTTACATCTGGTGTCAGAATTCCACATGTAAAACCAGAAAGGTTTTTTACTTTCTTTCTCATTCATGAGCGTCTGCCCTATAGAGCCTAATTAAAGCTGCTCTCTTTCCAGATCAGTGAAAAAGTGCAACCTGTATATAAATCCCTCCTCTACAAATTGAAAAGCCAAAATTGTTTTTCATTTCTACTTAAGAAACAAGTAAATTTTAAGCCTTGAGTAGTCTCTGAAGTAACATCTAGCTATAAAACAAAACAATGTGAGAAGAGCTTTGAGAAAACATGGCCCTTCCTCTCATTTAAGCCGACAGATTTATTGAGGGTAAGACAGAATGCACTTCAATACCAGCTGATTAACACACCTCCAAGGATTTGAAAGAGACATCTATTTTGAAAATATATTTCCTTCTGTAAGCACAAAATATGTTCATACATGCATTTTTCAAATATGTGGTCTTTTCTGAGCAGAAAAGCACATTAAAAGGTGAAAGCAGAAGTCTGCAAGCCTGCAACATTTTTTCTTAAGGATACATTTTTGTGTGTGTGTCCTAATAAAGATAAATAAAGAAAGGTAGCATCTAAGAAAATTAAGAGAAAGGCAGAAATCTAGAGGAAGGTCTGACAGCAACAGAACAGAACTGCTTATGTATAGAGGTGGGATTTGGGGTGGCTTAGTGCTTTGCAATGTCATGTAATGATGTAATTCAGTCCAATGAGCTGAGAGGAATTTGAGCTACTGGATTCTCTTGCCAGGAAGAAAAATATCACTGTTTTTGTTTTGGTTTGGGGTTTTTTGTGTGTGTGTGTGTATTTGTTTGGTTTTTGGTTTTTTTGTATGGCAGAAAAATGAATAACTGACATCAAATCATCATCCTGAAAGAGGATGGGACCCAGCTCTCAGCCCCTGCTCTGGGCAGCACCACTTTCACCTTCCACAAAACTCCAGTTTTTACAGTCTTTCCCTTTTAGCAGAGGGAACAACAGAGATCCCCTTATCCACCTGAGAAGATTTAGCTTAACACTTGAGATTCATTTTTCACTTACCTGTGGCATTTAGTCATCTTTCACTGCCTGTATGTTATATGTGGTAAGCACTGAATTCCAAAGTGGGCAGCAGCTTTGCATAGGGGGGCTTCTGGGAATCTGGGTTCCCCTGCCCTGCAGTAGTGGGAAGCCACTGGCCCACACCAGCAGCTCCAGCAGGTTTCTGCCTGCCTTCAGGATTCACCTGCACTCAGATCACTTTAGGCTGGGATCTTAAGATGTGCCTATAGTATTACATCTCAGGCAGATCTTGTTGTATTTGGTATCTGATAACCAGCTGCTGGAAAGAGCATCAGCACCTCCCCAGTCATTTCCTGGGGGAGAATGTTAAAAACCTGGCACTGCGTCAGCTTCCACAGCAGTGTGGTCACAGCTCCAACAGGGATATGCTGTTACACAACAGATCTGCATCTCTTCCAGTGGGAACAGAAGGCAGGGGGGATATAGCATCCTTAACCTCCTCCTCTACGAAATTCATCCCTGCATTTATTTATTCCTGATGCCTAGCAGCCTACTGCAATATCAGAGGTGGTGTTTTGGGAAGGAATGTGTGAAAGGAGAAGATGCTGGCATAAAAGCTGGGGAGCATTTGTTTGTGCATTGCACAGGCAAAGCTCTGGGGAGGGCTGCTCTGATCAGTACACGTGATTTCTGTGATCCCCCTTGCAAAGAGCCTGCATTTGAAGTGGTTGTTATCTGTGCTATGACATACCACTAACAAACTGCATAAGACACAGAGGAATACTAGCTAAATTAAGTCTACTGAATTCAGTTGTTTTGACTGCAAGAGTCTTGGGCCTGATCCAGGTTACACAGCTGAGAAAGATCCCATGGCTTTCTCTTGCACCCAGTCGCAGTTCTTGAACCCCACTGATCCCGTATCTGCTGGTGTAACCATGTCAGATGGGACAGTACTGAGGTGTGGCTTGCCCACCTCTCAGTGGGTCTCACTGACAACTACAGATTGTTTGCTTCCCAGACTATTCTTGCTGTTTATTGAGACTTGAGAAGCACAGCAAACACAACTAACTACTATGCCATAGTCAGCTCCTCAAAGCAAATATTCCTAAGTATTAGACACCTGGACTGTGAAGAGAAATTACTTAAGAACGAAAAGGCTGAGTAAGAGCCCTGAAATGTAACAAAAAGCACTGAGGTCTCCTCAGAGGGACATGTCCCCATCCATCCCTCCATCCCTCTATCCTTCCCTGCTCTCTGTTTCCCTAATGATGATTCACACATCCAATGCACCACGAGCTCTTTTTTTGGGCAGATCCCATCCTTTGGCTCTTCTTCCATGCAGCCACTTAGGAGCCATGAGTTTGCTGGCACTGTGCTGGCTTTCAGCAAGAAAAGCACCCAAGAGCAAAGCACTCGAAAACCTGCACACTTTTTGTAAATTTAGCTCCTAATCTTGTTATGTCTTGATTCTCTGTTTGCAAAATGAGCATATTAATTCTTCCTTTATCCCACTGTTTATCAGCCTTGACTCACAAGACTGTAAACTCTCTGAGGCAGGGCTGTCTATTAGAATGTGTGTTTGGTTCAAAAGAGCCTTGAAACCCTTAGGGGTTTCTAAATGCTGCTGTTTATATATTATCATATTATTCATCCTGATTAATTTCTGGGTTGCATCTTTAAGTGAAGATTGCTATTTCCTGAACCTTAACTCCAGAGTCCACAATCCAAATTTATCCTTGCTGTCATGCCATTAAGTTACATTACTGTTAGTAATTCCTTGCTCTGAATGCACTGGCTTGTACTTGGCCATTTTGTACTCCTTTACAAGTGATAAAGAATTGCTCTGAGGAATTTTCATTGCAAAAGAAATCAATTCTCTGCTTGCAGGGGAAGATAGTAAGGTCCATATAAGGTGATCTCACACCACTGCTGCTCCCTTGATCAAGAGTTGGTGGGGTTTTTGTGGGCTGTACATCTGGATGCCAGCTTTCCAAGGGCTGGGGCTGACCTATCAAACACTGCAAAACAATCTAGCTTGAAAATGAATGATGATGCAGATTGTTCTTAGAAATCTAGCAGCAACAACAACAAAAAAAGAATATAAATTACAGACTGGGCATGTTGGTGAAGGAGGAATGCTATGTGGTTTATATCAAGTTAATCCACTGCCAAAACCTTCACTGATTTATTCACTACAATGGCAACTCCAGGCTAAAGGTAAAAGGGGCACATTGTCAAAAAAGACCCTGTTTCTGCAGAGCCTCTGCAGATGCCTAACTATCTGCATGCTCCAAGTTCTGCTTGGAGGCAAGAGCTTCTTAACCCACAGCTGCTTTGGAGCTGGCAAGGTGCTCCTGGATGTACTTGCAGGGCAGTGGGTGCCTGTAAGGAGCCAGAGAAGCAAAAGCTGTTCAGTTGGATGTCAGGTTCCAGCTGTGCTACTGGGACAGGTACAAGGAGGAGTTCAGTGAGTGCTGGCAGCTCCTCCACACCCAGCGGGTCAGATCTAAGCTCAGACTTGCTCTCAACTGCAAGGGGGCTTATGCAGGCAGGGAAGGGCTGTCCCAGAGGCCCCATTAGTCCCAGCTCCTCCACCACAGCACTGGCAAGTGCCAGCCCCAGGGCTCCGTCACAGCCCCAGTGCAACGGCTGAGTTGCTGTCACACCACTGTCACCCTGGCCAGAAGGAGCCAGACCTGATCTGGGGCAGTGTGCTTATTGTTAGCAATAAAATTATCGATAATAATCAACCTGCCCTTGCTGTGACTCTCAGCCACTCAGCAGAGCCTCCTGCTCATTTCACTTGTGGCAGCAACTCCTCTCATTGCAAAGAGGTTCAGAGCAGATGACTGAGATGACCCCAGCAGTATCCTGCTGTTCTGGGCTATACCACTGGCTGCTGCTCCATGCCAAAGAGAACAAATACCTATGTGGATGGTTATACATGGTGACCATTTAGTGGGACCCAACCTACTTTAGACCTTGTCTGGTAGGAAAATAGCACAGACTCAGTGCATAATTTCTTGCAATATACAGTGCACAACTTTTTTGCAACTTACAGTGCACATCTGAGACTCTGATATTTCAGTGACAGGTGTTGTATTTGAAGGGACATTTAATACTGTCTGTGTTAGACACGAAAATTAGATTGCATGAACATTGAAACTGCAGTACCAGGTGCTGAGAAGTTGAGAAGTGAGAGAAGGATTGCTAATATGTCCTTCATTTATTCTAGTTTTGCACTTGTGTTTGATAAGGTCTTTAATTATATTATCTCCTGTTTATAGTTATATTATAAAACGAGTGCAGGGAAGCCCAGATCAAATGTGGCTTTTGCTAACTTCTCAGTTCTTAGTGCAATCAAGGCAATGTATTTTTAGAGCAATATTTTTGTTCATAAAATGCACATTTACGAAACCTATTTTGTGTTTCCCACAGTTCTGCTTCACAGTGCCTCTGACATGATGCTAACTGAAGCTATTTGCAGTGCTGGAAAGAGCACTCAGAAGCCACATGTGAATTAGGCAGTCTGTGTTAGAGGCTGAGTGAGGTTTCAGGTGATTGATGAGACAAGGTAATTTCTGTGACTGAAAGTCTTTACTACAGATAAAGCACTGCATTATTATCAGGTATTGCTTTGATTTTTCTTTAATTACTATACTAACTTTGGAAGAGAGGGGAAGCATTTATCCCACATAAGGCAAAGAAAACTGGAGTGTATACTTGGCAGAGTCACATTGTATTTGTCTGGACTGAAAAACAGGACGTATCTGCTGGTAGACATCCATCCAGTGAGATATTTTTTCCCTGCTCTACTGTTTCTCTTGGCAGCATGATGTGCTAACTTTAGAAGTGTCTGAATGCTTTTGATAAACTATTAGCAAAAAATAAGCTCTTTTGTGTTTTACCCATTCATGCTTCTTAATTTATGTTCTGGCATCACTTTCCTTGTATTGTGCAAGTAAAGAGCCTGCACACAGGGCCAAAATCTGTTTGTGCACAGGCTATGATCAGGATAAGTGTGAAGTTGATACAACTGCATCCAAGAAAAGCCAGACCCCACTGTGTCTCCTATTTACAATCCACATGACTACCTTGAAACCTTGCTCAGAAATTAACACTGCACCTTCCTCTGCCTCAAGAGTCAATGACAGACTGACCAGAAACAGGAATGAGCTGTGGTGTGTGAGACCAAAGCAATGCTCTCCACAGTGTTCAGGTCTGGTCTTCCAGTTTGCCCCACACTGGGAGAGCCAGGGGCCAGCATGAAATCCATCAGCAGAGCAAAAACATCTCTAAAGTTAAATGATCCTTTTGATTTGTCTCTATGATACAGCAATGTGTTTTGTTGCTTGGGAATGAGATAATAAATAAAAAAAAAAAAATCTGAAAAAAACTCAGAGCACTGTGTGAAGTGAGAACCTTTCCCTTACAACACTGCACACTGCAAGCTCCCAGGGGCACCAAAACCCATTCTTGCATGTTCTGTATGGCACCAAGGGGACTGCTAGTGTTCAACCAATGAAGAAAACACATATTCTATAAAGGGTGATGTGGAGCCAAGAAGTGAAGCTTGGCTGAGGGGTACCATTTGCAGAAGCAGATTCAGCCCAAGAAGTTTAAAGCTTCACTTTTCCAAACCCAGGGTAATTCATGGCCTTCCCAGTGAAAGGAATAAAGAAGCAGAAATGGTCTGGGAGCATTTACTTCTGATACAGAGGGATGCTCTTTAAGTTAGCTTCTCCGGTGGCAGCTCCAAAAACTGTCCCTGAGGAAGGCTGCCCAGTGCTGGGATGGGAACTTGCTTTCAAAAGCCAGGTGCCAGAAAAGGCATGGCCAGGAAAATAAGCTGCTGGTGCCTGTCTGAGCCCTGTTTTACAGGTGGGTGTCAAAAAAAAAGGAAGAGCTTGTTTATAGGAGCCTTCAACCTACTTGGATCAATCTGTCCTTGTCCTGAGTAACAGCTCTACCAGTTGGAAGGTAGGAGTGGGGCATAGAGCATTAGTGTTGGGGCTACCCCAACACTGCCCCCAGACCTCCAGGGATAGAAAGGGAGGATTCATGTCTCTGAACCTGCCGAAGCACCTGAGGTTTGGCATCCTGGCAAAGAGGGGAGCTCTCACACTCTGACATTTCCTTTCATGCATGCATTCCCAAACTGCACTGCTGTCAATGAAACTGCTTGCCAAAAACACACTCCTCCATCCTGATTCCTTGATGTCTTTTCCTTCCTTTTAAATCAGATTTCAAGGCCAAAAACCAGACAATTTTCATTCTCAACTCTGCATTCTTCCACCCTTTTCATAAGGTGATGTTCCTTCAGCATTCTTGAAAAGCTGCAGCTCTGAAGTAAAGCTCAGCTCACATAGGCAGCTCACAGACAACTGAAAGAGGATAAGAAGGATGGAAAGCAAGAGGAAAATGTCTCTTCTGCAATCATTAGCATTCTTAGAGTCTTGTTTCAGCCTACTAACACACAAGCCAACCAAAGATGACTGCAAAGTTGGCAGGTAAAAGTTAAATAATGATACCTGCCAACTACAGGGTGAATGTGGTGCTAAGAAAACATGGCTAAGTACAACACATGAAGCAGTCCAAAGGAAAACAAAACAAGCATCTACATTATCTCTTTTGAACTGTTTATAGTTTATATCTGGGGTCTAATCACATTCCTATTAAGGTCAGTGGAAAGATTCCAGGTAGCCAGGGCTGCAGTTGGGTTTGGCTCTGTATCTTTGGTTCCATAGCTTTGTTCTGGGATGCTAACAAATGTGTTTAGTGGTGTAAGAGGGCCAGAAGCACCACTGCTGCCTCTCAGCTGCATGGGTCAGAAGAAGGAACAGGCTCAACAACCGTGGGGGAGAAAGGCAGCTCTGTCTGTTGCAGAAACACATGGTCTGATTCAGATGCAAAACATCTAATTTATGCAGACAGACATACTTGTACACATCCAAACACACTGGGTTTTCATCACAGCCTGTGGATGAGTGGGCTAAATTAAAAAAAAAAAAAAAAGGCATATCTTTCTTTTACACACACGCAGTCACCTACTCAAAGCCAGGCTAAAAATATTTGGTAAAGACAGCAGTCAAGTACACTGAACAAGGAATGGCAGAATCAAGACTAAATCTTCATTTTGATACAGTTTTAAGGGTAAAAGTTAAGCAACAACAGTATTGTCTTCAGTGTTACAGTAACAATTCATGCTCTGTTCATTCTGAGAGAACACATCTTGCTTTAAAAATATCTTTCTTTTTTTTTTTTTTTTTTTCCCTATCTAAAGTCCTCTGGAAAAACAGGAAACAAACCACAACTCTTTATTTATAAAAGTTTCTGGAGAGGTTGTTGTTGTTTTTTTTTTCAGGAAAACCAAATACATAGAGATTAGGAAATGTCAGTTAAGTCTGCCCAAACATGGAGATGCCTTTTATTCACTCATGTGTCCATCTCCAAGAAGGTGAATCAAAACTGCACAGCCTTTTGAGTGACTAACTCTACAACCTTGGTGACAGACTTTCAACAGAAGACATTTATGTATTTAAATGCCAGGAGGAAAATTTGCTTGTTTGTTTTTAGAAAAGCAAGATGAACACCACAGTGTTGTCCCTTACCACTGGTGCTAGCCAAGTCACTGGAAGTGGTCCAGGCTGCCTTCCCCCCACTGAAAGAAAATCTTGAAGGAGGTGAGACTTTGCATAGAAGTTTGGTGACTAAGCTCACACATACTCTCCTTTACATCTGTTCCTTTTCTGTCCTTCCCCCTCCAAACTGTTCCTGCACGGTATCTGTGCATGCTCTGTGCAGGTACATCTTTTGAGGTACAAATCAAAAAAGTTGAAGTGAGTCTGCTGAGCATGTGAAAACCAGAATTTTTCCTACAACTTCCCACTGAGGCAGATTTTAGTGACTACTGGAATGAAAAGGAAGGAATCAAAATACAAACTAAAGACAGGGTCAACCCATGGCAAGTATACCCTTCTCATTCAAAAGCAGACATCCTTAGCATAGGCAAACAAGCCATTTAAAGTCTTGACCATTTCAGGAATAATTTGACAATAGCAGTTTTTTTTCAACTCTGTATCATCTCTTAACTGAGACTTTTAGACATGGCTTGCAAGATTCAGACAATTCCGTTCTCCCAAAGGGAAGGGAAATGATGGATAAGAAGGTGGAGGTGATGAATAGGACATCAGTGCACCCACACCTATCTGTCCAGGCTCCCCAGGTAATGTGCTAGGCACCCTCCTGGCAACCCCCAGAAGTGTGATCTTTCCAGACTACACTCTAACTGTACAGCCACCACATCTAATAAATGGGAGGAAACAGAAGTTTTGCTCCATGTTTATTAGCACACAATAAGTATTTTGTTGCACAGTAAGTATTTTACTTTGGAACAGCACAAGAGTATGTGTAGCTTATCAGGATGGTAAGAGACCCATCCCCTCCTTCAGAATATAGCACTCATTCATTTTCAGGCAGGAAGTAACCCAAATGTTTGTCTTTGCCGACTTCATTCCTTCCTTAGCTAAGGCAGGACCTTTCACTAGAGTCCTAGGGCTTCTCCCCAGAGAAAACTGACCCTCTCCTTCTGTATTCAGAGATTCTGCTCAGAGAACATCTAATATGCCTTTCTCTGTTGGCTTCTAGTTAATATTTATACCATTCCATGCTTACCTTTCCTGTTGAAACAGAGGGGGGAAATAGCTTATTTTTTTAAATCATCTGAACAAATTGATCATTATTAAAAATTCAACTTGAACTTGCAGATATGGACCATAGTGACATAATGTCAGTCTTGGTATGGAAGGGACAGAGTGAGTAATTTATCAGAAAATCACTGGGGGGGGTGGGGGGGTGGGGGGTGGAATAACTTCATGTTTTATAGTATCTAGGAGAAATTCAGAGGTCTGTTTCAAATCCCATCCCAAGGTTAAAAACCATAGACTTGAAAGACAGCTCTGAGGCTTCCCAGAGTACCTTGTTGGACTGAGTTTACCACTTGGACCTGAAGAGCCTGAGCAACATGTTTTGGTTATTACAGAAAACTTTGCCAAAACAGACAGGTGCTGGCACGATTTTAGAGTTGTGGATGAGGTTCTCAAGGAAAAGTTGTGCTCCATTTGCCATTCTGTCTCCCCAGTCTATTTCTGCAGCTGTAACTGAGGAAGATGTTTGCATAAAGGCTGTGAAATGCAACTGAGGAAGTGCAGTAACATACGTTGGTTGATGGTGAATGCAATGAAAGGAGGTGGGTTCCTGTTGACGTGATGAATTTTGAGGGCTGGTAAACCACAGAATTAGAATCTCATCCATGGATTTTCTGAATGTTTAGCATTTTAAAACCAAATATGCACAGTTCTGCAGCTCAGTTTGTACCAAATCTGCACAGCAGAGAGAGATTGAGATCCATTGCTCAGGCTCACAGAAACTGTGTTGTGCTGGCACAGTAGGTGCAGTGTCTTTCAAAAGCATCAGACTTCAGCTGTACACACCATGAACATGACCAAGGTTTCTGGATGTATGGCAGCCCTGATAAGTTTATTTATTGCTAACTCCAAGTTAATCACTGAATATCTGGAAACTCTGGACAAACAGAGAAAAGGTCTAGATGAGTTTTCTATTCAAAATAAGTGATAATGTCAGTGGAAATGCCAAAACGTCACACTTTAAATTACAATTTGGCATTAGTGTCCAATGTTATGATTTTCCTGCATCTAGAGCACAGGCTGATGGATTTAAGTGCTGGACAAAAGAATGGGTATGTAGTTTATAAAGCCACTTTTTTACTACTTGTGAAAGAAAACATTGATTGAATGCCTATTGTCAGTGAAGCAGAATTATTTGTGCTCAATCTTTTGACTATCACCTATGGCAGATCTACAGGAAATTATCCCTTTAACTAAACATGTGACTGTTGGACATATTTGGTGGCAATATATTTCAGAATGATCAAAGTCATCTGTCAGAGAAATTAGATTAGTCATTATTAGTTCAATAGTTCCCATGAGAAACTTAAACAGTTGGTGGCTCTTCTTAAAAGATTAGAGTAAGCCTTGTAATGTGCCATGATGAAAGCAGTAAAGATTTGGAATAAAGAGCAGAGTACTGTCTTTGTTTCTGCAAGTTGACAGTTTCTAATTCAGTCCTTTAATTGTACTGCATTTTATCAGCTTGTAATACAGAAAATATTGGAAAAAGGCCTATATCTTCCCACAAACTGATGGAAATGGTGTTTTAAATTCCTTCCTCTGAAAGAATCTGATTCCTACTGGCCAAAATCAGTGCCAGTAGATATTGTTATTTCTACAATATTTTCCTCACTCTGCTAAATTCTTACCAATGCCAAGATGAGAACTGATGCTCATAAGCAGTCACAGGACTAATTATTACACTCTGAATCCTACAGCCTTATCAGTGAAGCTGAAACAAAATTGGCAGTATGTTAGGCATGAGCTAAAAGTAAAGGTGGGGAGTTTCAAAGCAAAATGAGATAAGGCTTTAGCCATTGTGGTTGCCTGCAGTGCAACAAAACAAAACAAAGCTAAACAAAACAAAATGAAATGAAATGAAATGAAAAACAAGGGGAAAAAAAAAAACACACACAAAAACACACACCCCCAAAAAACCCCCCCCCAAAAAACCCCACACCAAACTTCTGCACTGAATGTTTTATTCCTAAGGCAAACAGAAGCGTGTAGAATGTGAAAAAACCTGTGAGCAAAAGTACAAATCCTACAAATTCAAATAATAAAGAGTATCACATAAGTAATATTTAACACAAAGAGGCATTGAGATAATCTACAATGTCTGTGAACAATGATTTCTTCAAAGCAGTAGCCAAGACTTCTCTTTGAAATGGCTTATTTGAGGTCTCTTTGCATGGCCATAAAACAAAAGACTCTCTGTTTAAAGGATTACATTAAAGGATTTTAGGGGGGTTTTATGTGTTTGTTGGAAAACCAGCACACTGATGAAGGAGAGACCCCCAAACTGCTATGGAATGTATGATGACTGTCATTTCAAAGAAGACTGACAGGTTCTTTAGATCTTTTTCCAACGGTGAGATAATCATGGATCCTTGTCCTTTCATTATTTCTTAGCCCAAAATTTATCAAAGAACAAAATTTTACAACATTTTTATCTTCTTTATTAAAGTGATTTCTTTTATTTTTTTTCCTTTTTATACATACTTGAAGTACATAGCTGTGATAACGTAAAAGGACCTAAACTCTTAAAAGTACATAATAACATAGGATTTGTAAAAAATAAGGTACCATCTGTTGACCAAGTTTTCATACTCGTTGTCTGAGCAATTAGTCTGCATGCTGTTAGTTAAGGTCATTATTGCCAGGGCAATACTTAAAGTGAGCCTTTAAGAAATAAGAAGGATGGGGACAATCATTTTAGCAGGGCCTATTGTGTCAGGGCATGGGGTAATGGCTTCAAAGTAAAGGAGGGTAGAAGCCCCATCCCTGAAATGGTTAAGGTCAGCTTGGATGTCACTCTGAGGAACCCTATCTAGGTAAAGATGTCCTTGCTCACTGCAGGGGCGTTGGACTAGATGACCTTCAAAGCAAAGGTCTTTTTCAATCAAAGCACTCCGTGGCATTTTAATCACATGTGGGAAATCACATTGCAAACAATGTGCAGCCATTGCTATGCTGTGTGGCTTTTGGTTACATGAGGTCCTTGTGGAAAAAGCTTTTTCTTTTTCTGGTTTATCTAGACAATGCAACCCTTCCAAAACAATTGAAGCTGTAAGAGCGGTGACACTCCAAGTTCTTAAAGCCAGAGATTTTTAAGGCCAAAAGGGATAATTTGCTCATCAGTGACACAAAGGCCATGGAAATTTACCCCTAGATTCCCACAGCCAGCCTGATAGCCCTAGGTTAAACCAAAGCCATGGTCTGAATATTACCCAGCCTGCACTCTGGCTTTCCAGAGGAACTGCAGGCTTTCTGTAGTGGAAGTGCACTTCCCCAACTAGCTAGATGCTTTTTTCTGTTATCTTCCACAAACACCCTTAGAAGCAGTCTGTGGGCTCCTCATTTACACCAGTACCACTGAAGTGATGAGAACTACAATGCTGACTCCAGTGCAGACCCAAATCACTCACACCACCTGACTTTTAGTGCTCTCTCTGGCTCAGGTTTGACCCTGGCCATCTCTTCAAAATAGCGTGGAGGCAGCATTTGGGAGATAGCCACGCCAGAGACCATTCCCAGCTGGTGATTATGGACAAGACTTCCCTATTTTGGGAGTCTAGCCAGATGGATGAAAATCAGGCCATGTATTTCTTTCCCGCATGGCCAACAGCCTCTGTGATTCAGGAATCCCCTTACTCAGAGATAGAGTCTTTTGAGTTGTTCTCAATTAATTTTTCTTCCATGAATTTATCCAAATGCCTGTTGGACCCCATGGGAAGCTTTAGCATCTTCAGTATCCTTCAGCAAGCAGTTGCATGGCTCATTTCAGTATTATTATTAATACCACGCTTAAAGGTATGTGATAGCAAATGTATCACATCTTGGCAAAATCTTCCAGAGGGATAATGGGTTTAGTAACTGTTAAAAAGCTTTGTTTTGCTTTACTTTCTGTGTATGTGTAGCTTGAGCTTCTAGCTGTTTGGTTCCTAGTAGTGCCTTGTCCATTGGCTGGATAAAACTCTGTATCACCAAATACCTTCTCTGGGTAAACTGCAATGAAACCACTACTCAAGCTTCTCCTTTATGAGCTAAATCAATCAAGTTCTTAAAATCTCTCCTAACATGACATGCTTTCAAAACTCAAATCATCATCCTAAATGTGTTTAAACATTATTTTTTCCTTTCAGAAAGGAATCCTTTTTGGCTGTGTAAAACACATCTTGACAGAAATAAATAACGTTTACTCTCTTTAAGTTTTTGACATCCTGAAGATGTTGCAGAGAAATTTTGGGTTGTCTCCATGGAGAATTCTTCTAATTGTAAAATTAACAATTTTACAATAAGCAACTCAGAATAATTTTAAATTAGAGAAGAGTGGTTTTAGATTGGATGTTAAGAACAAGTTCTTTACTGTGAGGATGGTGAAACACTGGAACAGGTTGCCCAGAGAGGTAGTTGAGGCCCCATCCATGGAGATATTCAAGATCAGGCTCAACAAGTCTCTGAGCAACCTGATCTAATGGAGTATATCCTTGCTTTCTGCACAGTGGTTTGACTAGATGACATCTGGAAGTCCCTTCAAGCCCAAACCCTTCTGTGATTCTATGATTCTGTGAACATCCTCATATTTGCAAGCTGTACTCCGAACTAGAAGATTTTAATCCAAAAATGTTACTTTTAATTGGAAACATGATAAGTATTATGGAATATAAACAGCTTATTCAGCATGATATACTTTGGGAAATTTTTCTACAGAGACAAGTTCTTTCTGAACACGAGAATAGCACTAATTTGTCCATATGTGTATAATTAACTTCATTCCACTGATTTTCTTGGAGATTAGCTAGAAAATGAGGAGGGATCTTTATAACATCACACCACCAAATGTGAAACAGCAGATCCTCTTACACCACACAGTACTGCCAAAGGAAGTAAAAATAATGTCAGTAGAGTTCTAATGATTTGGCAACAGAAAAGTTCAGTGTTTCACGTTAGATTTGGATTTGGGGCATATTTTTTATCACATCCCCATACTGTTCTGTTTTATATGATCAGTGTTGAAACATGGTCTCCTGGTTGAATGAAATTACAAAAACTGAAAACTAGATATGCATTGAAATTGATTCAGAGACACTATACAGTGATGATAGCTACTAAAAATAATTAACCCCTCTCTAAATCTTGATTTTCAAGGTCATAACAATCCTTAGATTTCTGTGCACACACTGTAGATTTCTGACTTCTGTGGATGCAATAAATCTCCCCAAATGTTAATCTTCCATTTTACACATCCACCTTGTGAAAAATCTTATGACTCAATTTACTCTGCAGAGATCTCATTTTCTTTAGCGCTGACACTAAAGCGCTCACTGCATGGAGATGTAAATCACTTTCAGATGTGCTGTATTCCCAGTATCCTTGCATAGGTTGAAATGAGTACCTCCTGAGCAAAAACTGGTGGAAGGACTTCACAAAGTAGGTGACTCAGAGCAATACCGCCACAGAAAACTTTTACTCCATATGTTTCAAAACTCTCCAAAATACCTAGATGGTATCAGACAAGGTGCAAGTAAAACTGGTGGCATTTTGAGCTCAGCAGGAACAGTTCATAGCTGCTGTGCAGAAGATCAGAGAGGACATGTTCAGGCTATGTAGGATTCTTTGTTGAGGACTGAGCAGCTTTGCAGAAACCCAGTACATTTCATCAGGTTTCACCAATGCCCTGCTGGAAACTTGTGCTTTTACCTTGTGAAATGAAATGATTGAGTTAAAATCGTTATGACTGAAAGCTGAATCCTGAACATGAACAAGATGATTCTCTTTTGTTATCATATGCATACCAGATACCATATACAACATGTTCGAGAAGACACACAGAGGTCTGACAAACTAAATTCCTGCTACACTGAGATATGCAAATCAGCCAAGGGACTTCCATTTTGCTAATTCTTTCCTTTGTTAAAATTAAATTTTAACATATTGTTAGAGGCCATTTTGTCATCCAATGCAAGAGAAACAAGACCATGCCAGTTACACCAGCACAACAGCTATCAAAAAAAAAAAAAGAAAAGAAAAGAAAAGAAAAGAAAAGAAAAGAAAAGAAAAGAAAAGAAAAGAAAAGAAAAGAAAAGAAAAGAAATGAAAAGAAAAGAAAAGAAAAGAAAAGAAAAGAAAAGAAAAGAAAAGAAAAAAGAAAGAAAAGAAAGAAAAGAAAAGAAAAGAAAAGAAAAGAAAAGAAAAGAAAGAAAAGAAAAGAAAAGAAAAGAAAAGAAAAGAAAAGAAAGAAAAGAAAAGAAAAGAAAAGAAAAGAAAAGAAAAGAAAAGAAAAGAAAAGAAATATTCAGGTGTTTCAGGATTGTCTGAACAGCCTTGTTCTGGGAATTTTCTAAGGTGCCAATACTTTAATAGTACTAACTTTGCTTTGTAATTAGCATCAAAAAAAGACATCCAGGGAGTTCAGACCTTGTTTTGAAATTTAACTCATTATAATAAGGTTAACCCTCACTTCACAGACTGTCTCCCCCAGTAGTGGCATGCTTTAATCTTAGAGGAAAGGGCTTGAAGCTTTCAAACAAGTCAAGCTGGAGTGTGATTCCACTTACATCTTTTGTAATTTTTTCTCACAAGCTTTTCTCATAATAAGTTTCTTCAGCTTCCTTTTAATATATGCTTTCTATTTAATTTTGCTTTTTGCCTCTAACACTGTAATTTAATGCCACCCCCTTAGAAAAAAAAATAAAAAACCCTACACATTGTTTTACACATTTAAAGAAGAAAGAAAGGAGAAAAAAAAAAAAAAGAAGCCTTTTAATCATTCCTATGTTTTTGCTCTCTGGAGGGCAAATTTCTTTTAATCACTTTCCTGAGCACAACTTAGCACAAGTAATTATACCTCAGAACAAAAGGAAGTGAATCACTTATTTTGATGCTTTGATTTTAGGAAATACTAAATATAGTTAATCTAAGGATTGCTTACTACTTTATTGATACAACTATTATTGCCAAAGAGAAAAGTGCTTCTTAGGGAAGAATAAACAAGGTGATGTTCCACTTGATGCAGAACAGTCTGAAATACAGAATAGCTGTCTGGAGGGATTATGGTTCAGGTCTAACATGTGCTGCAAAAAAATAACACACTTAGTTTCTGGCATGCTGCTGCAGCCCTGCTTTCAGAAATAAAGAGGTGTATTTTGTTTGCTTTTTAATACAACAATCACTCTATTTCACACCATGTCCTAAAAGCCAGACCTTTCTAAACCTGTGCAACCTTTGTTATGCACAATAAAAAAAAGTATTTCCTGAAAGAGAAGTGATCCCCTCTCCACATAGTCACCTACTGAACATCTGAGTAATAGCCTGCAGGCCATTTTCTCAGGGTCAGTGTCTCTGTCTCTTAGGGCTTCCTTCATATCTCTTGTTTTACAGTATATCGGTGTCCTCTCAATGTCGTATCTCTTAGCTACAGACTTTGTGGCTGGTGAGAAGCTGCTTTGCTCTGACATTCTACATGAGGTTCATTCTCCAACCATGCAATCATTCCCCTCCTGCTTTTGCCCCATCATGCTGACTTTGCAAGACCCTTATTCATTAACAATCTTTATCAATTTATTTTATGATTCCCATCTACTCTCATTTCCTAAGGTATTGTACACCATACTTTGATGAAACAAAATGAAATACTGATAGGTTAATAGTACTATTATAACCCAGGGAATTTGATAGAACTCTAATGGCTAGAAAAGAAACATTAAATTGCAGCTGAAGAACACATTCAGGAAACAGAAGATTCTGAAAACCAGCATCTTTTTGTCCAGAATTATTTGCAATTAAGAATGTTCAATACACCCTTCAAGTACTTTCCATTGTGCTTGCAAGCAAGGACAAAATAAGTTGATTTTTGCCTTTAGTTTAGGATGTCAGAAAGAGGAAGAGGTTTTTGTGTTGAGTTCCCCAGTTTCTACATCTTGCATGTCTGGTCATATGTGGGGAGAACTGACATTGCCAGTAATGCTGGTGAAGAGCTAAGTATCATTAAGCACTTTCGGACTCTAAATCCACTTTTCTAAGGAGAGGTAGGCACCTGGGGCAAGATTCACAAAAGATGTAAGTGTTTCAGTACTGAATTGCACAAAAATCTGTTTCCAGGCACTCACTATTTCATACAACAAAGGTGAGTAAGGTGTTTGGGCTCCATAAACAGTTTCCTGGAAAGAGGAACCACAAACCAGCCCAGCAAGCAAAGAGCCATACAAGCTTGTTGATGAGAAATCTTGAGGTGGTGTCAAACCTCACCCCAGTCAAGGGTGTGAATGCTTGGATGCTGTTCACAGCCCCATGGGGTGGAGACCCTTCCAGTGGAGCATCTTTTTCCCATAATACACAACCCTCAGATGCAGGAAATGGGAAGTTCACATCATTCCCTGGCCTAAGGAAATGTCATCTATATATAAGAGGGCTCCTTTCCAGAGTTGTTTTCTACAGGGGAAAAAAGGAAGATGTAGAGCATCTAAATTGCAAAATCGAGTGCTTTGAAAAGTTTTCCAGTTCTGCTTTAGGGTTTTGGTTTGTTGGGTTTTTTCCAAGGAAAAAAAAAATCAACGAAAGGGGAAAACTGTACAATTTTGGACAAAGTAAAAATCAATTCTGATTTAAAAGAAATTTTTTCTTTCCTCTGTTCAATGAAAGGTACCAAGCAACTCTTTCTGTTCAAGGAATAATTTTACACATCACTAAAATCCCTCTGCCTCTAGGTAAAATGCTAGAGGCATATAAGAAACAACCAGCAATACCTTGCCAATGCTGTTAAAAGTAATGGTGATGAGACAGCCACCACAACATAATCAGTAATAAAAACAGGAGTTGTTGAACAGCCTGATCCAGCACTGCCCTGGGCAGTGCTGTCCCAGGGACCATGGCAGAGAAGTGAAGCAAGGGACTTTCCCTGTGGGAAGGATGCTCTGGCACACAAAATCTGGTCTTTTCACAAGTCTCCCCAGGACTCATCTTCTTACTGCTTGCTCCTAGCAGTGGTATATGACAGCAAAAGGGACAATCAAGCCACCTTCAAATGACAACTCTCTGTGAACATGTCTGCAGACCAATGTCTTCCCTCCTGTGCACAACATTGCTGCTCAGAGGTGGAAACACATACAACCTTCAAATACATTCCAACTCCTTCAGTGCCTGAAGTAGGTAGGAAAAAAACGTTTTGAGGTGAGCTTTGCCCATCAGCCTATTTTGGCTGCCTTTTTGAACTGTACTGGAAGTTTTATTTTCCTGATATGTGGTTAATGGGCTCACAAAGTCACACTGAATGTGAACTTATAACTGTGACAAGCATTTTTTGATTACTTTTTGTTTGCTTCTGGAAAAGAAGCTCAGCTTCTCTCTTCTCATCAGAAAGATTATGCTCTGTTTCACATAAGAAGAATGTATTTTTCATAAACAACTATTTTACATTGCAAACTCTGAGTTCTTATTCCAGACAGATAGACTATTTTTAATAGTTTCCTCCCAGACCTCTGCTAGCTTTTAAGTTCATGACTATTAACCTAGAAATACTGTACTTGGAGAAGTGCACACAAGGTATATTCATCACATCTGAGGATGTTTTCACACTGAAATAACCCTTTAGAAGTTAAAAAAAAAATTACAATACATTCATAAAAGTGAACTCATTTCAGTATAACACTGAATTATACAGAGCCTGTACTCAGTCTCAGAGGGCTGTGATCAAGACCTGTGGCTGTGCCTGGGCAGGAAATGCTTTTCCTGCCTTGCAAATATTCCTGAGATTTTAGAAATGCTTCCTATTTCCATATGAAGAAAAAGAGAGTTATTTTACAGTTCTATTTTTAAAATGAAAGAGCAGAGAGACAGGCAGACAGCCCACAGGGCTGTGGTTAGGGCTCTCACCTAGGATGAAAGAGACTTAAGATCAGATTAACTGTGCTTGCTTTGATTTGCAAAGGGGACTGGGGCACTGGGCTCTCAGGGGCACCAAGCACTCATTAGGCTGCTGACTTTTTTCAGCTCTTTCAGTTGGAGATTTTCGGTTTTTACAGACAACTAGCTGTGCACCAGATCAGGGAACTGAACCTAATTAATCTCCATGGGAGGCTGATGCCAAAACCTTCTCCTTTAGGCACCCAAACTGGTTAGGCACAACAGGTACAAGTTAGATGGGTAAGGCATGACAGAGGTGATTCAGCTCACCCAAATTCATGTCTAGACTCCTGGCAGAGCTCCTGGTCAGGCCTGCTGTTTCAGAGGCTGTCTGGAGTGCCAATTTCTTACCTGCTCCTTGCATGTCTCCTTGCTTACTGGGCCAAAGGAGGACCTCCAGGTTTCTCTAGCTCCAGAAACTGCCCCTATTTAAAAGATTTCTTAAGGTGTTCACATATTCCGAGCATTATGATAAGATAGGCCAATCTGCTGCCTATCATATGGAATTAATTATCACACAAATTCCCTGTCATAAGACCATTTCAGTGGAACAAAACATCACATTTAGCATTTGCATTTTGTCCCTTTTTGTTTTTTCTTTGCTTATTTTCTCCATTAAATAATCAAAATGAAGATTCTGCAGAGGAAAAATGCTAATGGAAAATTCCTACTTAGAAATACTTTGTTACTCTGGAGAGGAGAGAAAGGAACTGGAAAAATTCTAAAAGTATTTTCTACATTTATTTTTGCCCTTTCTTTGACAAAGTCAAAATCATTTTTAAGTGAGGAATTTTGCTTGTATTCAATGTACTTATTGGGATAAGCCTTGGTGTAGAGAGCTCAGCTACCATAGAATTACGCATTTTGTGGCCCAGACACCTCAGAAGGGGTTTGCACAATCAGAGGTTAGAGTATTTCTGATCTTTTGCTGTATCTGCTCTGAACTTTCTCTGTGAGTAGGTATGATGACTGGGGATACACTTGCATACGAGGACTCTTGAAGAGATAGCCTATTGATGGAAATTTAACAGCGCATGATTTTAGATGTCTCTCACTGCAGAAGTCAGTATTTCTTGTAGAATTTTTTAAAGACTATCTTTAGGATGAGGTACAACACACAGCTTGTAAGGGTGTGTTTGTATGAAAAGACTTTTTAGATCCTTGCTTGATTCCATGGTAACCCCAGCTGCTATTGCAAAACCATTTTCAGGATCTTACTTCTCATATTTTGTTTTTAAATTTATTATTAGCTGCTTAAATTTGATACTCTCTTCGAGTAAAAGGAATTTATCTCAGAGATAAAGAACAGAAGACAGAAAGAAAGGAAGTTCAACAAGGCTAAGCACAAGGGCCTGCACATGGAGTCCTGTGCTGCTTCTTGGGGCAATTCCACTAACAAATACAGACTGAGGGGGAGAATGGATTCAGAGCAGCCTTGAGAGGTCTTGGGTTGTTGGTTGACAAGAAGCTAAACAAGACCCAGCAATGTATGTTTACAGCCCAGAAGGCAAATTGTACCCTGAGATGCATAAAAAGAAGTGTGCCCAGCAGCAGGTCAAGGAAGGTAATTCTCCCCTCTACTTCAGTCTCATGAGACCCCTGGAGAACCACATTCAGCTCTGAGGTCTAATGATGTGATTCCTGTATAATGCTGTTACACAAGTCTTTCCCCACACTTGTGGGGAAACTTTTCTAAGTCCTGTCCTGGAACTTTTCTAAGGTGGATACTACTAATCATGCTGACAGAAAAGGAAACAAGCATATTATTTAAATACTTTGTCCATAGTCACACAAAGGATCATTGACAACCAGAAATAGCTATCCTGATTCTACACCTAAGACCTCTACCACTTTTCCACTTATAACCATCATGAAATGCATTACATTAGCCAGTAGGTCATCATGTACTATGTGGGAGTTTCTGGGACTTTCTGTTTTAAATATCCACAGTGAGATATTGCAGTCACCATCACTTTATCCATCTCAATGGATCAAAGGTTCCTGTTATGAGGGTGTCAAAATCAGCAGTCCCTGTCCAGGAACATGTACTTAGTTTCCCATGGGCTTGGAAGTGCTTTGGAAACTAAAATTAAAACCATTAGCATTTTTTTTAAAAAACTTCTTTGGTCAAGAATTTGTGCATCTCAGAATGTTCACTCATCCTTGATAAGACATCTTTTGCTGGACATTCTTGCTATTCTTTAAAAAGGAGGATGGCTTGCACAGAGGAAAGTGGCCACTGTAGCTTCATAATATCACTTTATGACTAAGAAAATATGATAGACTCTAGGGGCTCACCTGAGCTCAATATAGCTACTGTACTTCCAAGTGATGTGCAAGCCCACAGACAGATTTTTCTTCCATAGCACTTAAAGAAGGAAGGGAACTCACCAGTCACTGAAATAGCAACAGGGAGTCAACAAGCTCTGCAATTTCAGCAGGTGCCTGTCAGAGTGCATGCATCGCCTTCTCACTCGGTTTGCCCTGCAGGAAAAGAACAGAGAATGTGTAAGCTTAGAAACACGATGTGTTTGAGACCTACCACCAAAGTCACCTACACAGACAACATTCAGAGGTAGTTTCAGGACAGTTCCTATACACTTTTATGAACTCTTATGCCTGCGGAGCGGCAGCAAGCACCCAGGCAAGTCAGCAACACACACAGGAAAGCTGTTGGGAGGCACCTGACCATGCCACCTTTCCTCACCAGGAGCAATCCTATAAATCCTCAGGAAATGCTGCACATATGTACAACGTGAGGCTGAGCTTCTGCCTTAGCTCATACCCAGACCTTCATCTGATGTCTCTGGAAGTATGTTTAACGACTTTGGAGCTCAAATGATTTAGAGGACTGAGTACTCATCTTCAAGTTGAGCAGGTCCTCCAAGGTCTCCCTGCAAGTGCAGGACAGATACTTTCATACCAGTGCTTCCCAGTATTAAACCTTTCAAAAGGTGACTACAAAGCACCAGTTGGCAGTGCCAACAGGTATCTCCACTGTCTCTCACGATGTTGCTTTCATATCTGAGGTCTCTGTCTTCCTGAGCTCCTTTCAAACACAGAGTGAACAAAATCCACACAGTGGCATATGCTCATCTCTGCTATGACCCAGAAGCATTCTTTTGGAAGGACACAAACACTCATATTTACATCATGGGGCTCACCTGAAGATCAATCAAGTAGTCTAAATACCATCCCAGTAAAATACTTTAGTTTTCTACAGAGATGGAGTGTGTGCTATGCAGAGTTCAACTGACATTGCCTGAAAGGCACAAATACCTAAGTGCAGAAAGCTGTAGAAGATGTGTAATAACAAAAAAATAACAAAATAATAATAATTGCATGGACGTGTAATGGTTTGGCATGGGAGGAAAGAGCAAGGAAGGAAGCAAGAGACAGATTTGAAGATTTTTAGCAGATTTCTCCAGGGTGTGTTCTCCAGTACTTTATTAAATCACCCAAAAGAAAAGGACTTCTTGTGATTAAGTATGTTTCTTCACTGAGAGCGTGTTCCCACATTCAGCAACAGCTTTTGCTCAACTTCAGCAGACTTGTCTTGCATCAGAAATGTCTCTGGGCTCTTACCTCACCCTGGCTGTGGACATAGCTGTAAAATCACACCCTTCTCTACTCAATGTAAGGCAAAATATTTATTTTAATAGTGCTGGCTAGGCTAATTTCATTCATAATTGAATCAGTAGTTTATTTCTAGGTCTTTTCACTGACCACCCATTCATCACTTCCAGACACAGAGTTCAAACAGCTGCAGGAAAGCACACTTGAAACAATCTGTTCAAAACCCAGCACAAGCAGAATGGCAAACCCCAAGGGACAAACTATCAGCCATTCGAGGCAGGCATGCTTTGTCATTACAGCCTGTCAGCCTCAACTAGATATGCTAGGACACTCTAGCAGAGATCTCAGCTGACTGCCAGTAACATTGTAGTACTTTCCCACTAGCAATGGAAAATGCACTGACTGAGTCAAAGAAGGCCAAACCTACGCTCAACCCATTATCCTAGTGTCCCCTTAGAGCTGTAGGTAGTGTCAAGAGAGGAGAGCTATTCAGGTCCTGTGATTTTTGAGGGTGTGGCTACCTGCAGTCCATCACAGTTGCACACTGAACCCATGTTCTCTTTTCTTTTTCTTTTTTTTTTTAGCTATCTGGTGTAAGTGACCTGCTTTCGGCAGCTGTTATCATTGTGCAGCTCCTGTCCTACAGACATGAATTGTCAAGATGTGACAAACCTCCCCAGAGCCACAGGAATGGTGGTGCACAGAGGGGTTTTCCAGCTCTGCCCTGCAATACTTCTCTTCAGACACGCTATGAGAGAAGAGGTCTGCAGAAGATTTAAAGCTATACAGGTTTAGAGCAATGTTTTAGGTCAGTGATGTATCTCAAGGGTACCTTGCAACAATGAGTTGCCATGCACAGTAGCACAAAGACCAGCCAGCTTCCTTTTTCAAATAACTACATTGTTCAAGCAGCAGAAGTAAAAGCACAAGCAAAAAGAGGCTACGATTTAGGGCCAAGAATGAAGGCACTAGGCATTAGGTCTCTCTAAGCCCCAGCCCCCCGCAGGCAGTGAGTTTGACACATACCCAGGCCAGCTAGGTAAAACTGTCTCGTGGATTCTACCTTTCATCCCTCCACAGTCTGTAACTTTTTAGACTTTCTCTTCCAAGCATAATGGTTTACTTTGCTGCATCTCCTGCCCCGGTCCTTCCCAGTCAGATCTAGAGATGCACTCATATGAAGAAAACCATTTTTTTTTCTAGTCAGTTCTGTTCCTCTTCCTCTTGAAACCACAGGAGTCCAACTAAGAAGAGTTTAGGCAGTTTCCAAAGTGGTTAAGATGATCAATATTCAAATTGAAGAATCTAATTCTCAGTGAAGGACCCTAAGTTTATCCCCAATTTTACTGCAATTTTATACCCTTGTTAACTGACCAAACAACTGAAGGAGAATTTGGATTACCACAGCAGCTCAAATTATTACAAAAAGAAAAATACAATTTTTTACAACAAATTTTCCACAGTGACCAGGTCCTTGCTTTTCTTTTCAGTTCCACATCTTGCAAATATTTTGATCAACTTTCCAGTCTCTTCTCCATCCACTCCTCCACTTCCATTCAACTAAGTATTTCATGGGGAGTTGGACTAGATGATCTCTCAAGGTCCCTTCCAGCCCCTAACATTCTGTGATTCTGTGATGGAGTCAAGCTCTTTTGATCTGTTAGAAATTTGTCCAGCATCCATCACTAAATGGAATACAATTTGAAAAAGGCAAACAAAAATCAAGCAATAAACTTGTGATTTTCATGTGAACCACACAGAAGCCAGTGACTGCTACTGCTTTAGCAAAATCATCCATTCACCTGACTAACAAAGTCTGAGGCCCTTTCCTCTGGAGAACTATACTGAAAAAAATTCTGATATTCTTGCTCTCAGAAGAGGATCCTGAAGTAGGCAATTTTTATTTTCATTGAAAAAGTAATTATTTCATAGTGGTTTTTCAAACAAAAAAAAAAATCTCTTAAATATAAGCAGAAGGATGGGTATGATTTCCGCTTTGGTAACATACTGATCAAGATAAGAAATAATTAATTATACTGCTTCTCCGAAATGTTATACAAGTGAAGAAAATGTGTGTGAAGTGAAGAAAATATCTGAAAACACAGAAGTATGTGTCTTGGAAGGAACCCTGATGTACCAAATGTCTGTGTTTAAAATCAGTGACTTGTGAAAGAGAGCTGCAGTGATTAGTTAGAATCTTAAACTAAACTAGTACTGGCTCTGGCTGGATCTGTGCAAACTGACCTCCAGGGTTGAGAAGTGACCATCAGACTTTAGAAGGACTTTGTATGTGGAAGACCTGCTTGGAAGAACCTGAGGAGTGCTGTCTCTGGAAATCTGTAATAGTGTGTGAGCTCATGGGAGACCCTGGGCCTGTTCTCAAAAGTGCCAACATCTTTGGTGTCTTGTTGTGTGAAACTTGCAAATATGAAAATTTTGGGCCAATAATCTATGGAAGGGAACAGTTCTGTACAAGATAATGACCCACGGCTTCATGGGAACCAGCAGTAGTGATGATTAGGAGCAGCCACCCAAACCCTGTGCACAGTGATCTGACTCCCATCTTGTGTGGGTGGGTTTGCATGCAAGAGCCATGAAGTGCTAACTTTTTTAATAAGCCATTTTGAAATGGTTGTGCAGTCTGTGGTCAGATCACACCTCATTTATGGAGTCTCAGCCATTGCTGCACTCAGCTGTTCAGATGTCTATAATGTCCATTGTCCCATTCCCTCTCTGTTCTTGGACTTGATCCCATTGATGCTCTTCTCCCTTCTCATTGATGCTCTTCTCCCTTCTCCATTCTACGTATCTGGGCACATACACATCCATGGGTACTCCTGCCAAACAGGCACCCAAGCTGGTGCTAACTAAATCCTCTTTTTTTCCCTCTTTTCCCCTGAATCTAATCCCTGAACTAAATGGCAACAAATCTTCAGGAACCCAAAGTGCAGTCCAGGCATAAGACTCAAGGCTCAGGCCATGACTATTGCTAAATGTTTTGCGCAAGATGTGTATTTTATCACATCAGAATCACACATACTAATGAGTTCAGTGAAACAAATAGCATTGCAATTACTGCCTGTGCATTGCACAGTAATTGTCAGACAAAGGATGGCCACAAAGCACAGACTTGCATAAAATTACATTAAAAACTTTAACTCTTCGTGCATCATATGCACTGTTTCCATGGATCTGTAATGACCCAGGGAAAGAACTTGCAGTGGAAGGTGAAGAGGCTGTCTCTGAGTTTGCAGCAAGGAGTTCACTTCTGTTAAGGCTTCAAACACCAGGACACATAATCCCTGAACACTGATTTATGTTTAAAGGCTTATGAAGAATTTATCTTCAGAGCCAGCTAAAGGAGCTTTATGTGAAAGGGGAATGAATAAAGCAGGAAAGCCATACATTTTCAGTACAAAAAGCTGGGCACTGAGTAATATTGAGAGTTGTGTAGAGCACATCAGGATGAGTGCTGTGATCTACGTTAAAAAGCTTTCCTAAATTCCTCATTAGCATTCCTGGATAATGCCAGAACAAAGGAAGAGGAAGGAGGCAGTTGTTCATAAATGAAGAAAGAATGTCATCAGTTTTACAGTCATCAGGTGTTTTAAGTCGCTTTCTCACTCAGTCACCTAACAAGCACAGAAAGAAGTTAGGATATGGAAAGAGAGATGCCCATGCTCCTGCTTTCTCTTTAACCAAACTCACTGAACAATCTATCTGGAGCTAATCCTGCTTTCTGCTAGCATAAAAGGGATCAAACAGTATATTTTTAAAAATATCCAGTGTAGCTGCTGGCAACTGAAAGAAGTAATTTGTTTTTTTTCATTCTGAAGGACATAAACAAAGCGGCAGAAATGACTGGATAAAAATCTAGGCTACATAATGCTGCCTCAATTATATTTCCTATTTAGGTTTCATCTCCTAATTATAAGTTCTTACTAACTCACTCTTGCCCCAGATTGCTTCCCCTGCGCTTCAATAAGGTATTTAGAAGGCAGCCTGAAAACAAACCTTTGTAAGTTCTAGTGGGAAAAAAACAGAGAATTGTCACTGACTAAAGTCTTCTCTTTAAGGAGTGTTCTCTACTAGCAGAAAGAAAGCACACAGGAAAGCAATCAGGATGTTGTACCTACAGAAAATGTAAATGTGTGGTCTTTAAAATTTCATTCCTCCTCTGCAGAAAAGAGACAGTAAAAAAGAAGAAAAACACAAAAAACATGGGCAGAGCACAACTGAGGTCCATGCACAGGTGATGCAGGAACTCCAAACGTCATGAATGCCAAATAACCCAGCACAGTTCCTGATGTGGCCATTGTTGATCTCTCATTACTTAGGTTAAACAGGAGCACACAGGTTTATTTACACAGAATAGTAATTCTGGTAGAACATAGCAAACAATGAAAAAAAAATTAAATTCAACTGAGACAGGACAGAAGTAGAAAAAAAAAGTGCTTGTGATGGAGCCATGCCTAAGCCCCAAGCCTGTTCTGTCTTCCACTCAGATTCAAGCACACTAGAAGTCAGCTCTGAAAAAAAATCTGAAAAATTCTGGCCAGGTACTTTTCAAATAAATCCCAGTGCTATTGAAGACAACCATTTACCAGCTTCCTGGGAGCAAAATGTGGAAGGACAGTAATACTGCAAAAGTCTGCTGCAAACTATACCAGCCCATGCTCTCAGCACAAGCTGGATACAAGTACTCAGTCTCTTCTATGTATTTATTTTTAAAATTATCTTTTTGATTCATTAGAACTGACAAACTAGAGCTCAGAAATCCAGGACATATTACCACTCTGCTGGACCAAGTCAGTTGGAAACAAGGGAATAACAACGGTTAAGTTAATATGAGAATAAAATCACAAATAGATGGCCTTCTCTATTGCCCATGGTCTCATTCTGCAGCAGCATCTTCAGAGAATAGATAGGGCCATATAATGGCAATTATTGTCATGGGCTCATTGCAGACATGACCTCACACTCAGGACTTGGAATCTGCCCCCTGCCCCCCCAGCTGGGCTGGAGTTCCCGAGGAATGTTAATGATGGGGTGTGAGGGTCAGGCCATGCTTGCTACCTCTTTTGCAAAATAGCAGCTCGATTTGGTGGGGCCTTTTGAGGTTGATTGCCATCTGAGGTCCCCTCAGTGTCTCCAAGGAATTGTTTGTGTGCAACAGGTAGTCAAACACACCCAGTGCCTAGTTACTGTAAGTGCTCTGGCAGAAATATTACCGAAATTTCTATGAACACTTGTTAATGTTGTTAGAGAGAAGCCTTTGGTTAGGGCTAATGCTTTCACTCCTCGTGGATCTGGAACATCCTTTACCTGTTGTATCCCAAATAACAGGCAAGGCTGTCTCATGCATGTCTTTTACTGATCTGTAGTTACATGACTGTGTTATCTGCTGGGGATCCCCACTTTACCCAGAGTTTCAGTAAAGCATTCAGCAGCAACCAGGGAACAGGATGAAAGGGGTATGTACATACCTGGCAGTGACCTGTGAAGCTACACACTGCTCAAGCCTGCACCTTTCAGGAGCTACCCAGTATGGTGAGAAGGCTGAGCTGCTCTAATGCACAACCGTTCTCAACTCAGAGATGTTTTTCCACCACTCTGCAAACTCATGCTCCTACTTGGCTTCAAATATAAGTATTCCCAGGACCTAGTTTTACTGGTAAAGTCTTCATTTTGTCAATCTCTGGCATAAGAGTCCATTAACCTCAGTGAATTACCTTGTAGTCCCCATCCATCAAGGTGTCTGGCTACCTGACAACATTGAGAGTTATTTCTTGGGTCTGTCACTACATATCAGCTCAACAGCTAAATCATTTATTCAATGTGATTAATCCATTATATCCTAACTATAGCGTCTGTCCTGTCAGCCTGAAAAGATGGTCAGGAAAGTTCCCAGGAACACCAGAGGCAGTAGCAACGGGATGGGCAAATCTCACCTGTGCTTGTCATGTTAGAGGCGTCTAGGCAGGCACAAAGTCCCTCCACTCCCACACTGATGTTGGAGCATAGCTTCATTTGAGGGCAACAAACTTCAACAGGAGGCAGAAAGGGGAGGAAAGACTCAAGGGGCAGCAAGCAGCATGAATAGTTTCTACTGCCGAAGTGAACCTGAGAAGATGTGTGGTGAGAAAGAGCATTCGGGAGGAAGATAAGAGTGTTAGATCCCACGATGAACGTCAGTTCCCAGAAGGGCCATTCCACTCTGCTTGTGAAACGTCTGGGATCTCCCAAATCTATACCATCACTTTGGGTTTAGGCTTGCTACACCAGAATTATACCTCAAACCTGCAGGGCTGTATGATCCCCAGTTACAGACAGCACTGAAATGAGTCAGTCACAGCTGGCCTCCTGTCTGCTACCTCCTGTTGCACCTAATTTCCATCCAGCACTTCAGAACAAGGCTAGCTGATGCCTTTCTTACTTTACTGTCATCTAATTCTTGAATCAGGTTTATCTGCAGTGAGAGAACCTGAAATAATGCAATATCCTTCAGTCCATCATGTCCTAGCAAGAAGCAGGCTCTAGACCAAGCCTGTCAGCACTGTGACAGAAGAAAGCTTTCAGCACAGAGAATATAGACAGAGTGATTTACAGAGAAGGACAGGCAGATTCTCGCTCTGTATGCTTGAATATTTGCTGGGCTTGCTTCAATTACAAGGCTTAGTGGCATGAACTTCAGATGTACAATGCTAAGTATTTTTCTAAGGTCATGGGCACTAATTGAAAGTTGACTTTGATACTCATATTAAAAATTACTTCTAATAGGGAACTGCTCTGAAATCAGCCCAGCATGATGCCTTTCAGACGTGGTAATAATGAATATATGAGTGACTCATAACAGTCTACTCAATGGAAACAAAACATAATTTGGCTGGTCATTTGCTTTTGTTCAACTTTTTGGGGGGGAATGGGAGGGGAGACAAGTCCTGTGGCTACAGCCTTGAACAGGCCATCTCCGTTTTGAATCTGCTGAGATGAAATATCTCCTTTCAACAACAAAGGCTGAACTCTGATCAAAGCCCAACCAGCAGCACACCCTGCAGTGGTATCCACCAGATCCTAAATTCTGCAAGTGCCTGAGGGGATGTGAGACTCCCATCAGTCAAGTAATATGAGGACAGCAGAAAGCACTGTAATTTTCAATTCAGCCCAACAAACCCTGCAGCCTCTTGGCTCGCAGTAACCTGGAATGCATCCTGCAAACAATTAGCAAGATGGCTTTCCAAGCTGATCAACACCACACAGCTCTCCTTTGATATTGTTTTATTCTTCCTCCCCTCCCTCCCAAGAGCTTTTTCAGGAACTCCACGCACATGCTTCTGGGAGTACAATTATAGGACAGTGTGTACAGCAGAAATTCATTCAGCATGTTTCTGAGATCCCTCATTGTTATGCAAGGGCCTCTGTTCTGCCTGCATCCAGTGTGCGTGCAGTTATATGAGATGTTTGGACAAACAATTACCCACCATGTATGAATAAAGGTTTGTTTTGTCAAGCAAATGTATATGTGAAAAGATGTACAGTTCTGTGCTGTAATTGTCTAAAATAGCATTGTGGCATGACAGTAAGTTACAACATGACAGAGCGCAGGGATAGCCTGTCTTTAAGTAATTACCTGTCTTCTGAAGAGATCTTCCTAGAAACTCCTCTCCATCTGCACTGCAGCCATTTGTCTAGGACTAAAAATGTTGTTACAGACTGAATGAAAATAAGTATTTTCTGTACTTAAAACTCAGATAGCACCACTTATACCACTTTTGAAAGCACTGGCTCAGTTATACCTTTCTGCAGGGTGAAAAGGGAGTCTGCACCAGTCACAGGCAGAGTATAGCAGTGAGCAAGTGTCCTCCCCACTCTCACCTGACTTGTTTTGCCTTTACCCTTCCTCCTGCACCCAGCAGGAACAAGTCTCTTGCTACCCAAGCCTTCTGCTTTACCCTCAGGATCACACTATGGTCAGCAACCTACCAAGCATTGCTGCTGAGAAACTGCTTCCCGAGCAGTCAAGTCTCTCAGAGATAATATGTCTGAAAATGACAGGTTTACCTCTTCCATTCTCTCTCAATCAGGAATGGAGGCTTCGCTTCCACACTATTTTGGTTATGGTTGCTCCATGAAAAAGGCAAATATCAACTAGGGCTATCTCCCAGACTCATAAAACATTTCAGCAGCTCCTGCTTTCCAGCTGCTGAGGGTGATGGTGCAAAGAACAACACAGTACAAGGACTCTGGGCTGGAGAGCTGAATTGGCTGTTTACTACCCCAGATAGAAAATGGCTTCAAATATAGATTGTAGTATGGATAATCTATGTGATGTTTATTGATCAAACTATCTGCTCCTCTCTGTCTCTGTTCCAAGGTGGAATCAGGGCTCTAGGAATCTTGCAAGTCAGTGTAAGTGTGCAATTTTTGGAAACTGATAACTATTAATGTAAATGTTTCCAAGTCAAATTTTTCTTTCATAGTTTAGGAAGATGAAACCACCAACACTAAGTCTATAGATCTATATCTTTGCTCTATATGTTGAGGATTTCCATTTCTAAGTTTAGGAGTTCAACTATTTTTAAAAAGTAACTTAAATTTGTGGGAGAGGGGCATTTCCATGCACATCTTACCATCAATTCTTAAAGTGAGAACATTAAAACAAAATGTGTACCTCATATTTGTCTACTTGCACTGAAAGATGACCTGCCAAGCAATTATAGTACAGATTCAATCATTTAAATACTTATTATTCATCAATGAGACTTAACTGCTCTGTTAAATACCACTGAAATCTGTAATATATAAACATGTAGGTGCTTTATTAAGCAGGGATGTAGTTACTTGTGGCCTAGTATGGGTGATCCTGCTCTGGCAGGGCGGTTGGACTAGATGATCTTTTGAGGTCCCTTCCAACCCCTAATATTCTGTGTTTCTGTGATACTTGCAGAGCCATGCTGCAGTACAGAGAAGAGTGTGTGCTGGCACAGATTTGTTCTTTTGTTGTCTGTGATCCTATGTTTATCTGTAGGTCTGTGAATTCCCCTTGTGTGTACTGACAGCTGCCTGATAAATGCATGGCCACTGCAAAAAGTGATAAACCCTGCCGCAACAGTTTACAGATAGCATCAGTGTTCTGTCTAAGGCAAACACTAAATCATGGAACTCATCATTCATGCAGAGATCTGAGATTATTTGGCTTCAGAAGCTAAGAAGGACTGTGTCTTTGCATTGAAATACAGGAAATCATCATTCAGCTTCCCATACAAAAGTAATAGTGAGCAAGATGCAGATTTAGCAAAGTACCTGTGGGAATGTGGGGGCAGAAAGAAAACTGTTTGTGACATTTTAAAATTATTTTTATTATTACTTTGTATATTTTCTCCACAAATAGCTCTGTCCTAGAGCTCTTTTAGAGGTGTTCTTTTCTGTTCAATAAACACAGACTCAGGTTGTGGAGACACACATCAAACAGGTTATTTGTGATCTCGGGCTGGATAATAACAATTCTCAGGTTCACATTTCCTGTGCCAGATTCATGTTTATGAGCTCAGAAAATCACTTTCTATGTATGATTTGTAATCATTGCTTAAAAGTCAGTAAACAATTCTGCAGTTAAGTCATTCTGCTAGATAATCTTATGGAGGAAATATAAATGGCCGTGATTCAGTCAAGGCTAATCCAAAGCATATTTACAGAATCCTCACTATATTTCTTCTAAACTATCAGCTCCATCTGGCTATGTTTTGTTGTTTTTCAATACAAAACTGCAAATAATAACATGAAGTGATGACATTAGGTACTTTGTTATTTAGGAAAAGCCCAAATAGCAGCCTAACCATATATGTTATAAGGAAAAAGTTTTTTCACTGTGAGTGTGATGGAAGAATGGAACAGACTGCCCAGGGAGGTTGTGGATTCTCCATCTCTGGAGATATTCAAGAACTGCCTGGATACGTTCCTGTGTGATCTGGTATAGGTGATCCTGCTTTGGCAGGGGGGTTGGACTAGATGAACTTTCAAGGTCCCTTCCAGCGCCTAACATTCTGTGATCCTGTGACGTTCTCTTACAGTTTGATTGATTGTTGGTTAACAGCATAAGTTGCAGTCCCAGGCAGAAATCCTAGACACATCTGACCTTAAAGAATTTCTGTCTTTGATTCAAGAAAAAATAGACTTTCAATTCCATTGATTCATGTCGATTCATACTGCCTTTATTGTCTTGAAAAATAGAAGTTTCACATCATAACTACTGGTGTAAATCAAAAAAAGGAAATGTTTTTCATGTATGTTAGTCAGCAGCTGCAGTAGAAAAAAGCTTTCATCATCCTGAAGTCTGCCTGATCATTGCCTAGCAATTAATAATGTGTGTTCATCAAGAAGAGAAGCAGCATGGGGGGTCTGCTCTTCTCCCATCCATTATGTGCCCTTCCCCTGTGCTCTCACAGGGAATGGGAGCAGTAGAGCTTCATGGTGAATCCTTCTTTCAGGCTGGCTATTGGGGCGACAAGGGGAGAAGCAAAGAAACAATTTACCCAGATGAAGGTCTGGTTCTTGGAAATAGGATCCTGATAGGGCAGAAAAGCTGTGGCTCCTACATAGAAACTTAGCAAGTGGGACAGGCAGTCTAATTTCAAGTTGCAGTAAAATTTGTGATGCTCATTTTTTCCCTAGGAGCTATATTTCTTCAGTTAGTGATGTATTACCACCTGGTGCTCTGCAAGGACTGGTTTGCACTGGTTAGTACATACATGAGTAAGCTTTAAATCTGTAAAGTCTGTTCCAGAATATGTAATTAATAAACTGTCTTTTCAACAGAGGTCACAAAGCTCATTGCGCAAAGCTCTTGGTTTGTTAAGTGAATCCAGAGGGCTGTTCTTTTCCTCCAGCAAGCATTCCCCATTTAAGTGCTCACAGTGTGCCCAGCAAAAGAACTTTTTTTTCCCTTTCTTTTCTTGGTATGTGGCAACCAAAAAACTTATAAAATTTTTCCTGAGAGCTAGAGAATGTACAACATCTCTCCAAAGTAATAAAAAGCTGCTTGGTCTTTGACTAAAAACAGCTCAGAAAAATGTATCCAATTTTCTAAAGCAACCAAACACGATCCCTGGAGGCTGCACACAGACCTCAGCTTAGACAGCAACTTAGTTCTTCAGAGTAAAATACTGCCTGACATATGAGAATGAAAGAAAAGAAGGCCAAACCCTGAAGGATGGCTGGATGGCTGGATTGGAGCACCTCTATTTTTCTTTTCAGCAGGATCCATGTAAGCCAGATTCCACATCTTCTTATACTGATGAAGTTTGCTCCAGGTATGTGGATTTTTGCTGCCCCTGCTGCAGGTTTCATTTTTTTCAGTTTGTGCTAGAAAGGTTGTTACCATCAAGATCTCTGGAATCCAGTATCAAGTATCAGACCTGGACTGGAAGAACTTTGATAAATTTCTGGTCTTTGGTAGCATAGGAGACAAAACTAGCAGTGACATGGGCAGCCTGACAAACCAATGCCCCTGCCCCACCTGAAGTATTTGCAGGGTTTCCTTATCTCCATCTGTAGATCAGACTGAGGTCCAACAGAACAGAGCTGCAGCAGTCTTCTGTGGGCTCACATGTATTTCACTCAGTGCAACAAATAATCATGACACCTCACTGTCTTTATTAGTAGAGAGATATTTTCAATTTATTGGGCAGTTTGCTAGTCAAGTTAATATCCTTTGTATTAATGGAGATGTCTTACTTTAATCACACGGTAGACTCCTGCAAGATCATTGGAAACAGCAGTCGGTTATGCCATATACATTATATCAAGTATAGCTCTCTTCCTCCAAGAAGAAAACAACCATAAGGTTAGAAGCCAGCTCCGTGTCTGGGCATGCATAGTGGGGAGCTTAGCCTCTGCTTAAAGCTCGTGATAGGCAGGGGATAAGGTCCTTCTGATTATATCCTTGACGTCTGCCCTGGCTCTGAAGATAAGATTTGATGTGGCCTCGTTGAGTAACACAGGTGAGCTTCGAAGTTCATAATCTGCTGGAAAATGCTTTCTGCCTTGAAGAGCTTTTCATCCAGTCACAGACCAAGTGAGCAGGGGAAGCTATAATAAAAGACCAAACTCTTTTGCTCTGAAGAATTATTCTCTACTCTTCTTTTGTGGCTTCACATCAAGTACTCCAGCTCTTAACTCTCACAATACCCTTCCCACAGTGACTAAGCTAACACCTCATTAAACCTTGGAATCATTAAAACAGGAGACTAAAGTCCTATTCCAGTTGGACAATGGCATCGCTGACTGCTCCAGAAAGTCTGTTACTTATTTCTTTTCCATCCATCAGCAGAGGCTGAACAACTGATTAAATTTCTGTAATTTACACGACCAGGACCAAAATGAAAAAAAAAATTATCCAGCTATTTGTACCACTCAGTGCCAGTCTGAAAATTTTATGAGAACACCCAGCTTTAGCAGGTGTCAGCAACAGCAATCCAGGATGGAAATTAAACACAGAGGACCATGGCACAAAGTGGGTGAATTGCATGAACTCTGTCTTTAATCCCTTCTTTATACCCACCTCTTTAAAAGATTTTTTTTCTGTTACGCACTAGAGGCAATTTTCCAGGAGAGTATTAAGGGCTTGGTTGTTTCAATGAAGGTGCCACCCACCAGAGCTGAGGATGCTCCAGCCTTTGTCAGAAGTGCTGCAAGAAAGGGTCAGATTGCAGCAAATGACAACGCCCTTGCTTGAAAGACCTCTTAACTGCCTCCTTGAGGAAGAAGTTCTTCACCATGAGAGTGGTGAGAGCCTGGAACGGGTTGTCCAGGGAGGTGGTTGAGGCCCCATCCCTGGAGGTGTTTAAGGCCAGGCTTGATGAGGCTCTGGCCAGCCTGATCTAGTGTGAGGTGTCCCTGCCCATGGCAGAGGGGTTGGAACTAGATGACCCTTGTGGTCCCTTCCAACCCTGACTGATTCTATGATTCTATAATTCCTCACAGAAGGGGATACATTTTGGCAGCTTCTCCACTGAGCTGAGGAGAACCAAGGAAAAGGAAAAGCCCTGAGTTATAAATTGCAGCAAGGTGGATAAAGGTAGATGACTCCAGGTCAAAGCACAGTGTGACCAGGCACAGGTCTCTTTCATGGTGCCAGGTGTTATCTTCAGCAGGCCAAAGGACTGAACATCAAGTGAGAGGGTTATGATGGTGACTAACATAGGCTAAGTATCTGCAGGAAATGTTCTAGTGACAGCAGATAGCAGCCTTCCTCCTACCAAGCCCTTCCAGAATGGTCTTGGATGGCAGCACACTCAAACTCAGATTCTCCTGCCCTGTGTTTTGTTGTAGAGGTTAGCTGCAGATTTTGCTTCTCTACCCTGTCACAGTCCCCGTGATCACATGCCTCTCATGCATTGTTTTAGCCCTGTTTTCCCTGCACCCCTGTCCTGTCTTCTGAAGCATGAAAACTGTGTCTGGAAATTAGTCAGATCCACTGTTCCAAGTGCCTGTAGGATAAAAGATTGGATGGCTGCAGGTCCGATCATGTTCTCCACTTATCATAAACAAAGCAAAATAGCCTTTGTACACTTTAATGTGTGTGAGTAACTCAGTGTTCCTGGGAGGACAGGGAAGAAATAGTCCTTTTGCAAAGGATCATTTGTTTTTTCTTATTTCAGATGCTTCAGGACTTTTTTTGTTTTTTCTGTCCTCTCTCTGAAAGGAGCACTGCAAAATCTTGGTGATGTTAAGTTCGCTAGAGAAAATGCCACTAACATACAATATACTCAGAGCTCTGCTGCTTCTTAATTAGGGAATTAACTCCAAACAATCAGCACAAAAGTCACTACTCAAAAAAGTATACCCACATTAATATAACAATAATAATCTAAATTAAACATAGATTATTTTTTAAGATACCTTGGGTTATTTGCCTTTTGACATTTGTTTTTTTGTTTCGGTTTGGCTTTGGTTGGTTTGCTTGTTGCTTGTTTTTTTTGCTTGTTTGAGACTTCTGAGTTTGCTCGTGCCATTTATGAAGGTGGTGTATAAAGATTTCAAAAGATAGAACGGAAAGGTTAAGCTGAGAAAGACAGAGAGCAAGACTTGTATTAAGGAGAAGTTAGTGGAAATTAAGTTCTTAGGTGATCAAAGAGCTTAAGTTACCCTTCTTCATTATCCAGAAAAACACAATTTGTTTGGTTAAACTAAGGCTCCCAGTCCATTGCTTGTCTGCAGAAATTTGGACTTTAAGCAAAACACTGAACACATGGGAGTGATAACAGAAACAACCAGTGATAAAACTGGAACTTGAACTGCTGCCTTATCACACAGCATAGAACTATGTTTAGACTTCCCTCATCTTCAGAATCAACATGCCTGTAAACTTCTGGATTTTCACAGTCAGATTCAGGGGTCCAGGACTTTATCACAAGGTTCTGCTTTTTTCTAAATGTGTGACAGCATGAAAATGAAAACAAACAAAAAAATTTATATTCTCTTAGCAACTTAAAAATACTTGATACTTTTAGTATTGACTAGCTGCCATGGAAAGCAGGCATGTATAGAAAGCAAACATGAAATAGTGACCTGCCTGGCCAATAGTGTGGGGTGGAAAGATCCTGTGCATGCAGCAACATAATGATTTTGCCACTTCATACCTCAGATCTGATCAAGTGGGCTGTTACTTTGCATCCAGCTGCTTCCTTCTGGTAGCTTAATTTTTAGATAGAAGTGTCGAGGGAAACAATGATTCATTGTTTCCAACCCATAAGATCATAACAGAGGTTCAAATAGCATGAGATGTTGGCATTGGTGGCAAAATAGCAAGTCTTGCTTCCCCATTTCTCCTACACCCATTCCATACACCACATCCTCCTTGGTTATGCCAACATAAATGAAGCTGCGTTGTAACCAAACTGCTAGAATGATCTGGGTTAAATGTCTTTTTTAGAGGGTTATTGGATGGAAAGGGTGAGCAACATTGGCATCAAAAAATCTGAAAACATACTGAAAGATCTGCATCCATGATGCCTTTCCTTGACTATACAGGGAGCTTGCAGGCAGTTCCACCAGGTATGCAAATTAGACATATTTAAAGGAGATATGTTTAAGTGTGTAAGGAGCTTTGAGAATATAACCCTCAAAAACAGACCAAATAAGAGAGAATCACAGCCCGATACTAGATTAGAAATTTATAAGATCAAGAAAGAGAAAAGAATAAAAGTTGGAAAGAGAAAGAAACAGCATAGAGTCTATCAAGGACCAGAAGATCTCTCATCCAGCTGCCTGTTCCAAGGAAGGTAAACCTGGAACGTATCGGTGCTTTGTCCACTCGAGGTTTGAGTGTCTCCAACTGGTCTGGGCAATTTGTGCCAGTGTTTGACCACTCTCAGGGTGGAAAAAATGATCCCTTACAACTTATGTTCCATCTTTTGTCTGTTGCCTCTCATCATTTCACCGGACATCTCTGAGAAGAGGGACTATATCTTCTCTATCTCCTCCCACTGGCAGTTAAAGAAAGTTGCAGGAAGGGGAAGCCTAAAACAGGACATAATACTCCAGATGCAGTCTGACAAGTGCTGAATAAAGACCAGTTTCACAGGGTACTTCAGGTAGGAAAGGACTTGAGGAGAACATCTAGTTCAACCACTTGCTCAAATTCGGGTCACAACCATCTCACTTGACCTTCTGTTGAGATCTTTCTAACACAGCCCATGCAATGTAAGGGTACACTGTTGGCTCATACTCATCTCACCCATCCTTAGATGTCTATAATGCAGGCCTCTCTTTCTGAACTAGGCACCAAAGACAGCCTTGAAAATAATGACAAAATAGGTGTCAGACACATTTCAGACATCTACTTTAGCAGGAGGTGAATCACACTCCAGCAATACCAGTTTCACTCCACTGATCATAAAGGGTGCCAGGGTGATTAGCTCTGATATAAACATCCATACTGGTGATATTTACCTTAAGCCAGATTAATCCTGCCTCATGAGTGTTACCACGTCCCTAGATTTTGGTGGAAGATGTTACTCCTTTGCATGTGTGCATGTGTGAGTGTGCCCTGTCAGGTTTCTTTTGAATGTGAAGAAAATATTACAAGGATATAGCTACAAAAAACCTCACTGAACTGGAAGTACTTGAAAGAGATGATTCACATTTCAGTGGCAGATATTCTAACAAATATCAAGCCTAGTGCTAGTTTGCTTTAAATATATGCCTGAGATTTTCTTTTTAATCCCCTAGGTAGCAAAAAGATCCTCTCTTTTTCTTCTTTTATTTTGGTAATATTCGTTAGATTTTCTAAGGGGAAATACAAAATTATACTTTAAAGCAATCAAGAGTACCAAATTCTGCATGCTGCTCACATTGAGATCATCCCTAATTCTGCTTTTTCTCAGTGAGAGCTGCAAAAAGGAGCGTGTAGTCAGCAAATCCTACGATTTTAGCTCCTGATGGAAAGGTTAAATAAAGTTCAACTCCTTTTTAATAGAGCATCAGTTCAGGAGGTCTTTAATCGTTTGTCCTGTAGACTAGCATGATCATCCCCTTTCAGTGAACATAATGGTTAAAAATTACACTAAACCACCCGTTTTTCAACAACAGCTCTCCTTTTGACCTCTCTGTAACCCTGACTATTAAAGCCTATTATCCAATTTGACTCACAGATGAGAGTTGTACTTTTTAGATGCATGTTAAATAACATGCCACTTTCTTCTGACTGAAGACAGACACACTGTCTATGCAGGAAAATCCAGGCAGATAAGGGAAAAAGCCTCATATCCCATTCCCAGAAGCCAGCTTAGACAAGCAACGTGCATATTCTTTTAATGAGTATGTTTTGAAATATTGAGAAACCATTGATCTTAATCTTAAGAGCTGACTTTAGCCTCCTTTCATGTACTTTACAACAATTTCCTCAGAAGTCCACCGCAATGTCTTCCCAGTCATGACAATGCCACAGCTGAGCAGCAACCTGCATGTAGAAGGACAGGGATACGTATCTCTGAGCAGCTGACTGGGTAAATAGAAAACAGAGAAGACAGGACTCTTCCAAAATCATTTTGAATAATGAGATTTATTAGTCCCTGCAATGAAAACTGTGAATATCCAGCTGCTTGACTCACAGGGCACAACATATGGTGTTGTCTTTAGACTACTGTGTTAGTAGAGGGTAGTCTAAAGATCTAATTCAGCATGAGAAGGTTTTCAAATCACCTGGTTAGGTCTTAGTATAGTATTGCCTAACTTTCTTTCAGTGGTAACGTTTTCTGCAGAAATATCTCTCGGAGAGGTTTCTAGATAAACTCGGTGGCAGGGGCCTTGGAGCAACTGCCTTCACAACAGAGAAGGAAACACAAGTAAAGAAGAGACTGGCTCATTACCCTAGGAGGTTTCAAAAGGGAAACTGGTGTTCTCCAGTTGGTTCCATCTCTTTATGATTCCCTGCATTCTGATGTTCCTCAAGTTCAGAAGCTTCCTGTTTCTCTGCTAATTTAACTTTTGAAGTTGCGTACAGCTGCATACAACCACACTGGAATTTATTCCAGGGCTGACAGGATAAAGCTCCATATTCCTGAAGAGAATGCTGGGGCTCAGAAACACTGAGATTTATTCCAGCAGGAGTGCAATCCCTGCACTGTCAGAGACAGGGAAGAAGCATTACAGATAAAGAACGAATGGAGTTGAGGCAGCGCTATGCTCTGACTGAACACATTAACTTCTACTGCTTTTTTAGCTCTCCTCACATATCCTTATTTTCACTTTATGGCATTTACTACAGAACTATATGTATTCCTCAAGCAGTCAACTAGCACACTGCTCACTGCAACAATTCCTCACATCTCATATCAGATTTATATGTTTGTTTGCATGAGCCACTGTTTTATGTGAGGGGTAGAAACCTGCAGCCCATAACTCACTAGTTTTGTGGTGCAGGCAAATCTGGTTTTTACTTTTAGGATAGCTACCAGTGAATTCATGTTCAGGACACACATGGCATAATTACTAGCAGTAACTCTGGATTTATTAGCAGTAATTCTAGCTGAAGTACATGACCACCAGTTTCAGAGATGTGAATAACAACTTCCAGACTTCTAGAGAGTCTTTCAAAGGATATATAGACCTTAAGCATAGGTTATATTTAAGCTATGCATGGACCATATACTCCAGAAACTTGGCCAGCACATTTGATGATGCTTACCTTGTTATCTGACTGCTAGAGTGTCACAAATACTATACCAGAAAAAAATAATTATTTTGAAGCAAAAATGTTGTCACTGACGGTAGCAGCACAGTACAGCCTTAGGTGTTTTAAGTTTGTCTCATATCTTGAACAGAATCAGTAGGATGCAGCAGACATTCAACACAACAGGAACATTTACTGCTGGAGATGGTAGAGATTTAAGACTAAATGTGGCCTGAGGATTCAGATTTATAGTCTGGTCTTATGGGAGCTTCTGAGCACTCAGTAGCTTTGAAACAAGCCACCAGTTTCTATGAGAGGTATTAAATGAGTACCTCTGGGCCAGTCAGACACTTGGGTTGTGAGTGAAATGTTTCAGGCCAGGAAGTGCCCGGACAGACACTCAGCCAGAGAGCAAGGACTCCTCCTCAAGCAACCTAGCCTCCACCCACCATGGAGTTTGTTGGTGCCATGCCTGCTCTGGGGCTTCGTCACATCCCTCTACACACATACTGCCCCTTGCAGCTCAGTTGGACTAAACCAGCTGAAACTAAACCCAGCTGAAACTAAACCCAGCTGAAAGCCACTTTCAATCCACACCCACTCCATACAGTTTGCAACGCTGTCTTCAAAAAAAAAGAGAGGTGTAGAAAATATTGCATTTGCACTAAGGCGAGGATCATGTAAGCATTTTATCACATCAAAGCATGTATGCACATCCCACTGTAGCTATGGGACTGAAAATTGGGTGTTGCTTTGGGGCCATTTCAGCAGGAAAGACAGCAATGCTTTGATCAGCTGATGCACCACTATCTGAGATGGCCTTGCAGTTCTCTAGAAATACCTGCTGTTAGTGCATGCTATCTTCCTTAATGTCTGATAAGGTGTAGATTTTTAAATCTACATTACCTCACCTAACCCTACCAACTGAGCATATTCTAGAATTACTTAAGCAGTTTATTTGCAAATCACTGAAGAAAGATATATGAAAATTAAAAAATACCTCAGCATAGAGAGTAAAACAAAGGGCACACATGTGCAGCCCAGGGGCACACCATCCTCTGACATAGAGCAAAAACAAGAACAGGTCCTGCATGTGCAGCCCAGGAGCACCTCCACAGCCAGGAAGATTTGTCAAAAGACAATTTGCTCTTCTTTAGCACAATGCAGTCTAGTTAGAAATTAATCTGAGGGACTGCAGCCACAGGTGACCTACACCATAGCAGGGATGCTAAGAAACAGTTCCATGAAAATTAATTAGAAGAAAAGAACAGTAGAGAAAAACCTAAAGAAGCAAATGGTAGCAGATAAAATGAATAAGTAAAAAGCAGCAGCAAGAAACAGTTCCTCATGTGACACCAAGCTTTTCTGCGACCAGAAAAACTGGGAGAGGCTAACTGTAGCATGGAGTGAAAGTCAGGGAAGTTAAGGCTGGGAATGAGGGATGACAAGTGCTTGATTTTAAGGTGAGTCAGGGGAAGAAGGACAAAAGGTGTTAATCTGTGTCCTTTTTTCTCTCAGTTCTCTAAATCAGTCACCAAAAATTGGTGCTGTTTGGAAACAAATTAAGTAAAAATTCCCAAAGTTGAACCTGTTTTGCCTGCAACTTCCCTCTCTATAACAATCAGTCTTTTATCAAGGAGTTTCCCTATCAAACTGGCCTGATGGCAGAGACCACACAAAGCCACTGTTTATGCCTGCAGACTTGTCTGAGAGGCTGACGGGAGCAGAGTTTTGCTGAAGACTGTATGGAGGCCACTGAAGTCTTAGTGTAATTTACTTTTACTTTACACAGGTGCTTGTTCCACATGTGCTAGGAGACCAGGCACCGACATGGAATTAGCCAATTTCCAGTATTTCTTCTGTGTGGTGGCCATGCTTGCTATGCATGCATCCCTTAAACCACTCCAGTCCAGGCTTGTAGCAGCAATGCAGCTGAGTGAGCCAAGGAGAAACTTCCCTGTACAGAGTGGTAAGATCTGACTAAAGGGCTTCTTATTTCAGCTCTTCTTTACTGAAGCCTGGTGGGTGCCTGATTTCCAGGCTTTTAAAAAGATGCACAGCCTTTCAATTAAATTTAAGTTCATAAACACATGGACACAAAAATTAAATTTTAGCTAACCATCTAGCAATGGTATCTCAGAAACATACCCTCACATTTTCCCTAGCTGTTCTCCCATACTCTGCCACCTTAAGAGACTCAGCACTCAGTTCCATTGCAGATATAAAATGCAGACTATAAATGGCAAAAGAACTGTGAAGAACTCCCACTCCAAATCTCACACTTGTCAATATGCACTGGTTGACCTAAGCAAGATGCACACTTGGTGAGCAGATTTGTTGTGTCATCTTCGTAAGGCTTTAAGAAGTCATGTCCTAAACCAGTATGACATAGTCACTGGAAATGGAGCCCAAAATTCCCATGACCAGATGCAACCAACATACACATGACCAGATGCAATTTTGTCCTGTGGCATGGACAAAACAGGTAGCATTTCATGTGTAGCATGATTTATAAATGCTGGAGGGATGTAATGTCCCCAGTAACACTGCAAAGAACAAGGTGCATGCTGATTTCCATTTGTTATGAAAACAAGTTCACTAAAGATCACCCTTGTAACTAATTCAGAAAAGGAACTTGAAATATACTGAAGTTCAAGGTGACAGTGACCAGAAACTGTACCCTGGGAGGATCAAGTCAGACCCTAGGAAACTTTTTAATCAGGACAGCCCTGCTCTCTCTCATACAGAGAGAGGGTGGAGTCTTCATCTTTAGTGTAAATCAGACTAGCCATGGCTTTGTCTGATGCTCACAATAGTCCCATCATCAGCTTGAGGATGGACTAAAGACCTTCAGAGGTCCCTTACAATCATTCCAATGTTCCAATGATTCTGTGAAAACACAAACTGGAATTGACAGCTGTATAGAACTGCTTGATTATTTGCACAATCTCATCTGCTCTCGTTTGTCTGGAAGTTTACTCCCTGCCTACATATTGCAGCATCATGTCTAAATACTTCTCATCTGTTTTTTCTGAAAACACTGACTATGGTACCCACAAGTGGTCTGCTCTTTGAAGGCTCCCTTATGTTAGGCTGAAGCATCTTCTTCCCTGTGCAGGAATAAGTACAACACAAGAAAACTGATAACCCCCTCAGAGAAGGTGAAAACTTAAAGCTAAACTTAACCCTAGCCCCTAACTCTAACCCTAGCCATAATCATAAGGCCTTAACTATAATGCTAAACCCTAGCCCTAAGGCCCTAGCCCTTAGGCCCTAACCCTAAACTTAAAGCTAATCTGCTTAATGAAGTTTGTCATCAGGCACTGCAAATGTATCTGACCTTTCCAAATATGAGCTCTGCATTGCTACACATTGTTGCATGCCTATGTCATTAACCCAGAGCTCATAAACAACATTAGATAGATTCATGTCTGATCATACACTGAATTTAATGCCAGAAATTGCTAACTGAACATTTGCTGTAGCCTCTGGAATATCCCAGACTTTTACACTTGGGGATGCTCACATAAGGATTATAAGGTTGTGCTTGACAAAGTGTATCTTCCAGAAAGACTTTACTCTTGCAGAAGTCAGGAAGAGCAATCTGCTGTGGCCACTGACAGTCAGCATCAATGTTTTTTCACTCTCTCTGAGAAAAAAGGTGCTCTATGACTAGAATTTCTCTGACATCAGCAGTACAGCTCTTGGTTCTTGTTCTGTCTTTTTCTACTAGATCATTTGGCTTATACATATGGAGTATTTTTTCCTTCATTAGGTTTACAGTACTGACCTCAATCTTTTTTCTTTGTAAAACAGAGATTTAACGCTAAAATCTTCTACTGTGTCAGGGTTTTTTACATATGATTCTGGAATTATTTCTGTACCTTGAGTGATTCCTCTGCACCTTCTCAAGGTTTTCAACATCAGTTTTGAAATATGGAGAGTAGGTCTGTTCCAAATTCCACTGTACCAGTCTCACAATTGCTAGGTAAAAAAGGAAGGATTGTGAGGTGCCTAAGCTTACCAACGGAGATTCCATTATATTGTCAGATGTATCTAAATGCTTCCCAGAGATGCATCACAAGGCAATTCCTTTTGCAGGCCTACCATTTACTTTGCATCAGTGTTGATCTCACTACCAAAACAATTGAGAATCTTGTGCAGCAGCTCTGTCCACATTAGTATTTACTATGTCACTAACCTACCTATATGTTTCAGTATTTCTCACCTGCATACTTCAGGAACAGTGATTCTGCTCCTGGTTCGCATTAGTTGCAGAAGTGGGGAGGCATAATGACTTATGCCTGTCGCTAGGTGGTGAATAGAATTGATGCTCACTATGGAAAACAGAGGAAAATACACTTTGTGTTGCAAGTGTAACAGAAAGAGGTGGGCTAATGCTGCACAAATAAACATGTTCCTGTATTACTCTGCCCCTGCTGGATTTTCCCTGAAAAGATCTGTGAAGCACGGTTTCACAGCTCTGCTTCCTTTAATCTGATTTGCTGTCCTTCAGACCCTCCTGATGCAGAATCCACATAAGGAGACTGAAGTGTTGCAGGAAGAGTGACACCACCGTGTCAGATTCGTGCCCTGTTACTCAGCAGTTTCCAGTATGCCCCATTATGATTCTTTACTCTTTATGCAAAGGTCAGCCATTTCTGAGCTGTGTTGACAGGACTGAATTATAGCAAGGCACGCTCTCTAGATTTGCACAGCTATTCTAAAGATTAAATGTGGTTTAGACAGCTGGCAGGCCTTTCAAACTGACTCTCTTTCAAAGGAACAACACTAGCACAACTCCAGGCTCCCTTTCTGTGGTATGAGAGGGAAGATGTCCAGCTCTACATCTACAAGAATCATGAAATAGCTGTCTTGGAAGGCTAATCTAAAGTCAAGTCTCTTTCCCATGTTTCTGAAATACATTTGTGAAGGTATTTCTCTGTTCCCATAATACCAAAACAGAAAAGTACATATAGTCATTTATCTCTCTGATAAAAAAAAATCTAATGCCTTCATGCACATTTGTTTATGGATCAAATTTAATGTTTTCTTTGGGAAAAAAAGAAAAAAAGGAAAGAAAAAAAGAGAATTTTTTGTCTTTCTCCATATCCTCCTTCCTCCTTCCTTAAAATTCATAAATCCTGCCTGATTTCTCTCTCATAGCCAGTACATCACTTGGACATTTAATTAATAACTTTTTGGATTAACTGTTTGGTTAATGCCACAGCTTACACACTTAGTATTCAGTGGTGCCAGGAAGATCTCTATGTTCCTTCTTAGCTATCTCACAAAATAATTGTTCATGGAGTAGAGTTGGGGGGCTTAAGAAATTGCTAATGAAACACAAAGAATTCAGATTAGGTCACTGCTTCAGAAGAGATCAAATTAGGAGTGTATCTGATCATTCTTGTTACCTGAAAATTACTACATTTGGAAGGCATCAGGAAATTGTTTTAATCTGTGTGGCTTCCTGTCTAAAGCCTTCTCTTTTCTAAGTTCTTTAGCTCTTCATTGCCAAAAATGCTACCTGTCCTCATCCATAACTCTATTCTTCCTGGTTTGTAAAGGAAACACCAGGAAATGGTCACAATCACTGTCCTTACAGGCACATGTTGGAAGCAGATGGGGGACCATGGGCTGGCACCTGCCCACTTGTCTTCCCTGTTGGAAGGATCACTGGATATGCTCATGTTGCACAGTGAAGCATACTGCAGAGATTCCCCAGCCTACCATGGCCTTAATCCTTTATACTCTCATGGTATGACACAGCAATGAAGCTTTCACCATGGGCACCCACAGTACTTCTGCATCACTCTTCCCCAGAGCCAGGCATAGCCAGTATGAGTCTCCCAGCTCTTCTCTAGGTTTACATATTACACAAAAATCTCCCCATACCTTCATTCAGCAAGTCTCCCACAGTCTGCCTACGGGACCTCACTAGTCTGTCTATGACTTGAGTCGTTCTCATTCTGTCACCTTAAAGATACCTTAAGTCTGTCTTATTACCTTAAGCCTGCATGTCAAAGACCAGGCCTGATGCCTGTCTGCATTTCAAAGAGCAATACTGAGCAGGACTTCATTTTTTTTTTTCTTCTTTCCTTTATTTTTCAGAGAACCTTGACTTTCCCATTACGTTAGCTAGTCCCAAGATGTTTTTCTCATGGTTTAGTGCACGTTTTGGAATATATTGGTTTTGTTACAAGGCATAGTGTTTTTGTTACAAGTTTTTTTAGAACTTTATCCTTTGCTTCCTAATCAGTAGAGAGAGTTCAAGCATGTAAACTAATCATAGATAAGAAAAACAGTTTATGGTACAAATTGTTTATCAGGAACTAAAGGTGTGTGAGAAAAACACCAAGGACAGGGCGTACTTGGTGCCATAAGAGGCAATTTGAAGAGGGGGTTTGGGAGACCCCAGACCACTTGCACAGGTGCAGACACACGAGTATTTTGCTAAACTGTGCCCCATGAGTATGTAATAGGTAGGAGGAATAATTATATTAGATAAGCATGACTTTGTAAACACTTGTGTACAAATAGCCACAAGGCTCAAGGGCTGTGGAGCGATCCCCCATGAAGCCCAGTGCTAATGTTTTGTGGTGCAGGTACACTCTATCAGTCCTAAACCCAAAAGATGCAAAGTGGAAGTGACAGCAGCTGAAGCTGCAGCAGAGCACATCCACCTCTGTATGCATCCTTCACTGCTGTGGTAGCTGGACTTCCTGTGAGCTACTGATTTGTATCGTTTGTCCCAGGCTTTCATTTCCAACATACGCAGTTAATCTCACTAAGTCTAACACATGCAATGGCTCTTGGGTTTCCTGAGCTGACAAACAGCCTCAGTGCTCTGCCCAGACCTGGCATTTCCCAGCAGGCTGGCAGACCACAATCAATGACGTCAGCATAATGATCCCATTCCACAGGGAAAATGTTGTAGAGGTCACCCATGCAGAATGATCTTACTGTCCAGAAGCTATGCCTGCATTTTCACCTCAGCCTGGCAAATCCTTCTGGAACCCTGCCAAAAGCCTTCCAAAACAACTGCTTGCTCATTTGCCTGGAAAGCAGCTCTCAGAAGAGTGGAGTGAGGGTTGGCAAAGACAGCTTTTTTGCTCGAGGATCAATTTCATTTCAGGCAAAGTATTCATTCAGGACAGGCCTGAAGGCAAACTGTGGGAGAAATATCCCATTTCAAGGACTGGCCTTAAGGAACAGACAGCTGCACTGCTGGTGGGCAGAGCACTTGCACAGATAAGGGACTATGCTGCCAGCATGTAAGCTGCCAACACCTCTGGGTCTCTGGCATTAGAACCAGCTCCACCAAGGAGGGCAAACAACTTGTGTTGATCACCAGTGCTTGTGTATACATGTTCAGCGGAAGGATCTCTTACCACGTGAGAGAAAGGCAGCACAAATACTTCTGAGGCTGCTGGCAAGCTGAAGATAGCAAGCTAATCCAATCCTGGACATTTCTTAAAGCCAGATTTCCCCATGTGCTTAGAACTGCATGGCGTTCAGCATGTGGCAAGAATTAGTTAAAATTCTTGTCTGTGATCTATCAGTAGTGCCCAATAAAATAGCCAGAGCACAAGAAATGGGACATGGAAGTAGGACTAAGGATCTGATAGTTCCAAAAGGGAAAACAAACATGGTCTTCTGTCAGAGGAGTTGAACCAGGAAATGGGAGAATCATGCCAGGGTATGGGTGTTACACCACTCTCCAGCTCACTGAAAAAAGTAAGTCTGCTCTACAGCTAAATTACCCTCAGAAAAAAAAAAAAAAAGAGAGAGAGAGAGAAATCTACCCTGTCCCTATCTCTGCCTTCTCAGTACTCTCTATTTAAGTCTATAAAAGTATTGTAGAGAAGCTTTCTTGCAATAGCTGAGGTGGATTTCATCTCACCAAATGTATCCACTTTAGCCACCCAGGAATTTGTTTGTGGCATGTTAAGGATTGTTCAGCTCATCTTAAAGGAGTAACCAAAACTGGGTCAGAAGAATTGTTCCCCTTTCTCTCTGGCAAAGAGAGAACCCAGGGTAGTATCTCAAATCAGGCAAAAGGAATCACATTCATTTTCTAGCTTTTCCAATTCTCAGACTGTAAAAGTAGCAAAGGTTCTCATTTCACAGAGAACTGAATGGTCATGAGGAGTAAGTTGCAATCCAGTAGATAAATGCCCAGTGAGAAAGAAAACTTTGCCACCAATTATGATTTAGCAAAACAATTAGCCCTCATGGCAAAGAGACACAAATGCTGCATTTCCTCTCTGGATAAAGAAAAGGAGGAGCCATCTCCTGCAAGACCCAAAGAGTCCATACCAAGTGAGATGGACAAGATGAGCTTCAGCCTTCAACCACCCTGTGGCATGGATAAAAGAAGTTCTGATCAAGCTCTGCCATGTTGATCTGAGAGATTTCATGTCACATTATGGCAAATATAAAAGGTTCTCCTGCAGCTCTGAAAACTTGGCTATGATTGCTTACAAAAGATGTGACTTTTCTCACAAAATCCTTCCCTACCCCTGAGATATGTCACTGCACCAGAAAAGCAGAGCTTGCTTCTAGAAGAATGATATGACTGAAAAACAAACATTTCCCACTAAAGAAAGCCACAAATATCCTTGGGTTGGCACAGAAGAAACAAGATGCTGAATGGGGACAGGATGATGATGGACAAGATGAATGGTGTCATCATGGTCTGGCACCACTATGGTTCATTAAAAGGCACTAAAGAGGGGTGGAACAAAAATACAACACTTTCCCAGTGATTTCATCTCACTGTTAAATGAATAAGGGCATCTTTCATATTCTCAGGCTTTTAACTGTCTGCAAAAATATCAGAAGAGCAAGATGACAATGGTGAAAGATGGCTGGCTTCAATGGATATTAGGAAAAAGCAGGGAGTCCCTCAGGAATGGAAAAAAAAGGGACTTGCAGAGTCTAAAACAGCACCCAACAACCTGGGCCAGACCTCATAAACAAAAAGGGGCAAAAGGGAAAGAATGGGTGTATAGTAACATCAACCCATGACAAGATAACATAGGCAAAGCTTGAAAGCAAAGCTAATACTTTATCATACTTTAAGCAGGATGCTATCATTTGCTGTGTGAACAAAGCAAGGTGGCTAAACAGAAATAAGCACACAAGGCTGGAAAGGGCAGCATCTGAAGGGAAAAGAAGTCAAGGAATCTGATGCATTTGAACCAGGGACTAAGCAATCACTACCCCAAATATTATAGGTATTCATACCATATGAGAAGCTAGGTCTAGTAGCAAGTTTGTCTGAATACATCTGTCAAGGAAGGATGCCTTTTTGAATAGCATCCAGAGCTTGGCTTTCTGAGCCTAGGAAACCAGAGGCTAAACAGGTCTGTAAACTTCTTTCTATAAATACAACAGGGAGGAAAGGGGAAGCAAACAGGAGAGGAAAGGATCCATTTAACCTAAAGCACCACATTGGCAGAAGAACAAATAGGTACACACTGTCCACAAATATATTTAGGCTGAAAATTAGAAGGTTGTTTGCCTCTAAAGTGATCAGGATCTCTTCCAAGGGCAAAAAATACCTTTTCTTGGAAAACAGACCTTCAAACTGAATTCTTTCAAAAGTTTATAAAAGAAATTTCTGTGATAGCAGGGAATTGACTAGTAAACTGAAAAGTCTCCTGCTTCTAAAACCAGCTGTCTAGACCAATAGTTGTACGAAGGTAGTTTGAAAGTATTTATTTTGCATTATTAACTAGAAATCGTTCAGCAATTTTACAAAACCCCATGGATCCCTCCATTGCCTTCAGTGAAATCAAGCCCTGTTTGTGAAACTTCAACTCATCTATAGCCACTTCAACTCCCCGAGAACAAAGGAAACAGGGAGAAGGGCTGACATGAAACCCAGCAGACATATTTATTCCTTCCCCAAGACCACATGGAACAAGACAGAAAAAAGATGTGGCCTTCATATGCTCTACTGTGGAGCAGTAAAGCTGTTCTGAGAGCACTGTATGCACGTTGATTCTTCCACAGTCAGTGCCTGCACAATTACTTCCAGTGCAGTTTTTGGTGCTCCAGGTTTACACTGCACCTTGCTCTGCAACAACTTTGCTGCTGCATTCAGAAGTTTACTAGAGCTGGTCAGAGCATTTGCTAGTCAGGTGCCTCTGACTACTGTCTGAGTATTAGTGCTGCACTGAGATATACAGAACAAAAGCAGAGAGGGACACATCACATGCAAATCTCTGAAGATGCAAATGACTTTGAAACAAAACCACTAGTGGTTAATTTGCCAGCTGACAGCAGTCCTTGAATTTCCTGTGGAGCCCAAATTCTTCCCAAAGGCAGCAGCTTTGCAATGGAATATAGATGAATATTTGGCACATGCACTAGTTTGGGCATTAAGAGTACTTAATAGCTTTTAGAAAAACAGTCCACCAAGTTTGCTCCCTGTTACTTTCCAGCCATTTTCACTGCATCATTTGCTGGCACATTTTATTATGATAGAACACTCATGTGGCTCATTCTGTGTTGTGATATTTTGGTACATTGTTCAAGACACAGCACTTTGCATTTGAAATAAACACTGTGGTCTACTTTTCTGGATTTTTCTTGAACTGTGGCAGATGACTGTCCAGGGCCAAGCTGACCTACACTTCTCAGAGCATTCGTATTTCTTAGATGTGTACAGAACAAGATGTGGTGGCATGTGGGTAGCCCTTCCAGCCATGGACAGATATATCCCCTTCTTTGGTAGAAATTCAGAAATACATTTCTTTAAATGGGGATTTCCCTTGTTCTCAACATCACTGAAGCAGTGCCAACATTGGGGCCTACTATAAGCAGCAGAAGCTGCAATTTGCTCTGGAGCAGTTTTTCCTGCCATACAAGGTTCCACTCTCTTGATCTACACCAGCCACCTGTCCTCAAAGAGCTATGCCTTTTGCTGAACACTGTACTGGAGCTGGGACAAATCTTCAGCACAAAACCCTATAGCAAGAAATGTACCAAAACCAGAACTACTTTGGAGATCTTGCCCAGGGGAAGCAATGGGCAGAACAGTCAGAACACCACTTCTGAGGAGAAAGAAAGCATTCCAGATTGGAAGTTATTCCAGATTAGTTAAGGGTGTTCTAAGTGCAGCCCTTATGTGAGTCCAGACTCGTTTCCCCATTTAAACAAAACAGACTGAGCTCTCACCAACAGCTTTCAGTCCTGGACACTTCTGTATGGGAACCCTAGGTGGTGGACATTCATTCAGACCTGCTGTCCTGGCTAGGGTGAGGGGATAGGTCAGGGCTAGGTGGTAGAGCAAGAAAAAGCCACAAAGAGGCTTTTCAGGATCTGAAGTAGAGACTTCCTGTTCTCAAATCCACATGATCTCTTTCTTTCCTGCTTTTAAAGACAGATGCTACATCTGTCCTTTCCCAAGCTGCAAAGGTTGTCCATGTACTCCAGGAGATCTATAAAATAAAACAAAACATAACAGTTTAGAATTACAGCTTGCTGGCCCTTAGGAATCCTAGACTGCATTTCATCAGAACCTTTCTCATTTGAATCCATCTAACCTGCCTGAATTTAAAGCCTTATAGCTGGTCTCTTAGATCCCTTTCAAAAGCAGAAAGCTTTCTGTTCCTACGCAGAGCACCACTGACTTCGATCTAGTTACCATAAATCTGTATTTCTTATTACCATCAAATTGAGATAGAGAACAATTTCATAGTCATACCAGCATTTGAAAGAGCCTGAAGATCCTGAGCAGAAAGGAAGAATTATCGTTCCGAGTAAGAATTTTCACTTTTGTAATGTTTAATAGACTTTATTGAATCAGATGCTCCAAATCTGTCCTATTTTTTACTAGAAATTACTATTTCTTTTCCTGTAAATTCCTGATTTATTATTACTGCCTATTTGCCTTTAGCATACCAGTCCAAAAGCTGTTTATTGTGGGAAGCATGTACAAGACTCTTCCACTTTCAAAGTGAGTATTTTGGAGTACTGTTTACAAGCGTTATGCAGCAGATTTTTGCCATCTCATGTAGTATCACAAACACCTCTGTGTTCAAAGCCTGTGAGAATTTATTGTAACACTCAATGCACTACTAGAAGATGCTCAAAACAGAGCAGGTGAGCCTGGTATGAAAGTCAGCATACAGCAGAATCAGCAGTATAACTCTGCTTAAGAAATCATGACTTGTTTCTGTTTCAGTAGGTCACAGAAAAGTTACTTACTCAGCTTTGAAGTAACTTTTAAGTCATTGTGCCTGCTTTCACGTGACAGAAATTAATAAAAACACAAGCAAATATCTGATGCTTTGTAGTGTAAGATGCTTTCCATTAAGCCAGGGCAAAATTATATCGTGTGAGCCATAATGCTGAGGACCCTTGGCCATGGCTCAGTATCCCATCACATTACATGATGCACAAAGAAAGCAAACCCACCATCATCCTGCAGCTCACCATTCACTTCAGGACACTTACTTACATTTCTTCTGGTGTTCTCCTGCATCCCCTCAGAAAATTTACCGTGGCAGTGTACCAAGGAAGGAGCCATGGGATCAGACTTGGCTGCAATATGGGATGAGCAGCACAAGGGATTCAACTGAGGCACTGTCCAGAGCACACACTGGATTTCACAAGATGAACAGGGCTGCTATCTTTCATAGTAAAAAATGTCACCTACCTATTAGTTTTCTTTCACAGTCTTTTTTAAAACCCTTTTTTACTCTCTTAACCTTAAAGGCTTAAAACTTGAAGGTTTCCATTATATAAAAAGGGCAATACTGAGTTATTCCTCAGGCAAAGTGGGAGAAAGTAAAAACAAAATTCTCTTTGCAGAAAAAGAAAGGTGGGTAGATTATTGTGTACCTATAGAGGTGTAGACCCCTTGATGCAAATAGATGGACTAGATATGCTTAATCCTATGTCAGTACTATTTATGCTTAATCCTATTCACAGGGAGTTGCACTGCTGGGGCTATATCATATCTGAGCCTACACTGAGCACAACATCCTGAGCAGACAGTTAGTGCCGGACAGAGTTAGTGCTGGACAGAGTTGGTGCTGGACAGCCTAGAGGGACCAGAAGTGAAAAGCTGCAGTGATCTGCACTGGATGTGTGTAATCCTCTGCTCTGCTAAAAGAAAAGCTCCAGTGTGGCCTTATCTAAATCTTGTACATGATGGTGAAGGAAGGAGAGTATGTGCCATGCTGGAGCTGTCCTGGTGACTCACAGGGAGGTTACTTGCCTGTACTTCTGTGAAGGGAAAGTATTTTGTTGTGGGATAGGCAAGTGAAAAAAAAAGAAGGGGAAGTTCTTTAAACCAATGAGATTGCTGTACCGTGTAGACAAATCTTGGTTTTGTAATGCAAGTAGCCATTTGAAACAAGGCCAGACCTCTTAGTAATACTGGCATATTTCTACAGCAAATAGTTACTACCAGCAGTATACATTGTTGTGGCATAGCCAAAGCACAACACAGAGCAGTATTGCTTGAATTTCTGTCCCAATAATGCCCAAGAGCCTAAAATCTTCCAGGATAAGAGTTTATTAATACCTGCAACACACTCCTACTATTGCTGAAGAGAGTTTAAAAGACTGAATCAAATCCACCCCATAAGGCAGCAGATATAACTTGCCTTTTTGCTGGAGTTCCAGCCAACTGTGCTGCACCTTAGTGTGAGAGTTCTCTCTGTCCTGCATTGCTCTGTTCCGTACGATAGCAGAAAACTCAGACCAAAACCTTTCAACCAAGCTGAGGGATCAGCTTCTGCAAAACAGTTATTTCTAGCAGTAGCCTTGTTCTCAGTGAGCTGTTGGCATAAGAAAGATTTGGGTGTGTGAAAAGGTATAACAAAACAAGTCTTTAAATTATCTGTCTGAAACAACCTGGGAACGTTGCTCCATGCTGTGAGCAACTCAGCACTCAACCATCTGAAGTAGCTGCTCTGACAAGATTTTAAGTCCCCATAATTAGGTCTTTCACATAAAAATCTAAAGCACAGCCTTTCAGTTTTAAATAGTTCTTGCATGTGTTCATCCTGCTGCCTGGGTTTTGTGCTGCTCTGCCTTGTGTCTGTAGAGGCTGTGTCATTATCCACCCACAACAGTAGCAGAAAATTTTCTTGGGCTTGAACCTAGCTTTTGTTTTAGTTCAGTTTCCGACACCTAGCTCCCACTCCTGCCCTTGGCAACAACTCCCAGAGAGAATGAGTCATTTCACAGGGTTGTGAAGATGGAAATGAGAAGCTAGGTCTGGTTCCAGCACCTTCCTAAACCTTAGTTTTGTGCAGTCTCAGGGCATATGCAGGTGCAGTCCCAGGAGAACTGCAGCCACCAGACATTCCCTGTCTCTGACTGGGGAGCCCCAAAGTAAACAGGCTTTGCAGAAGTCTCTTTTCCCAACACACACACACAAAGACAGACTGGATTCACTCTTCCCTACCCTCTTCCAGCTAATGTGTGCCTGCAAACAGAAAGGCATAAGCCTGTGGGGATGGGCAGCAGGCAAAGTGACCACTGATGGCTGCAGAAGCTGTTGAAGCTTTCTGGTCTGGTTTTCACAGAGCTCCATCCCTCTCCCTTACCCAAGCTTGCTCAGGTGGCTTCATCCTCTATCTCTGACATAGAGGTCTCCTTACTGCCATACTCCACGTTGCTTTCCTGGCAGCATTCCAATCAAAGAGATGTTGTAACATACAAGTACCTGGGAAGGTGGCAATGGTGCTGTTGACCACGTCCAAGCCCCTGGAATAGTGAGAGGATAGTGGGAAAGTCTCTGGATAGAAGCTGTCAGCTAGGAACTTGCTGTGGACAGAGAAGGCAGAGAACTGGGAGCTAATACCTCCATAAACAGAAGTAAAACGTTTTTAGAGACTTTTTAAAGACTAGAGAAAGATAGTGATGAGGCCTAAACACAATTTGCAGTTCAAGGGAGAACTCAGGTTCAAACCAGATACTTGGACAACTTCAGTGGCAGATGATCACAACTCTCATCCCTAAAACAAAAATTGTTATGTATTTGTATGAGCTTTAGTGTGCTTCAAAGAGAGGTGAGAATTTAAATGTTCTAAATACACATGCAAACAAGGATTATTCACAGAAAAGTGACATAAGGATAACCTAATTGGCTTATTATGCCTGCAAGATATTCTGTCTAGCGATGGATAATTTAGAATTTTAATCACTAAATTAAAAAATTTAGAACTTTAATCACTAAATTAAAATATTTAGAATTAGGGTCTGGACATCATTCTGAACCCTGTCTTTGGAAATGAAGGCTGGCTGCCTCACACAACAGGGCTCTCCTGTTGAGTCTCCTGTCACTACTGTGTGTGTTCTTGGCTAGACATAGCATGAGTGAAACCTGTCTTGTGTGAACATGGTGGCTGTGCTTGCAGTCTTAGCCAGGAAGGCAAACAAAACCAAAATGTATCTGACCACTTTTAAACTTCAAAAAGCATCTGAGGTTAAGCCGTGATGTTAGGATATAGATACACGTTTTAAAATAGCAGCAGTTGGAAGGAATGAGCAAAGAAGCTTCCTGTGGTTGGTTTTTTGTTTGTTTGTTTGTTGGGTTTTTTTCCCCAGACTGGATTTCCTGTCCAAGTACATCCAGTATCAGGAGAAAGACATAGCTGTGTAGACCAGAAGTAAGAAAGTCAAATATGATCCCTGATGAGGAAGGAACAAATAAGTGCTGTGGGTATGACTGAACTCCAGGACTCCTTTTGCAACCTCAGCCTTGAACTGAACTCACTCCAAGTGCTCTGTGGCACAAATGATGTTTGTCATTGAGCCCTCTGACATACAGGCATTTCCTCACAGGCACTTCCCCAAGCGTCCTCTGTGCAACCAGAATCTGCCCATACCTTAAAGTTATACATAATGAAGTAGGAGAGACTGAAAAAAAGCACAGTGAAATTAGACACAAGTGTTCAAATTACCATGTCAAACTATAACATGACATAGATATTGAAGTTAATTATAGAAGTTTCTTTCTTTTTTTTTTTTTTAACGCACCTACTTGCTTATTTTCTTGCTAAGCCCATAACTCAGGTATTCTTTGTCCAGTGAAGCATTATGCCACTTTTTAATTAAAGTAGGTAGAGACTGTAGTCTTAAATTCTACCTGACAGATTCCTTAAGAAGCACATCTACTCAGAGTCTCCTGAAAGCTCACCTGGGGTGTTGGTGACTCAATTTGGTGGCAACAGCCTCATCTCCAAACTAAGCAGCACACAATGTGGCTGGCCATAACTATTGTTGGGAAGGTAGATACCCTCCTTCATCACTGCACCAAGCAGTCTCCATCCTCAGAACAAGCTCTTGGCAAAGCTCTCATCATGTGTTACCTGTGCTTACAGACAGGGCTCAAGTAAGCACAAATAAATCAGTGTAAATTCAGCAGTTCACAGAGCTGTGGAAGGCATCTGTTGGCCCACTTGAGAGGCATATTGACTGCAAGCAACAGCAGAAAAGTGCTTTGGCTGGGAGAAGACTGCTACAACAGATCCAGATGGCAGAGGATCCATGGACTAGGACAGCCAGGAGTCCTCTAAAGCCTGGAGGAACCCTGAGATGGGGACAATCCTGTGTAATGGTGACCATGTGGCAACTCTGCCTTTCCTTGACATAGCTATCTGCCTGCTGAGTCCACCATGGCAGCAGGCAAAATCATCCATTACAGGTGTACCTACAACCAGTATTGAACTCAGTGGTCATGTGGCCACCCAAAGATGGACATTCAGCCCTGAATGCATGAACACAGATGTTGCCTTGAAAATGAAGCCATTCCCCCTTCTTAGGAGAGATGTGAGCTTTGCTATGGCTGACAGCACTGTCTTGTCAGAGGGCACCTGCTTCTCATTTTTAGGGCTGAGAGACTCATCTCTGTCCTATTTCCTTGAATGAGTGCTCCTTGAAGGCTCATGGAGAGGTGAGCCCAGAGACATGGATGGTTTCACCTCCAGCCTAGAAATGCCAGGACTAATAGTGAGGCTGACAGATCAGCAGGCAATAGAAGCACTGAAAATCAGCTCTGTGGGTTTTCAGGAGGAGGCATGAAGGAAAGGACATGTTTTAGGATTGCTGTCAGAGAGGGAAAGGCTGCTTGCAGGTCACCTTAATGTCGCAGGAGCCTGACCAGGTTTCATCATTGCTTTCAACACAGCACAAAGTCTGCTGCCTTGGTGAGGGATGGTTATTCAGACACTAAACTATAAATGCTAGAGGAAGGTCATTTAGTGCCTGAGCACAGGCACATAAATCATCATTCATGTCAAAGAGTCTGAAGAGTTTTAAAAGCCACCTCGTCTCCTCACACAGCCCCCCTTGTGCACCAGTAGAGGCACCACCAGCCTTTGATAATGGAAGCAAAGAAACCAATGACTGGCTCAGGCCAAAAGCTAATTTTTGGCTACCAGCTTCAGCTCCACCTCACAACACAGCTTCCTCCTTCGGCCTGTGGAAGTGGACAAAAGATAAAAACAAAGCATTATCCCAATTATAATGACTCATTCCTTCAAGCCATACTTTGGGGGAATCAACAGTCTGAAGGTAAAGCACATGGAAAATGCAAAGTGTGTCTTTGGGACAAGGTCTCCACCAAATGAGTCTTTAAGAGTGTCCATTCTTGGCTCATTTGGCACTTAGATGCTAAGGCTACTCATGCTTTGTCTTCTGTACCACAGAAAATGAGGATGGTCTGGCACAATGAAGGTCACAGCTGAGTAGCAGATATCTCTGCCACTTAAAGGCTTTAGAGATGGGAGTGAGAATGGCAGGGGTAGGGAGAGCTACAGCGTTACACTGTCCTTTATGCAACACAGAATTTATCAATCAGAATAGCATTACAGCTCCCTTTGCCTGCTGGGAGAAGAAGCTCTGCTAAGAAGGATCATTTTTGCAAGGGTCAGCTGCACCAGTACTGTCCCTGTGTTGGACAGCCTTGAAACAAGGAACCAAGTCAGCACCAAGAGAAAATTGTTCTATAGCTACGCAATTGCTAAAGGCCACTGCTGAAAGTTGGGAATCTCGAAAAAGTTTTCTGCAGGTTTGAAATAAGGCATTCATGAGATGGAGGAAAGGGGATGTTACGTGAGCAAAAGGTGAAGTATAAATCACTACTTATTGTAAAACTGCCTCCTGAGCATGCCCTCTCTGACTAGAAAATCAGCCCTTAAGGGGTTTTGATTGACCAGTGGTTGAGAAGAAAATGACATCGAAGCACAGTAGGATGGTGCTGCCTTACAGCAGCCCAGGGCTATTGCAGAAGATGAGGGCTTTGTGGATCAAATCAAATCCTGTTCCTTCTTACTGAATGTAACAAACCCTACACAGAACAATGGAGAGGAAAACACCCAGATGGGCAACTCTTGAGCTTCTAGGGGAAATCTTGCCTATCCAAGCTCTTTTTCCTCCACAATTAAACTTGTCTACTTTTTAGTTTAGATATCATTCCCTGTAAATATTTCAGAGGACTGAAGAGGAGAGGAGATTAAAATAAAATTAATCCCTCAGGCTGAGAAGGCAGCCTTAAATTCACTCACAACCATGGCTGTGTGACCGCAACTTTCTTGGCACAGCCACTTCAGTCTTGAGGAAAGTCCTCTAGAGAGAAGGAAAAGAAGTACTCTAATGAGTGTAAGGCTCTGGTCTCTCCAGCCTCCCCCTGGCAAACCCCAGCTCTTCCAGATGGCAAACAGGGGGCTCATCCCCCAGGCAGTGAATATAAAACAGGCAGCAAAGCACACCCTTCCTGAGGTTAGATAAGGCTGTCTGCAGTGTCTCTTTCCCTTCTGTTATCACCCATTGCAGTGGGTTGAAAATTCCTCCCCCGATATTAAATTTGCCCAACCAGCCCAGTTGGAAGCAAATGGAAGCTGTATTGGCAGGCAAAACTACAATCTACAATGAAATACAATGAATATGTACAAATATACAGTATTTACAATATTTACAAGTATTTACAATATTTACAAGTATTTACAATTAACAAACAGCACGGAGAACCTCCTGGCCAAAAGACCAGGGGACCTGCAACAACTTCCCTTTCCCTGCCTCCTCCATATCCCCCTGTACACAAGGGAAGAGAGAGAGAAGCAGAGATATTAGATTTAGCCAAAAAAAGCAATGCAGCCAAGGTCAGCAAAGCCAGTTAGTATCTCCCCAGTGAAGAAGCAAGAAAAGAGAGAAATTATTTTGGGAACCAAATCTTATGGAAAATATCTCTCCAATGGAGTTTTTTAGAATAATCATTATTTTCCTTTTTACACCCAATTATGATTTACTTACATTTTACTACTTCCTACTCAAGATCTGTGAAAATTTTTAAAGGCATAGTCTAAAACTACCACAGCCATCCAACCTCATAAAGAATGTGTATTTGTGGTATATTGTTTCTAGATGTCCACCAAGTGACTGCATGTTGCATCACCACTGGTCCATCACAGTGTTCATCAGGACATGGCAATATGTCAAAGCAATGGCAAGCCTGCAAGTCCTTGCTGTGAGAGTGCAAGGCACTGTAGGCAAAGGTGACATGGTGTATATAGGAATAGGACAGGGCTGAGAGAATTAGGTGAGAGCTGCAGAGGCTGAGCTGTGTTGGATAGTCATGAAGCAGAGATACACTGCTGTATGAGCCCCTGCAGAACAAGGCTGCCTGGTCAAGGCTTGAGCCAGCCTGGCCAGGAGACACTACCTTCTGTGCTCAGGCTGCAGTCACAGGTGGTCTGGGCTGGCCATCAGGCTCTGTAATCACACTGTTGAATGCTCACAATAATATTTGCAGCCAGCCACCACAGTCTTGTTTCCATGACTTTCCTGTTTATTATCTAAATATCTCAGCTGAAGAGAGGTTTTTCTTCCTGTCTGGCTGCTATGTACATTAGCAAAGGAAAGCTTAACTAGGCCTTTACAGATCTTCATTTTTCTGTTACACTTGCCGTATCACAAGTTTCATCACTAAAGTGAAAACCAAGGCATTCTTGTGGCATCGAAGCTGCAAATTGGAATGTCAAGTAAAATGAAGACTTATAGGGTTGTGATTCCCCAGGAGAAAAGAGGGGCTGCTTCCATAAAACACTTCTGTCATCTCCTTGGAAATCTTTCCAGCAGGTTCAGCCTCTGAAGGAGGAATTTACAAGCTGTCAATTATTAAAATCCATAATTGTGAAAACACGTAGCAGCCCTTGCCTAAAGGGCTACTTTGGTCCAAGTTGGTAATAGCACAGCTGATGGAAGGCAGTATGTACTCAATACCTAATTTTGTCCACTGTCACAAATGCAGATAAGACTCCATGACAATTCTGGATATTCACTCTGATTGCAAGTTATAGATCTGTCACTTTGCATCAGCACCTAAAACCTCTCAGATTCCATTCCAACAAACATTTGAGATCTAGCACAGATCTAGTTAAATGCACAAAAATGGAGGGCAATACAAAAGGAATGACCAGATTTTGCCTTTCTTGCTCTCATGTCAGGTTTCAGCACTAAATAAATGCGGCAGAATCTGGCTCTTAGGTCCCAAGGATATTCTGAGTTGAGGCAGAAGAGGCTGCTCCTGCTCTGCTCACTGCCAGTTTCCTTCTCCTGTGACTCCAGTCATGCAGTATTCCCCAAATAGAAGTTCCTACCTTTTCACCTTCAGAGCTGGCCTATTTCTGCTCTCTGGTACTCAGAAATAAGTCTCCCTCCCAGGAAGGATTCATGCTATAAATATCTCCATGCAAGTTTCCTGAGTCCTAATGTTTCCTACAGAAGTGTATGGCTCCTTGTCCAGCAGTGACAAGCCTGGCTGGGTTTTGCAATGCTCTTCATGTCTTTGTGCTGGTACAGCTGCATAGAAGAAACAGAGACACATGCAGTAGAATTGCCGTAGTCATGGTGGTCTAGACACCAGCAAGACAAAGTCAGGAAAATCTCTTCTAGCATTAATATTATCACTTTCTTGTTCTGAGCAGTTTTCACACTAAACTAATCCCAGCAGTGTGTGTGACAGGCCTGCCAAAGAGGATGAAGAGCAGAGAAGATGTTCAAGGCAGCTGAGGGTACTAGGCACAAGTAATGAGAAAAGTTTATAAGGAACTTTCACGCCCTCCAGTTTCAAGGCATGAAAAGATGGAGGGGGTATCTTGTGCCTAGCTTATTTCTCCTAAGAAAAAGGTTTTTCACCACAAAACCCCTTCTGAAACGTAAAACCCTCCCACTGACAGCCCAGAGCAACCTATGGCAGAGCCCAAAACCAGCTGCTGGATTAAATGGACGGTGTAGTAACCCATTCCCAAGAAATGTGAGCTCTATGACTAAAAAAAAATATTCGGTCAGAGTATTAAATATTAAACTTCCAGATGGGATTACTAGAGAGAGAGATGGTTCTGTATGTGTTGTCTGCAGTAAGAAACACTGAGGGCAAGATTTAAAGAGCCTGAAAGGGGGAAAACCAGCCAAGACAACAGTGTAAGTATAAGATGGACATCACCTATTCACCTAATGAACATGGTGGCATCCCCTTTGCCTCACGTTTTCAGAGTCCTGTAAACAGCAGGCACTTGCTCATCAAAACGAGAAGAAACACTGAGAGCGGAAAAAAAATTCCTTTGTGAGTCAGATATAAATGAACATGAGGAGAGGGAGGAGAGTCAGATGTCTCTGGGACCTCCTTAGCATCATTTACAATGGAGAAAACACGAACAGGGAGAGATGAGAGTTTCCTCAGCTGTCCAAATATGACATGAGTGGAAAGCAAGCATAATGCAGTTAATGTCTGCAGCCAGATAAGAGCTGTGCAGAGATGCAGATAAAGTTGACATTCCTTATCCAGTTATTAGGCAGTTTGGGAATTTGTCAGGTGTGCCACATGTCTGATGTGAAAGGAGGGGGACAACCTCTCTGCAGTGCCTGGCTGATAATCCTCTCCAGCCTGGGAGGAATAATCTCTGGGAAGGCATAGGCATTTTTCTCTGCTTAAAACAAACAAACAAACAAACAAACAAAAAAACCCACAAACGACAATTAAAAATCATAATGATAATAATAAATTCATACAAACTGCTTCTAGAGACAGTTAAACTGCAAGCTTGAAAAGCAAGGAGAGTCCTGCACACAGTTAATCCATGAACTCACCTAGGAAGCACCCCTTCATTAGGCTAGTGACTACAGCCTAAGTGGAGAAAAAATATGCACCTCAGGTTTGATGGTGCGTTTTGTAACAGGAACTTGTTGATCTCACAATGTGGAGCTGAGATACTCAGGGTGTAGGAGGAATAAATGTTCTGCAGACAGAGTCTAGTTCCATGAGACCTAATCAGTAATAGGCGGTTGCAGGCTTTCACCACTGCTTTTCCTTCCTCATTTAAAACAGAAAAACAAAGCTGTGTTCCGTGACTGACAGCTATGGAAAATAAAATCAGTTGGTTTGGCCACAAAACCAGGCCAAGCATGAGAATTGGCAGTGACTCAGCTCCCTCTCACTTTCCCCTCTTCTGCTTTGGCCTCACTGATTGTGAGAAGTACTCACTTAGGTGGTGGCAAAGAAGGGGGCTCAGGAGTGTGGTTACACCCTGGGATACAGATGATGACACTCAGAGGAGCCCCTGGAACTGCACTCACTGGTGCTGCATCCTCCTCTGCACGTGTCCCTGTATATGGTAGGAGGACAACCTGCAGCTCCCTGTGCTTCAGCTGCCTCAATTGTCCCTCAAAACCATGTCTAAGCTTAGTTACCTTCACTGGCAGTGGAGGAATGTGCTATATTTGTGTCTGTACTGTGCACACATGACAAAAGCTTCATCAAATGATGCTAAGATTGTTCCACCTGAAGAAAAAAAGAAAGGCTGGAGGTGATACAATTAATAGTCCTTGCCTGCTTAACTTACACTGGGAAATGTTGCACACATGCTGCTGCATCAGAGGGATGAGGAATCTCTCCTAGAGATGTTCAAGAGAAAAACAAGGACTAAAATATCTCCACAGGAGAAAGTCCAGCTGAATATTTTCCACCTGTGAAAGTGGAAGCATCCATCAGGCTCCAGTTCTTCCAAAAAACATTTAGGAAAGGACCAAAACTCAGGTGCTTGACAGAACAAAGAATATTTACCTTCTTTCTAAAATCATCAGGTTCCTATACAAAGAGTGACATAAGGGACAGTAGTCAGAGTCACACAGGAATGACTGAGAAGTGCACAAGAAAGATATGAATCACTGCGACAAGCACAGCCTTTTGAGCACAGACTTAAATGCTTCCCACTTAAAAACTGATTTGACCAAACAGCTCCTGCCTGTATAGAGAGGAAATACATGTATTCAGCAATTTAGTAATATGGTTTTCTTATGCCTGGAAAAAGATTCATTAATCTTGGCATATTAAAAAATGGGCAGCTGTTAGTAATAAATAGGCTGGTGATCAGATTCAAGTGCAAGGTGGTGATGCTCAGAACAGCTTTCTGATGGCAGAAGTAGAGGTCAGGGGAGAAAGAAAAAAAATGAAATCTGACAGACTTCCAAAGAGATTTTGATATTGTGAGACAGTCACAGGGGATTAGCATGCCTGGAGTGGAGACAGCATAGAAACTTCAGCTGGGATCCAGCCAGGGTCTGCAGACAGGAATAGAGCTCTCAGGTGCAGCACTGGCTGTGAATGCCCATGCAAAGGGGCAGCGCCTGGGACACCAGGGTCAGCTGTAGCTAGATGGAAATGGGCTCCTGGGCTGGCATGTGTCCACCTGTATTGTGGGTGGGCTGGGGGCAGTTCTAACCTCCATGTCTGCTGAATGACTGATATCTTGTGTGGTCCTGTCCTGCCAAAGGGCAGCGGAAGAGCAGGAGACACAGCTCAAGCACGTGGATCCCTGCTCAGATACAGATGACAGCTGGGATACTGTCAGCCCTGCATGCTGCATGGGGGAATGTGAGGAAAACAGCACTACGTGAGATTTCACTGGCTGCTCAGTTGCCATCCAGAAGACAAAATCATCATGCAGCACGTCTCAGTTTGCCAGCAACCTAAGCTGTATTTATGCATTGGTAATAGGGAGTCACCCAGGCTCTGCTTACACCAGAAATCAGCGTGCTGTGAGGGGCCTGAGCAGCTCAGTGGGTTCCTGACTGCTGGCAGGGCACTGTCAGCTGCACGGACTGTGGAAGAGGTTCTGGCCACAGACATGGACCTTCCTGCTTCACCTCTCTTGCAAACACCTGCAAACTTCTCCTGGAAGTCATGTCTGACTAATGTGATAATCTTCTCCAAGGGCATGGATGGATAGATGAGGGGAGGGCAGTGAACATTGTCTACCCTGACTTCACCAAGGCTTTCAAAAACACCTCCTGCAGGAAGTAACAGGTGGAAGTTGAGGTTGACTCTTCTAACTTTGAGTGACAACTAACACTGGAGTTGGACTCGATGATCTCTTTGGGTCCCTTCCAACCCCTGACATCCTGTGATCCTGTGTGATCAATGTACAGAACTAGAATAATTTAGGTTGGAAGGTACCTCAGGAGGTCACCTGGTCCAAGGGTGGGCTAACAATGATATTAATTCAGGTGAAACACTGGCATAAATTGCTTCTACATTCACAGACAGCTTCTGGTTGATTAGGTCTCTCCTTGGTGGAAAATAATACATCCAGCAAATGCAAAGAAAAAAAACAACAACCCTGGCTCTCGCCACGGGCTGAGCATTGCCATTCAGTGTTCTGCTCCCCAGAGACACAGCCCACCATCTCAGTGAAAGAGTTTCAGAGCTTCAGAGGAAATATCATTAGAAAAAGCAGGACTGATACTTTCTAGGATCTACAGCCCTTAGCCAAGGGACTCTACTTGCTGGAATCAGTCCCAGGGCACTGTGGTAGCCCAGACAGTGCAGCTGAGTGCTGGCATGACTCCTTTCACACTGGGAGATTTTTGCTGAAAACATCTAACAGTTTCTTGAGAGCTCCTAGTTTTTGTGGGTTGGTTTGTATTTTGTTTTGCTTTGTTTTTTACTTCAGGGCTATTATTTTCATAACATCATTTTCAAGCACAACAGGAGTTGTCTAATCAGGCTTGTTTAAAACAGAACAAAACAAAAAATAAAAAAGCTGAAGAATTTTATGAGAGGTACCAAGAAATGCTGCAGAACAGTTCTGAGAGTCATAAATTCTGGAAAATTTAATTCCTGCTGATATTATGAATGAAATCCCATTAAATCTTTCACTGTGAGGATGTTGAGACACTGGAACAGGTTGCCCAGAGAAGCTGTGGATGCCCAATCCCTGGAAACATTCAAGGCCATGTTGAGTGGGGCTATGAGTAAACTCTTCTGCTGGAAGGTGTCCCTGTCCACAGCAGTGCGGGGTGGAACTAGATGATTTTTAAGGTCCCTTCCAACCCCAAACATTCTAGGATTCAATGAAAACAGATATTTCAGCAGGGTTTTGCAGACCTACCTTGTGTCCAAAAAAAAAAAATCCTCATCTGTGTTATCTACAGTTGTGCTGCTGAGACAAAAGACAAAAATAGCCATCTGGGAATGCCTAATAAACAATTTCTTTTTATTTTAAACATCTATATCTTCAATAATAAAAGCAGCTGATGTGGCCCTCTATCAGTCCTGGGCTTTAGTTGAATAAGGACTGGCTGCAGCCTGAAACCTATCTTGTCTTGCCCTGCTTCTTTGCATACCGGTAATTCAAGCCCTCTGTGGCCTGTCCTGGCTGATTTTGCCCTGAAACTTGATGCTTTTTCAACGGATCAAAGGAGCAACAGGAGAAACAAGAAACTTTTGTAGTGAAATTTCAGCCACTGCAGTTTAAGCTGTCTCCAGTCTACGTGTCACTACCAACCAGCTGACTGCTGCTGCCTGCAGAGGAGCCTGCTGGTGTTCCTACTCTCATGTCCTCAGCCTGTTGGCACAGTTTGCCACACTGACACTTGTTATCCCTTGATGAGAGTTTAGGTTTGTGCCCAGTGTGCAGGAACCAATGAGCACACAGAGTTGAGATCCACCTTCTAACCTTTAATGCAGTTCTGTGCACAAAGAGGTGCCAGGCCATAGTTTGCAAACCTAGTACATCTCTTCAGAGGAGTTACAGGGCTTTATGCAGTTTGCAACAAAGTTGAACAATACTTTTCAATGGCCACCTTTTGCTTATAAAAATAATGTTCTTCTACACATAGCTCCCATTAGTGGCTGGTTCATTATACAGATGTGGTCTCATATAAGCATCTAGGGTCTCCTCCTAGGGGTGTGATTTTTACCATGCTCATTAGTTTTAGTTTACTTTAGGTTACCTTCAGGAGATCTCACTTCTCCCTTTCCCATCCCCCTGGTCAGGAGGTGATTCATCTAATTGGTATTAGCCCATCCCCGTGTTATCTGGTGTTATCTTACTGTGAAGCATTACTTTGAACACCACAATTTCCACAGTATGTTTCTTTACTTTGAGGACCATACACTCCTATTTGAAGAAGGATAACCTGCAAAAGGGCAGCTTTTCTCCTGATTGCATGAGGAGTTTTGCCAGTGCAAAAACATAGAATCACAGAATCATTAAAGTTGGAAAAGATGTTTTAAGATCATCAAGTCCAACCATTAACCCAGCACTGCCAAGTCCATCAGTAAAGCATGTCCCTAAATGCCACATCTACACATCTTTCAAATACCTGCTGGGATGGTGACTCAACCACTTCTGTGGGCAGCCTGTTTCAGTGCTTGACAACCTTTTTGGTGACGAAATTTTTCCTCACATCCAATCTAAACCTTCCCTGGGTACACAGTTGTGCTGATAATGTGACTATTATGCTGCTAAACTGACCTTCTGAGATAAACCAATAACCCCAGTGTTTAACAAAGAGTTTGTGAGTTTACCATCATCAGCAGAGTGAATCAATACATTATTTATATTTTGTCTGCTCTGTGGTATAGGGGAACTCTGCCTCCCTAGGAGGCCTTGTGCACCAGTCCCCCCAGCCCTGCATGCCCTGCCAGCCAAGAAGGGGCAGGTGCTGGCACCAAATGCACCCACCATCAGCTGCCCAGAGGCAAGAGCATGTCAGCTACTGCAGCCTCCAGTACAGTGCAGGTAGCAGCCAGTTAGGGGGCAAGCTAGGAAAGAAACTTTAAATGGGCATTTCTTCGGGGGTATGAAAAGAAATGGGTGTCCCTAAACCTGTCAGATACCCTCAAGCTCAAGGAACTCCTTTAAATAACTGCAGACACCAGTTTCTCATGATCAGATGGCAGAAATATGTCCAGCTAATTCTTTTTCCTAGTATGTGACATGTCAAATATCAGAAGTTTACATTTCAAACACATGCTTATGCTAAGTGGATGAAACTGATGTCATAATCCATAGTAGTCCTGCTATAGCCATGTCGCTTTACACATGCAAGTGAAGTATCCTGTCCTCCTTAGCTGCTTCCCTGGCACAAAGAATTAAGAATATTCTTAAATAAAGAATGTGCAGAGGAAGAATGGCTTTTTATTAAACCCAGAGGTACAACTGGAAAGACAGAGAAGCCTTCAGGCACCAAAGCCCTTCTTCCAGTCTGAAATCTTCCCAGATAAATACAGGCTGAGAACAGTTGCTCTGAATTTCACACACCAGTGTTAAATCAGTGAGCCCACCCACAAGCAGAGGCCACCAGGGTGTGGGAGCGGAGGTGGGCTGTTAGCAAGGAGTCCAGGCATTAGACACACCTTTGCTAAATTCCTATCTGCAAGGTAATGATCACAATTTGCTTCTGTTTTTAGCATTTTATTAGTATATGTGTGTCTTTGTCATTCTAGCATCTCATTCTGTTTAATTCTTAGGCATGTTTTGAGCGAAACACAGCAATTGCCATGAGTGCCAAGTGTTCTATTACCATCACGAGGGACTGAGCTCATTTCTGTCCCCAGCTGAAGGACACCTTCTTTTGGAACATTTCTACAGAGAGCAAACATGGGAGCAGTGACATGCATCTCCCTACCCATCACCCCACCATGGGAAGGCAGGTTGGTACAACACTGTTTTGACACAAGCTCTCTCCTGTTTGGTTTCCTTGGTCCTCTATCTAGATGTTGGCAGCTTTAGTGCCCCTCCCACCTGTCTGCCTGAGAAAATAAAAATTAATTATGAGTACTTAATTAAGAGTGATCTGCCATTGGAACGTGCTGCCCAGAGAGGTGTTCAAAAAAGGATCGGACGTGGCACTTGAAGCCATGGTTTAGTTAGTCATGAGGTGCTGCGTGATAGGTTGGACTTGATGATCTCTGGGGTCTTTTCCAACCTTGTTGATTCTATGATTCTACTTTTAGAGTAGCCTGAAATTTGGAGGTTTTTTCATGATGCTTATGAAGGCATGTATGGTTTAAGCATATTACACAGATTATAGTTTCCCCTCATAAAACAAAGAATAAACAAAATCCTCACCTTCCATCACTGACGTTGCGTTACTCTTGCACACCATGCAGTGATGTTCCTCAGGCCCAGTCAGCATGGGTTTATGAAGGGCAGGTCCTGCTTGACCAACCTGATCTCCTTCTGTGACAAGATGACCCAACTATTGGATGAGGGAAAGGCTGTGGATATTGTCTGCCTAGACTTTTGAAAAGCCTTTGACACTATTTCCCACAGAATTCTTGTGGCCAAACTGGCTGCTCATGGCTTGGATGAGTACAGCTGTGCTGGATAAAGCACTGGCTGAGTGAACAGGCCCAAAGAGTGGTGGTCAATGGAGGTAAATCCAGCTGGCAGCCAGTCACAAGTGGTGTTCCTCAGGGCTCAGTGTTGGGACCACTTCTGTTTAACATCTTTATTGATAACCTTGATGAAGACACAGAGTGTGTCAGCAGTAAGTTTGCAGATGACACCAAGTTAGGTGGGAGTGTTGATCTGCACGAGGCTAGGGAAGGTCTACAGAAGGACTTGGATAGATTTGATCCATGGGCCAGCATTAACGGGATGAGCTTCAACAAGGCTAAATGCCAGGTCCTGCACTTGGGTCACAACAACCCAAAGCAATGCTACAGGCTTGGGGCAGTGTGGCTGCAAAACTATCTGGCAGAAAGGGACCTGGAGGTTCTAATCAACAAGCAGCTGAATATGAGCCAGCAGTGGGCTCAGGTGGCCAAGAAAGCCAATGGCATCCTGGCTTGTATTAGAAATGCTGTGTCTCCAACAGGAGTAAGGAGGTGATTGTCCCCTTGTACTCAGCTCTGGTGAGGCCACACCTTCAGTATTGTGTCAAGTTTTGGGCACCTCAATACAGGAGAGGTGTGGAGGTGCTGGAGTGAGTGCAGAGGAGGGCAAAGAAGCTGGGAAAGGGCACAGAGAATAAATCTTACAAAGATCGACTGCAGGAGCTGGGGCTGTTTAGTTTGGAAAAGAGAAAGCTGAGGGGAGACCTCATTGCTCTCTACAACTACCTGAAAGGACATTGTAGAGAGGCTGGTGCTGGTTTCTTCTCACAGGTAACTAGTGATAGAACAAGGAGGAATGGCCTCAAGCTATGACTGGGTAGATTTAGACTAGACATTAGGAAAATTTTTTTTACAGGAAGAGTGGTCAGGAATCAGAATGGGCTGCCCAGGAAGGTGATTGAGTTGACAACCCTGGATGAGTTTAAAGGTCATTTAGATGTGGTGCTTGAGGATATGGTTTAGGGTGAACCTTGTACAGTAGGGTTATCAGTTGGACTTGGTGATCCTGAGGGTCTTTTCCCACCTGAATGTTTCTGTGATTCTGTGATTCAGTATCTTCTGGGCTGATAAGGCTGAAAATGCAAGATGTCTGTTTACTTCTATAAGAATCTTGAATGCAGATGTTTGATTTTTGCACAGACAGTGGTGACTACATCTAGCTATGCACAAACCTTATAAATGGCCCTGGTCTGAAACTCACTCAGCTGGCTCCAGAAAAGGTCAGACTGCCAGTCATCAAACCTCAAAGAACCCTGCAAAGCAGGACCCAATTCTGCAGTCCCGGCTTGTTCTTCTGTAGTCAGAGGAAGGAGTCCCACAGAGCAATGACTATAGGGTCAAACCTCGTTGTATAAAAAAAATCCCAATGAACAAAAGCTTAGGAGCCGGAGAAAAGGCTCTTCCAGGGCTATCCCCTGCCAGTGCCTCCCTCCCCACCTCCCGGGAGCCCCAAGATGCCACCACCCTCCTCTTGCTGGGAGCCAGGAGGGGACATTATCATGCAAATGAGCCCACCAGGAAACTCAGTTTGTTTTCAAATTCCTATCTCCCATCCTGCCACATTAAGCTTTGAATGCAGAAGAGGATGAATGGCCTAAAAGCAAACAGAATTATGCATTTAGTGCAAAATCCCACTCACTGGTCCCCTTTACTTGGAAGCAAGATTTAGCACACACACAAAACCCACACAGACTAGCAGGCTAGGGAAAAAATGTAGACATACATATAGTACATGCTGTAGACACCAATCCAATATTCCCCTTGCTATCCATCTCCAGTTCAGCATAGGTACAGCATCAGTGCCTCAGGTTTTAAACTCCACTCTTACAGCCCCACCTTTTAGTGTGAACTTGATATTTCAATAATGTAAGAAAAGCACATATGCCCTTAGTTATTATTATACCAAATACTATGTCCTGCTGACTTATGGATGGATAACACACTGCTGACACATATAGGCATCTCTTGCAAGCAACCACAAAGCCTCTCACTTCACGAACCCTGTGAAGAACTGGAGAGAGGTGTGCCCTTCTGCACAGAGCATGGGTGCCAGGCCACCAAACTTCATCTATCTGGCTGCTGCTTATCACAGACTGTGGCTTACTGCTCTCACTGGAAGCAAACTCCTGACTCTCAACATGAACTTGGAAAAAATCAAGGGGGTGGGAAAAAAGGAGGAAGAGTAACTCATTCCCTTCCTCTAGTGGCACTGAAAAAATAGTTATTCATTACAGCAGGCTACTCAAATCTGGTGCAGAGAAAAACGAGTTGTGGCTTTGATCCCATCATGTGACCCTGATGGGTGGACTCCCACACAGTGATCTCACTCTGTAGGCTTACTCAGAGCTTCACAAGTAGCAGAAAAAGGTCACACTCACTTAAAACTGAAATGTGTTTTCTTGCAGTTTTTTCCCCCTAGGGCCAGATGCTCTAGCCCTGACTTGGGCAAAGATCCAATTGGAAATAATGAATGTAATTACCTTGTAAGCACCTTAGTGGAAAATACTGGTATAGTTAATTATGCAGGGATTCAATGCTAACCCATTTCCCAGTGTTTAACATACAAATATTAATGCTTTCTCCTTCAGGGTTTGGAGAAGATTAGCTATTGCTGCAGAATTTATACTTTTTGCAGCTATTGCAATCAGTTCAAGCAAGAATGTTCCAATGATGATTTTACCATCTCTGGCTGATACTGCACACAACGGAATGTTTTGAGAGCCTTTGCACGATTGAGGTCTTTGGCCATGTCCCTTTAAACATCCAAAACCAATTTTTTTTCTTTTTTTTTTTTTAAGGATGTTTTAGAAACAAAAAGTGATTTCAGGGTTCTCATACTGAAGATAAGGAACTCACTGTTGGAGTGTCAGTAGAATTGAAATTCTCGGAATTGGATATCCAAAACCCAGGACTTAGGTGTCTTTTAAGAACTCCTGGGTAAATCATCTAACTGAGAATGCCATTACATTTAATTAAGGATCATGTGAAACAGCACAGTAAACACATGGACTGAGCCTGTACTTCAGCCTTTGAATCTTCAGAATGCAAAGCCAGGTACTCCCACATTATTTCTGACTGGCTTTCCAGTTGTCAAATAAGGAGCCAGCTTGTTCTATGTTAGTCTGTCAAATAATCCCCATTGCTTTCATTCTGCAGCTGGCAGAGTCTTCTGTAAATGAATGAGCAAAAGCCACTCAATATGTTTTCTCTGCCTTGGCATTTGCTGACATCTCTGACCAATCCAGTGCACCCTGGCAAATTTTCATAGTCTAAAAAAACAAAAGGCTCAACTTCTTTCTCACATCTCTGCAAAAGCTGTTGAGAGGATTTATGAAAATATAAAACTGTCCTGAGATTTCCCTTATAGGCACCTAAGGGAGTTTTTCTAGAGGGAAAAAAAAAAAAAAAGGGTGGGGAAGACATCAGCACTTTGGGAATATGCCTTTTTGTTCAGTGAAAATCGTGTAATGCATTTTCATAGAATCATATAATGTTTTGGGTTGGAAGGGAACTTTAAAGGTCATCTAGTCCAACACCCCTGCAATGAACATCTTTAATGAGGTCAGGTTGCTCAGAGCCCCATCCAACCTGACCTTGGGATGGGGCTTATACTACCTCTCTGGGGAAACTGTGCCAGTGTTTCACCACCCTCACTGTACAAAATTTCTTCCTTATATCTCATGTTAAATTCCCCCTTTTTATTAGTTTAAAACTATCACCCCTTGACCAGTCACTGCAGGCCCTATTAAAACTTTTGTCCTTCTCTTTCTGTTAGGCTCCCTTTATATACTGAAAGGCCACTATAAGGTCTTGCTGGGGCCTTCTCATCTCTGGGCTGAACAACCCCAGCTCTCTCAGCCTTTCTTCATAGGAGAGATGTTCCACACATTTTTCACCAGGCCACCTCTTCTGCCAGGAGCTGTTGCTGTAGGTAGCACCACCCAGGCCTCCTGCTGCTGCCTGCGCTTGCCCCAGCAGTAGAGCTGCAGCAGGGATCACACCTCAAAGCTCAGACAGTGAGGGCTGTGCTAGGCATGCCACCCTTCTGTGGATCCCTGACACAGAAAGACCCAGACTTTGTACATTGCTTTGGGAATTAATGAGGCCAGCAATTAGGAAATCCAGCTGGGCAGCTTAGGAGACTGCCGTAGCACAAGCATAGCCTCCTGCTTTTGATTCAACAGCTAGCAAAACCTGTTCACATGCTCTGTTGCAGCAAGTGAAGGGGAGATCAGTTATAAAAAACACTTTTATTTAAATATTTTCCCTGAAAAATCAGCCCTATTGCCCCTGCTGCTTTTCACTTTTCTATTTGCTTGCTATAGAAGTCTAAACCTCACCTCAGCCACCAACAGGCAGCAAGGGCATAAGATGAAGGAGCAGCAGGAACCTGAGCTGAAGCTCGCCCTGCACAAGGCACAGAGGCTTCTTGTGCTCTGCAGCAACAAGGATGGATTACTCAACCACCTTGAATTTTGAATATACTTTCATATGCCAGCTCTAAGGAAAACTTAAGGAAGGAGATCCCCAGCAAAGGAAAATGTCTGAAAGCTGCCATACAGGTTTTTTGGCCAGCAGGGAAAATAAACAGAAGCATTTGCAGGCAGGGGGCAAACTCTGGTCTAGTTCAACACCATCCAGGTTTATTTTTGCAAACCAAGGACAGCCTCCATAAATCAAAACACTGCTCTCACAAGTGTCAGCATAGAATCTTTTAATACTTTACATAAAAAAACCTGCATACACAGTCTATAATTTTCTGTAAACATCATATACATCTCAGGTTTTGCCATGTCAGTTTATTAAAAACAAAAACAGTCTCAGTACCACTGTTGAGGGAAGAGGGAGAAAAGTAAACATAATGGATACATTTGTTCTCTGAACCAGAGAAACATAAGATTCTTTTCACCTGGGTTGGCGACCCTGTGAAAGTAAGTTTTAAATAAACCTAGTTTCTTTAAACTGCCCTTTAGTACTAAAGTCTGATGTAATCACTGCATAAGGAACAATGCTTTCACTCTTTTTTTCCATGGCAAAATGATACAGTGGTTTTATTTTGTCTTGTGTTGAAATCAGTTTAAAACAAGACCCAGATGAGGTTTATTGACTATTTCCAATGCTACAGTGTTGTATGCAGATGGCAAGTGCATTGAGTATTTAAAAACAAACCCCCAAAAAATCCACCAAGTTGTGCAAAGTAATTTCTTCTGAAAATAAACTTTTAAATAAAGCCAAATCAACATACTTGCAGAAGACAACACTAAAGGAAGGAGCAGGATCATAATATGGCATATCATCCCCTTCCCCTTTGCTCATCCTGACCCATCCATCAGCGAGGACAGAGCAGTTCATCTTTACTTTCCAGCCTGGTTGCTTCTGCAGCTGGAGGCAGTTCAAGGCTCGCATTATCAGCAGGCATGTCACTCAGGGCAAGTCCCTTTGCACAACACAAGTCTCAGCTGGGTGCCCCCTCCCCACGTCACTTTAAATAAGCACCCCCCGTACTACCCCAGTTTGCACAAGACAGAAAAGGCAAGATATATACAGGCTTTACTTGGGATGACCTTCTTCTCCCAGTCTTGGTCTTCAGGGCACTGACTTCCACAGCAAGTCAGGCTCAGGCCAACACATCTGCAGGAGAGACAAGGATGCTGCAGGCAGCCCAAGAGGTGCAGCTCCTTCTCCAGCCTGCCTGAAGGGGAGGCACATGCAGGCAGGGGGCAGAAGTCCCTTCGAGCAGCTCAACTCCACCATTCTCCTCTTGCAAAAGAGAGGAAGATGTCTGGGAGCTGGGTGCAGCAGGTGGTAGGCAAAGGCGAGGGGCTGGGTGCAATGTTTGGTCAGTCCAGTCTCAGCAGCTTTTTGTCACTGACAGTCTACAATTAACTCACAGGGGTCAGTGGTAGGAGAAGGCTTCTCCCCACTTTATTCCTAAGACTCAGGGCATGCAATCCCCCCCCTCCCTCTGTCCCCGGCTGAGCCAGCACAACCCTTTTCAGCCAAGGCTAAGGGAGCGTGCACCCTCCCTTAGCCCCCACCCCAATTCATCACCAGCCCCCAGCTGAGGGGACAGGCAGATGCCATGTTCGTGCATAACCCAGCTGCTCTCCACCTGCCAACAGGTGACCCAGGCGCTGTGCCCAGCACCATGCTCCAGCCACATCCTATAGGACCTTGCAGCAGTTGATGCAGCCATTCTGGGTGCCATAGCGCTTCTGCAAGGCTGCCCGGGTGGCAGTCTCAAAGACTTCCCGGACACCCTCCTTTGTCTTGGCTGAGCACTCCAGGTAGTCATAGGCCTGGATGCGAATGGCCATGGCGCGGCCATCCTCGGTGCGCACTGGCTCCTGTTTCATGCGGGCCAGCTCGTTGCGCACATGCTCATCATTACGCAGGTCTTTCTTGTTGGCCACCAGAATGATGGGGACGTTGGGGCAGAAGTGCTTGACTTCAGGCACCCACTTCTCTGGGATGTTCTCCAGGGAGTCTGGGCTGTCCACAGAGAAGCACATGAGAATCACGTCAGTGTCTGGGTAGGAAAGAGGGCGTAGGCGGTCATAGTCCTCCTGGCCAGCCGTGTCCCACAGGGCCAGCTCTACCTGCTTGCCATCCACCTCGATGTCAGCCACGTAGTTCTCGAAGACAGTAGGCACGTAGACCTCGGGGAACTCATCCTTACTGAAGACGATAAGGAGGCAAGTCTTGCCACAGGCACCGTCCCCCACCACCACCAACTTCTTGCGGATGGCTGCCATGGCCAGGCTCGCCAAGCTGGCCTTGCCGTGCAGCAGGACGATGGCAGCGCCCTCCTCCCCGCGGCCGCTGCCTCCCCCTTCTTCTCGCTTCTCACAGGGCACCGTGGCGAGCCGGGCCCGCGCAGGCAGGCGGGCGCGCTCGCTCCTCTCTCCTCGCACCGGCACAACGCCCTCGACCCCTGCCTCAGGGGAACGCCACGGCTTCAGGTCAGCACCGCCGGTGCCACCGAGCTCGGCTCTTCGCTGGCAAACGCTGCTGCCACTGCCCTCCACACCGTATCAGAACGCCACCACCCCGCGTTGCCACTGCCGCAAGCTGCCGGCCGGCGCCGCTATTTAAAGGCGCTCGCGACTTTCTTAATATAGCCGACCAATGGCAAGGCAAGGAGTGAGGTCATCCCGGCGGAGAGTGTCGCGATTGGAGGGAGGTTGCGGACGGGAGGCGGGACGAGAGGAGGATGAGGGAAGAACGGGGTGCGAGCGGCGCCCGGCCTGCGGGTGACCGGGCGTGACCGGGCTGGGCTGGACTGGGGCAGCGGGGCCGGTGGTTGTAGGGAGGCTGGAGACGGGCGGGGGGCGGCAGGGCTGGTGGTTGTGGGGCGGAGGGAGCGAGCATACAGGGCCGTGAGGCGGGTGAGGCCGGGCTGCAAGGGGACTCCGCAGGGGCCTCACGGCGCACGGTCGGCAGCGGTGCCGCACCTCTGGAGAAGCCCGAGGCAGGTCCCCCGGGCGCGCTCTGCTGGTGGTGCGTGCTACCCTCCTACCCCGGGGTGGCGGTTTTGCGGCAGGACAGCCCCGCCGCCCAGGATGGCCGGTCTTAGAGGCTGGGCGAGCTCGGGGAAAACGGCGTCTCAGATGCAGTCTTTAAAGCCCAAGCAAAGTGGAACGAAGATTATTACAGGCAGTTAAAACAAAGCTTTCACTGGATATTGGTGGATAAACGCAGGACGCGACCACTTCCCTTCCTTAAAGGAAAAAATTAATCATGTTTGAGTCTCTCTCTTGCAAGCTCTTGGCCAAAAAGCAATGGAGGAACTAGAAGACATGAACTGAAATGTCCTTTTAATCTCAATTTACACAGCAATCAGGAGCCACAGTAATGAAAAAAAATAATGTGGAAAATAAATAAGGGCAAGACTGGAGTTTCAGATTGCTTGGGGGATAGGGTCTTCTAAGTACCTTAATATAAACAGATGGCTCATGCTGGGTGCATTAATAAAGCCATACATTGTGAAGGCTCACACTGTGAAACTGCTGGTAGCGATTTGCTGTGTAGCTATCACTGTGCAACCAGGTGTTGTCTCAAGCTTTTTCGTTGCAAGCGCTTTGACCTAAACGGTGTCCTGTGGGTTGGACAGGGCTGGATCCTAAGTGTCCTCTTTTGCTAACCAGCACTTGCATTAGTGAATAGAACAAAAATGAGTGACTTGGAAAAGGTAGTTATTAAAAATTGTATTGAAAAATATCCACTTGAAGACCAACAGCATCACTGAGTGTCGATCTGCCTGACAAGATAGTTGCAGCAGACTGTTACAGAAGTATGAGTCAATAGGGCAAATCATTCACTTATGGTTCACTTAATCCTAAACACTGAAATATAATTAATCTTCTGTGAGACTTCTGTAATTCCCATTTCTCCCTGTCAAAAAACCATGTGCCTGGATGGTGATGGCTGGATTTGTACCTTGATCTTACATGGTTTATACAGTATATATTTAAGGGATGTTAGTGTAATACATTCAAAGTGATGTCTGGGGAGAAAAAAAAAAGGAGTCATAGACATTGATGTTCTGCAGTCCCCGTGGACTTTTGATGGGCTAAGTTTCTGATTTGCCTTGTCTCCTTACATTTGTTGTCAGTACTGAGTTTTAAATTCTTCATGAAATGGGAAAAGTTGCCCATGTGCAAGTGTTCCCCATGCTGGCATGTCCTTCAGGAAATGAAGCACTGGCAGCTTGTAGCTATTTTCTCTATAAATGTAATCACAAGCATGCAGAGCCGTTCTGATAGGCAGATAGAGCTAATTTGCTGTATAATGTAAGTCTGTCTTCTAAATGCATTTGCTGTTGTAAACCTCTCGAAGCGCCTCAGCGGAATTAAACCGACGTTGTATTTTTCACTGGAGCTCAGTGCCACCTTGTGGCAGTCTGGCCGACGTGGGTGCCCGCCTTCCTTAACGGCTCCCACGCTGGAAAACTGCACCTCAGGAGTGGCAGCAGGAGGAAGCACAAGTGCTTGACAGATCGTGAGAAGTGCTGCTTAAGCATGCTTTCGAGTCCCTTTTTATTTTGCTTTTGGGTGGCACAAAGAATCATGCCTGGATATTTCATTTTGCACTTTCATGCACAAAAAAACCAGAATCACCCAAGCGAGCAGCTGTGCTGATCATCTCATCGGTGCTGTGCCATGAAAGGTAGGGAAATACGCAGATTACTCATTTCAAAGCACACAACTCTCTTGTTCACTCAGAGCGCTGCTAGCAGTTGTCTGTGGTTCTACGTGTAGAGAAAGCAAACCAAGCATTCCACTTCCAAACTAACACTTTCAGATTTCAAAGCAGGGTGGCGTCATCTAAGCAGTCTACTGGTCCCTACTTCTAAGCTATGCTAAGGAAATATTCTAAAAGGTTCAGCTAACCCAAGTCAAACCCACAGCAGACACTCTTCTTGTAACTAGAACAGCACAGACATATTTTAAGTACCCAGTTAGGGTCTAAGCCATAGCTCCCTAATTTTCTGGAGAAGTCTTACATCTGTAGTCTTCCACAAAATCACACTGAAAGCAGAGGCCCTGATGTTTCATATCTCATCTTGGAAGAAAGACTGCAGCAAAGTGTGTGTAATTCCTTGGACTGGGCTTTCAAATACTTTTTTTTTTTTTTTTTTTTTACAGAGGCTTTGTATCAGGAGACCCAGCACTGTGACTCACTTAGACCGAAACCACATTCCACTCCAGCAATGATCTCTAGAGGGGGCATCTAAGTCACTATGGTTATCAGACATTTATTTTTAAATGTGTAAAACTTGGGAGTTGATCATGGCCTGGGTGTCATACTTAGTGTAAAATTGCCACACACCACCTTCCTCCTGCAGTGGATTTAGCCCATAAATATTAGTGCATTATGGGGTACCTGCCCTGAGCTGTGTGAGTGGAAGTGAGGAGGCCCTTAATTTATATTATCTTTTTCCGTTATATATTATTACTTCTCTGGAGCATTCTTTCTTCAGCCCATATATGAAAGCATGAACTGAGCCAGTTTCACAAACAGTAGAAATCCAGAGTAGAGTTGTACATAAGAATCCTTTTCTTCCTGCTTGGATCAATGTATCAGGAATGGTGGGAATCTGAGCATCATGGCAGTGCTGCCAGTGCAGCAGAAAGAGACATGGCCATGGTACTGTAAATGAGCACAGTGAAAGTGCTTCCATCTTGGGGTGGTGTCTGAGAGCAGAGGTGAAAAAATTGGAAACAAAACAGTGAAAAGAGTCTCAGCAATGAGTGGGCTTTTGCCTCTTCTTAGGGAATTTTGTACAGGAACAGTTCTGTATTCAAGCATGGTCATGGTCTGGATGACACTGGGGAGTGTAGCCAGCTCATGCTTTAGGGATGAATTTGAAATTTCTGTTGTAACTTTTATATTTTCTGGTCAAATCTGTATGATATGTCAAACTGCACTTCTTTAAGTAAGCTGAAACTTCACTTCCAGTAATCCCTAACTGTGCATGCTCTAAGCAGAGCATTTGTTCTGCTGTGCCACATACAGATGTATGAGTGATGAAAAAAGTATGAAGTAGAAAAGAAGGCACCACTTTGCTTTCATTGCTTGTGCTGGTGGTTTTGAGATTACAACTTGGCCTTTTGTTTTTCACTTGACTTAATCTAATTTGCATTTTTTTGTTGCTGAGAAGACAATTCTGGTAAATTACTGGTACTAGATTGTTTCTAGATTGTATTCCCCCCTCCATGGCCCTGTTCCTTTTTGCTAAACAGATTTTCTAAAGGGCATGTCTGTAACTCAGATAATTTGTGTTCAAGCATAAATCTGTACCAAAAGCATGAAGGCTCAGTAGGGGAGGTAATCTTTCTTCTTTTTGTCAATAAGTAGGCAAGTAACTACATTGCCTGCTGTGGCATAATGTGCTGAGGGAGCCATATGTGCCAGTAATAGCATACTGAGTCCTGCATGCTAACTTGTTCTATAACACTAGCAACAAGCATCCTGCAGCCCTCATGCAGGCAAAGCTTCTCAGTGAAGTAAGGAAAGCAAGAGCTAGCTAAATATGAGCAGTTCAGAGTCTAGTGTGAAAAATCTCTGAGTAAATGTGGGAGGACAGACAGAAATGGTAAGTATCTGTCTCTCTAATCTGCTAAGATTCTCTGGCATGTATAGAAATCAGACCACTTGTTGTGTGACACAGCAAGTCTGTTGCCTTTCAGTGTCCCCAAAGAAAATTGGAATTTAACTCTCAGATCCCCTGTGATCATGGTCTCAGCAGAACAGCCAGACTAAGCTGCCTAGAAACCAGAATGGCAAGGCACAAAAAAACAAGGTGAAAAAAACCTCTGTATTTTCATATAGAGGTTTAGGCTAAGTAGACTGCAAGTGAAACCACATCATGTCAAACAAGAAATGCCTTCATGATTCTAAAGAGACATATGGAACCCAGTGGCATTGTTCCTCCAGGTAATGAGCACAGTCTGTCAGAAGCCAATGACTTTAGCTTTCTCATGTTTCTGTGGCAAGACTATCAGACTTATACTTGATTGGGGACTCAGGAAATATGGTCTGGCAGAGTAAAGTTAGAACAACACAAAACACTAAAGTGGCCTCAGGTGACCAGCCGACTTCAAAGTAAGCAAAAACAAGTACCTCATCCTTAGGCTAAAATTTTTGTGCCTAAATCCCCCTATCTCAGTTGAAGAACTCTTCTGTAGCTGTATGAAATAAATGGGATGACCACATAACTATATTAATCAGAAGTTAAATATCCACACCGCCAATAATGCCTTTGGAAACAGCTCTCTCTGCAGAAAACCCAACTTAATTTACCTTCAGTTCCCTTTGTTTTCAACTTTTAGTGGCTGTGGGCACCTTTCAGTGTCTGTCTACAAGAAAACTGAGACAGAGAAAGTAGAAGCTACTTGTTCAATGCCAGTAAGTTAGCAGGAAATTTAGTCTTCCTCTGTGGAGTTCAAGATAGTATTCTTAACTCTGAACAGTTCTTTCTCTTTAGATTGTCCACTTGATAGTCTTCATTTCACTACTTTGAGGATGACCAAACACCAGAAAAGGTTGCTAAGAGATGCTGTGGAGTCTCCATCCTTGGAGATATTCACAACCCAACTGGACACAGTGCTGAGCAGTCTGCTGTAGTTGATGCTGCTCCGAGCAGGGTAGGGTAGACTAGATGATCCCTTACCACTTCATCCATTCTTTAATTCTGCAATTCTTTTCTCTATAATGCCTCAGCAGATCTGGAAGGGGATGTTTGATGGTGTGTCTGGCACTCCCAAATTTTGTAAGAGAAATTTTGTTGTTGGATTTCGTCATGTGGAAAGGCAAATATATGTCTTTGTTGCTCTTGTGTGAGTACTATAAGGGCTACGTTTATGTAAAAGGAGGGAAAAAAAATCCCTTTAATCTGCAAAGTGGCACACTTTAAAAAGTTGGATTTGTTTCCTTCTCCACCTCCAAACAGACTGAGCACAGTTCCAGGTTTGAGCCAAGTTCTGGTCTTGAGAAAGGGAAGTGACCAAGCTACAGTTTTTCACAGAAGCTTTATGGTCCAGGGAGGTACAAACAAACTAGGACAGGAACCTCAACCAGCACTACTGGGACAAACACAAAAATGTGTTGTTCAGTGACTCTTACCCCAGCTTCCTGCTAGCAAGGCTTAGTGGCAAGCAGCTGTGCTGTCAAAGTTTCTTAGCATACATTCCCTTCCATACACTTCCTTGAAGGATGTCCTTAGGGAAGGGTGTCTCCACACATGTACCCAACAGTCTGCTGTGCTAATAGCTGTGGGGTTTTGACTAGCAGAACAGGTCTGACTTTATTCAGGACTCGTTTGTAGAGTTGGCCTTGGCTTGGTTCTATAAATCCATCAGGAATGCAAAGTGTAATGTAGGGTACAATGAAAGTAGTACTGTCTCTTCTTCAGGCACAGATAAATAAACTGGAGTAAAACAGGCTGGCTCTGGGGTAGGGTAATCCAGTTCTTGGTAGCAGTTCTTGAAAGCAGAGAATTTAAAAGACCAGACTTCAGTTTCTAAACCTCTGTCCTTATGGTCTGAATATATCTTTAATCTTTCTGTCTTTCCTTAGCACTTACAGGCAGAAGACGTGAAGTAAATGGAATGCCAACAACCACACTCTCAGTTTTGCAAGTCATTAACAATCTGGAAGGAGACATGCTGTCAACCTAAGCAGAAAGATCTCAGAGAATCACAGAGATGGACTAAAATGGAAAGACTTTGGGTGCATCTCCATATTCCTTCCTTCTGTGAAGCACTGATTGCTGGCAGCCCAGGGAACTGAGTTATGCATTAACATTAAAGACACAAGTCTAGAAGTAGGTAAATATTTTGTGACTTCAAGATACAAAGGCATATTCTGTAACACAGTAAATGCACAGAGAAACATTTTAAGGCAAATCCCTTCTGATCCTAAAGTAAAGGTACAGGACTGAGTATAACTGTCATGAACTAGGAGAACATGTAAATCTATTATTTTCTTTTTCTGACTTCCTCGGTGATGATTTCGTCACTCTCGCAGCTTGGTTACAGTTTCCCAGGGAGAAATAAGAGAATAAACGCGAGTTTCTAAACTGATTATGCTGCCTGGAGCTGTACGCTTAGCGAACATTACATCTCCAAAAGTACCCTTCTTCCAGGAATCTCTGAGCACTTTTCAGCATGAATTACCAGCCCACCTCTTGGTGATAAGTAGGTGTTATTTCCATTTTCAAAATGGAGGAATTTAAACTGCGGCCTAAAGTAACCGTGAACCATCTACCTCTTGCAGCTTTTGTTTTCTTGACTTATTTTCCATGCCCTTTCTTCTTTTGCCTTCTGAACCACTCTTAACCTCAATTTTCTCTCCTCTGTCTATAGTAATGCCCTCACTGCAACCTGATATTGTACCCAAACTTTGAAACTTTTCTCCCCATGCAGCTTGAATGTGAGTGTGTGCTTGTACCCAAGTGCTCTCCTCATTCAGGTAATAACCTATCTGCACTGAGCTGTATTTCTGTACATAGGTTTAAATTATTATTTCCATTTTATATGGGGGGGAGGGAGGTAAGATTAGACTGCAGATAAGTTAAAGAACACAGGTGTCTCAGGTGCCTCTGATATGGGGATTGCAGAGAGGTAGTTTTGCAAAGATGTTAAGCACTTACTGCTCCCACCGTTTGGAATGTTCAATCCACTTTGGCAAACCTGATCTTACACTGCCTGTTGCTTAGTAGGTCACTGGTCAGCATATTTGCTGTACCCTCTATTCAAGATAAATAAACATGTGTTTTTCTCCAGAAGGGTGCTTTATTCAAGATAAAGGTAACTCGTTTTGCTCCCAGTACTCACTGTATGTATATCTAAACTAAACTGTTATTACACTGATCTTAGTTTCTGTTTCTTAACATTAACCTTTTAATTGTTCTTGTGTGAAATAAAAAGTTGATGATCTGTTTCCACCACATGCTCCTCTGCAAATGGAAAAAAAGAAATCCATGGGACATTTTTCATCATCCCTTTGCTAAAACTATATATCTTTTCCCCCTCCCCCCACTTCTTTCAAAAACCCCAAATGCTTTTCTTCTTTTTCTCTCTCAGAGCACTTTTTCAGGAGCAGTTTACTATGTGGTTGTTCAAGAAATCCATTGAAGAGTTGTTCATACTTTAGGTCATCTGGCTTCCATGAGAAATATGCAGACAGGACAGTTTCCTTTTTGTTATTTTAGCATTGGCCTGTGATTCAGAAAGAAGGGGATATAGCCCAGTCATCAGGACATTAGCCTTAGACTTAAGTGTCTGGGATTTCTTCTGTATTCCACCACAACCTACTGTCTGTATGGCCGTAGAGAAGAGACTGCATGTCTGGACTGCAAAGTAGCTAGAACAAAGCAGTTCCCTCATAGCAGTATAGAGCTCATCCAGTACTAGTCCATCCTTCCCATTTAAGTTGTGTCTTCAGTAGCATCTGCAGTCTGCAGCACACATATACCCTTCAGCTGATGTTAGACTTCCTACCCTGAGGCCTGCTGGGATAGCGATTGTACTCATGCATGTGAAAAGCTCAGATATTAGCCATGGGAGAGCTAGAAAGTGTGTGATAAGACTAATATGGGGACAATGATACATGCCCATATCTTAAACGTGCAACAAAAATCGATGATAGTGATGAATCTATACAGAAGAAAACTGCCAGCAGTCAATATCCAGGCTAGACTTGAGCCAGAACTGCTCTTCTCTGATGCAAGAAAGCTTCCAGTGTTGGAGAGGAGGGGAGGAGAGGGGAGGGAACAGGAGAAGAAGAAGAGGAAGAAATTATTTAACATTCACATGTCATTCATCAGGACCATTTCTAAGATGAAATATGCTGTTTACTCCCCACCACAACAGTTTAAGGCAGACGTCCAGCTGAGACAGCAGTAGAATTTATACCACATTAGGTGAATACGGTGATATGCATTACAAGTAAATAAGACTTTCTTCAGGATTTCAGTGAGGCAAATATGCAAATAAATGATATTTGTGTCTTTCAGTAGAAATAAAGAAAAAAGAAAGAAATCAAGAAAACATCAGTACATAATAATAAGCCAATATGTGAGAGCCATTTTCCATTTTCAGTGCAAAGAGTTTCTGTATTTCATGCAGCAGTGTTATAGTAGCCTGCATGCCTAATAATATTGTGAAGACAAGGTTTGTAGACAAGGTTTGCTGACTGTTGAGAAAAAAAACACACAAGCTCTTGGATGCTCATGTCTTCAAACACATTTTCCAGATCTCATCTGGCAAAGAACCTGACTTCTCCCTATAAAGCTCTTTGTATAGCCACCATAGCCATGGCTAATTAGGGTGTGTTTTATACAGAGATTTAGGCAGAACCTGTAAGCTTCAGTAACATCTACAAAGTGACTATCAGTATGTTCTTTAGCAAAAGCACGTATCAGTATGTTTTAGCAAAAAACATGCTCTTCCAGAACACAGCACAGGACTTTGAAAGAAGCGAAGTTTGAATCAAAAAACAGCCCCATGTGTTATTTCCTTTTCATTGCCTGTTTCACAGGCAGAAAAGAGAGAGGGTAATACATCTTGCTTAGTAAGGCCATTCTCCATTTTGTGTTAGTTGCCTGTGTAAATGTGTCTTCCTAGTGGACAGTTTATCAGACTACCTACTAATTGGTCTGTTTACTCAAAATTATCATCAGACAGGAAGCATGTTATATTTTATGAAAATAGATTCTCTCAGGCTTTTGTATCCGTTTTCTTCTTAGTACCTTGCCACCTAATCAAACTCATTTTATGAGATGTACTACATCTGTTTTAAATAATTATCAGCTTAGAGTGTATCTCTGCCGTCACTTGGAGAATGACAAACTGATACAAGAGCCTGCAATTTGCTATCATGTTTTGATGGAAATATGGGGCCATATCATGGTATTCCTCCACAGGAGCCCAGAGAAGAGTATGAAAAACAGAAGGACTGCAATTTTATTTGCCAAAACTAAATTTTATGTGTCTCTAAGGCCTTGAAGGCCTCTTTGTTCAGCTTCATTTGTGCTACTGGACTTGTCTATCATTGAAAGTACCTGCACACAGTTGGCATTTCGATCTGCTCAGTTCCCAAACACATTCTTTATGTCAGCTACTTTCTGTGTCAGAGTGAGACAGCTTCTGGAGGGGACTTGTCTCAGCACACCCCTTGAACTGTGCCTGATGAGGATATAGACTGGTAGAGGTAATTTATGAATCACACCAATGACTGGTTTCTGAGCAGTTTGATGCCATTGGAGGCAACTTTGTCAGCTCAGGTGTATATAAACCAAGCACTGTCACAAGATGGATATGCCTAGGTGCTGGTATTTAGCTGCCTGTCATCATCCAACTTTGGTTGAGAGAGTTTGCAGGCTTGAAGGCATTAAAATGAGCAATCTTCTCCCTTTCAATCCTTTTGCTCAGGCAGTAGGATAGTCTTTGCAGAGGCTATCCTTAGCTCAAACACAACTTCTAGCCCAAATGAATAGGTCATTGGGACAAGCTGCTAAATCCAGTGGCCCAGTAGACTCAAGGCTGACTCAGCTCCCTGGCCCTGGGCCCAGCTGACAGTGGAGCTAAGCATGTATTCCCAGTACACATGTGAGCACAAACACAGACAGTACAATCTCCCCAGTAGCTGGACAGGACCTCCTAGTCCCTCTAGTAGTCTTTGCACAGATTTCTGGTACCTCTGTCATCCAGCCCAGACTTCCAGTTGCTTTGATACCTGGTTCCCAAAGCCCCTTATTGTACTGACCAGCTAGTCCAGCTTGGCATTCACCAGTGATTCACCTAGGCCCCCAATCACACATCTGCACTCCAAGTAGACAGTCCCTCACACAGCAAAAACATCTGGAGATCGATGAGAAGACAAGCTTTGCTGACCAAGTGCAGGGCATGGCATCCCATAGTAAGTCCATCCCAAAATGCTTCTTCTCTGTATCCCATGTGTCCTATGACCCTGAGGTAGTAACTTGGCCCCCTCAATTCATAAGAGAATTTCTCTTTAGCTCAGGGTGCTGGTGCCCCCCTGAACCCTGGGCTGAGGCTCCCCTGGGAGAATCTGCGTCAGAAGCTCATATTCCCCACCGAGTTATTTAAGTTCCCTCTCCTGCCCTGTACCGCCACACTCCCAAGCCACCATGGGAAAACACTTTGGGGTTTGCCTGCTGATGCTGGCCTACAGGATCTGCCCACCACTAACCATTGTTTGCCACCACTTACGCCTGTAAAGAGATGAAATGTGGCTGTGTTTAAAGCCTTTGGCAGGGCAAATCTAAATAAATGTTTTTCAGCAGCCAAATGTAGAAGAGAGAGCTAATAAAAATGCATCTTTTGGAAGGCTCCCTCTCCACCAGTTTTCTGTAGGAAGGTAAATTTAAATTAACGTTGCACTGAAGTACTGTTTTGCAGCTAAGAACAATGGACAGGTCTAGGTACGTTTCCAGTGACCTGCTGTAAACACGGTATGTGCGGCATTAGGAGTAAATTACCAACACGATGGTCTTCTGAAATATGATGGAGGCAGCTCAGAATTTGCCTCTCTTCATCCCAGTTTTGTTGGGAAGGGCACACTGGCTTCTTACCCAACAACTGGAGCTCAAGGCCTATAGGACATGGTCAGCCTGTTCTCTGGTTGTCAGAACATTGTCGTGGTCCCTTTCACTGCTTTGCCCTTGAGCAGAGGCAGCAGAAGCCACAGAGGGAAAGCTGAGGGCTTGGGAATGAACAGCATCTAACATCTCAAAACCAAAATCATTATTTTCCTCTGCTACTATCCAGATAGCTGGATTCCCATTACAAGCCAACCTTGGATTTGTGATTAGATGGATATGTAAGACTCTCATGGCAACATCTATCAGGCTTTTCTGACATATTTCTATGACAATAGGCATATGGATCAAAAGATGAGATTGCAAACTCAGGATCATCTTTTTGTTATGTATTTGTACAGTGACTAAACCACACCAGAGGAGGAGGAGCTCCCAGCAGAGGTGCATGGGAGCAGATCCCATGAGATCCCTTGTTGCTATTAAGCCACAACCCAAATGCTTTAAGACAAGAGTAAATCATGTCTGGTTAACTGATAATCAGAGATCTTTCCAGATTCTCAATCTGTGAAATAAAGAGACTAATACAGTACCAGCACCACAGTCACTTCTCTACGTGATCATACATTCAATCTCAAAGACCCCTGAGGAGGAGAAGAGCCTAGGGTCAGTCCTTACTCACTGTGACTCATTGGGAAGCTGCTTACCCAGCACAGGACCTGATCTTGGCACTCAGTCTGCAGCTCTAAATTAGTGTTAAACATAAATGTTTTTTATTTCTAATTAATTATTAAGGCAGTGTCTAACAGCACTCAAGAAAGATCATATTGGTATATGTCTGGACGTAACACGGCCTTCCCTAAATCACGCTGAAGGCTGATTTCTCTCCGCTCTATAGCAGATTACTTCAGGCTGGGTGCTGGTACATAAGGAGAAAATTTGTTACCCTTCTGGAAAATCAATACACACTTGGCAAACTGATTGGTGCTGTTAATCATCTTGATGGCACCATCTGCCTATGTACAAAGCACAGCACGAGAAACACCTCACTGCCTATTAGAAGGCTCTGCCACGGGCAGCTGCACAGGGACCCACGCAGTGGCTGCAAACCCCTGTCATAGCTGGGCTTGCACCTCTTGCTGCAGCTGAAACACTTCTAAGCCCAGCTGAAGTTGCAGGAAGATCTGGGGAGTTCAGAGCTTGTGCCATGCCCCCACCAGGACTCTGCTCCATGAACAGGGCAGTGCCTCTATGTGGTGACCAAAAAGCAGATGAATACTCAGAAGAAATGCAGCTGAGTCAAAAACACTGAAAAAAATCAAGCTGCCTGAGGCATTGCTGCTGCTGCATGCAGCTTCTCAACACCTCACCAGTATGTGGAGGACATAAAAAACCCTGCTGCAGAGCTCGCTGGCTGCGGACCATGGCTTGTCACCATATGAGGCTCTGGTATGAGGTGTGTCCATTGAGGCAAGGTCTTCTCCCTCCTAAAGAAGTTCAGTGTTTCTCCAGAAGGCAAAAGCAAAAAGCTGCAGAAGGACCTTTCCTGCAGGTCCAGAAAGGGCTGAAGAGGATGTAGCTGAACCCCAGGGATGGATGAAGCTTTTGACATGATGTAGCATGAACAAAGAAATAGGCCAGGCTTAAAGGGGCCAGAGCTGCAGCAGAAGTCCTGGCTGCAGCCTCTGGAGATGTGTTTTAGAGCAGCTGCTGACAGCTACTGAGATGGGGAAAGGGCATTCACTGCAAAATGGAGCTTTCTTATTCCATCTACTGGGTCTCTGCCTTCCTCCAGCACTGGCCGTCATCATACAGGACCTGCAGAAAGCCAGGCTGACTCCAAGGAGCTCGGAGGAAAAGGGCAGCAGTGAACAGTGGTGCCTGGCTTCCACCCGCTTGGTATTAATCAGTGCTTTTCTGAATCATAGACTTGGCTTTGTCTCTGGGATGCCAACTATGAGATTCAAAAATTAATTCAGCTTGGGAGCTTTGGATGATTCAGCCTGCTATGAAAACACCCCAGGGCAGAAATGTGATGTAAGATGAATTTGTCCTAGAGGTATCTCTCATTGGACTTTAACTGAGGATAAATTTAATTTGCAGAACTGAAACATGTTTTATTTACTCTAAGTAGCATTTTAAATTGAAATATTCAAATAAAGAATCAAGAGGCTCTTAATGGGTTGCATTTATTGAAAGAGAGTTTGATTTAAATTCCTTAACCTCAGAATCCTATGCGTATTTTTTGTTTCCCCAAGTGAATTATCTGATTCATTTCTTTACTGCACTAATATATGAAAATATAAATTCACCAAATAGACAAGATGACACAATGCTGATATTGGGTTGCCCACAATCCACCCAGCGATTATGCTCGAAGATGTCTGGAAGTCTCAGTGGAAAAGGGGGATGCAGTAGTCATATATGCTTTCAGTAGTTTGTAAAGTCAGAGCTCTTTCTTGTGCATCACTGGGCTCCCAAGGATGGGTCTAAGTTGTAACAGCCCTTGGGGTTCATTTAACTCTACTGCTGAATGTCTGCCTGGGAGAATCACAGAATCTCAGAAAAAAAGAAAAAAAATGCATTTTGGTAGTTGGAAAAATATTGAGGCAAAATATTTGAAATGCTGAGCCACATGGACTCTGCTTCAGCTCTCAGAGCAACAATACTTCACTGCAACCAATAAACACTCCATCAGGCTCAATGCTTGTCTCTACTCTCTACTCCATGTGTGCTTTGAAGCATCATTTCAGGTCAATAAAGCAGGACTGCAGTGCCCTGTTGGTTTCACCACAGGCAGCCTGTGTGCTGGGGACTCCCAAATAACACGGAATCATAGAATGTTTTGGGTTGGAAAGGACTCTTAAAGGTCATCTAGTCCAATCTCCCTGCCATGGGCAGGGACACCTCTCAACTAGACTCGGTTGCTCAAGACCTGGCCTTGAACGCTTCCAGTGAGAGGGCATCCACTATTACTCTGGGCAACCTATTCCAGAGTTTCACCACCCTTGTATTGAAGGACTTCTTCCTAAGATCTAGTGTAAAACTACTCTCCCTCAGGTTAAAACTATTCCCCCTTGTCCTGTCTCTAGATACTCTCACAAAAAGTCCCTTTCCATCCTTCTTGTAGGCTCCTTTCAGGCATTGGAAGGCAAGCTATAAGGTTGCCCCAGAGTCTTCTCCAAGCTGAACAACCCCAGCTCCCTCAGCCTGTCCTCATAGCAGAGGTGTTCCAACCCTTGGATCATCTTTGTGGCCCTCCACTGGGCTCAATCCAACATTTCAATGTCCTTCTTATGATGGGGACACCAGAACTGGATGCAGTGTTTGAAAGCAGAGTGAAGTAGGAGACTTAGTTCTCCTGCCCTGCTGATCACAGCCCTCTTGGTGCAGCCTAAGATATGGACGCAGGTAGAAAGATTACCACCAGTTCAACAAACTTCTGATATTCATATTTTTAAGTCTGGTGTAGAATAACAGCAACTGACTCTCTTCAAAGTCCTGGTAGAGTGCTTTACAGTGGCTTAGTCTTCCCAACACAAACAAAACATTAACTCCTCTTTTTTGACATCACATGGTGTTGGTTTGGTGGAGCTCAGAGGGAAAGTTGGAACGTGAAGGTTTATAATCTCATCACTCAAGAGCTGCATTTCAAGTGGTGTAACTACAATTCATCAAAATTCAAAAGCCTCTCTGTGAAGGATGCCGGGTAGAGGGGCAGTGGGTAGGGCTGCACAGGGAGGGAGTCATCACTGTGACATCACAGGGCCACCACCTGGTAACAGAGGTCACATGCCCCTGGACACTATAAAAGGGAGCATCCTCCTGTGCCTGCTGCCAGATCTGGCCCAGGGGTAGCCTGAAGACATCCCAGAGTAGGTCCTTGAGGAGCAAGTGGAATTACTTGGTGAGGGCTGAGAGAGGAAAACCAGAGGCTAGACCAAAGGTGATGGAGATGAGAACAATCACCAATTCCAGGAAGTGCCTGAGGCTTATTCACCTGGATAGCAATGAGATCAAGGGAACATGTTCTTCAGGAACCCTGCAGAGTTCACCACCTTCATCCCCTGCAGAGGCAATGGAAGCAGCAGCAGTAGCTGTAAGAAATGGGAAGCAGAGATGTTGCCAGGGGTCCCAGTGCTTTGGAGCACCCATTGGTGTCCTGTCAGGCACAGGAAGGATTCTTGTCCTCAAGGTATATCAGGCCAGGGGCATTTACCTACTCTGTGAAGCCACTGAGATAATATCTCCAGGCTGAGGGAGAACAGGGCTTGGGCATCTCCTGGGAAGCATGACAAGTGTGGGAGGACGGAGAAGGTCTTGCTCACATGCTCAGGGAGTAGCCGATCGCCAGTAGCTGATTGCCAGCACTGGGGTCAGGAAGGAATTTTTTTCCCCCGGGGCAGATTGGCATTGGTCCCCGGGGGTTTTTTGCCTTCCTCTGCAGCACTGAGCATGGCCACTTGTTAGAAATCCTCTGGTCCTTTTTGGCTGAATTACTGCCTGCTGTTCATGCACCAAGAAGATGGCTTCTCACACCCTACAGCTAGGGAAAGGAAGGCTTTTTTTCCCTCACAATGGACTATTAAATGTCCCCGGGGGTTTTTTGCCTTCCTCTGCAGCACTGAGCACAGCCCTTTGCCCAGGTCTTCTTTGGGCCATTATGGCCAGGTGCCTGCTGCTCCTGCTACACAAAGGTGGCCTTTGGGCTGCACATTCAGGGACAGAAAGCTTTCTAGACACCCAGGATGGGGAAGATTTTTTTACTTCCTCAGGAGTTGATTTTCCTCTGTAACACTGAGCACAAAGCCCCTTCCTTGTCAAGGCTTCTCCAGGCCACTCTAGCTAGCCAGGTTCCTGTTGCTTGTCCTCCACAAAGGTGGCCTTCGGGCCACCCATCCAGAGGGAGCAAGATTTTTACACTGGCAGGACAGGGAACTCTTGTGCTCCACAAAGTGGCCTTCGGGCCATCCATCCAGGAGGAGGCAAGCTTTCCAGACCATCAGGAGAGTGGAGTTTTCACTTACACTGCACAAAGTGGCCTTTGCCCCATCCATCCAGAGGCAGCAAACTTTCTACACTCTCAGGAGACATAATTGTCACTTGTGCTCCACAGAGGTGGCCTTTGGGCCACACTCCACAAAAGTGGACTTCGGGCCACACACTCAGGAAGAGGAAGCTTTCTAGGCTCTTAGGATGGGGAAGCTTTCTCGGCTTCCTCAGGAGTTGATTTTCTTCTCTGTAGCACTGAGCACAACCCTTTGTCAGAGCTTCTCTGAGCCCTTTTGCCTCAGTTCTTGCTGCTACTCTGGCACCTCTGAGAACTCTGCTCTTGTGTTAGTGCTTCTATGACCACTGTCTCTGAAACAGGTTTGAAAAATAACATAATATAAAATAAAGTTCTGTTTCCACTTGCATCCTTTGTGTTTTGTGTTGTTTAGAGTGTTTGTAGAGCTGGAAGTCCCCTGGCATTTCAGGTAGATAACAGGCTCATGGTTCCTCAACTCATTGTGAGCACAGAGAACAGAAGAGCATTGTTCTGCTGTGTGATGCCAATGTCTGCACCACCAGTTCTGACACAGGGCTGAGGGGTCTATCCAGGAGAGCAGCTTTTTCCAGTGCAGGTCCCCACCCTATCCAGGACACAGAGTCAGGGACAGGCTACAATACAGCTCACACAGGGACTGAAAGCTCCAGACTGAACTGAGACACACCTCTTGGGCCCTTGGCAGGAGATGGAGGGCGTGGGAATCCCATGGGAAGCTGGTTCCAGACATGGAGACCTATGAGCACCCCAGAACCCTGACTGAAGAAGACTTGCACTGCTCATATACTTTCTTTCATTTATGGTTGGCCACTTTGGAAACAGTACTAGACCTTCTCTGTGATGGAGTACTTGTTGTTTTCATGCTCTTGTGGTTTAGTATGTTTGTCCAAGGGAAACAGCTCAGTCACATGTAAATCCCCCTGCAATGAGCAGAGACATCTTCAACTAGATCAGGTTACTCAGAGTCCCATCCAACCTCATTTCTTCCTTATCTCTAGTCTAAATCTTCCCTCTTTTAGTTTAAAACCATCATCCCTTGCCCTGTCATAACAGTCCATATTAAAAAGCTTGTCCCTGTCTTCCTTATAGGCCCCTTTAAGCACTGGAAGGCCACAATAAGGTCTCCCTGGGGCCTTATTTCCAGGCTGAACATCCCCGGTTCTCTCAGCCTTTCTTCATACGAGAGATATTCCAGCCCTCTGATCATTTTTGTGGCCCGCTCTGGACCAACTCCAACAAGTTTGTGTCTTTTTTGTACTGAGGATCCCAGAGCTGGATGTAGTACTGCAGGTGGTATCTTACCAGAGCAAAGCAGATCAGAATCTCCTCCTTTGATGCAACCCAGGGTATGGTTGGCTTTCTGAAGTGGGATGAGGGTTCTGGGTGCCTGGGAGGACCAGGCATCCACTCCCTGAGCTGGAAGAACGGACAAGGAGCAAGCTGCAATGGTGGAGGGGAGCAAGCAGTATTTTGGCCACACTTTCACTTTCTGGGAAGACAATGCTGATAGATCTGGAGGCAAGCCAGGTGGCTGTATATTGTAAGAGAAACCCCAACAGCAAGATCTGGGAAAAGATCTGGGAAAATTCCTTCTGAAAGAAAAGCCTCATGCTGGAGGACACATCTGGATCCCATTTGCTGTCTGCCGTCTCTGGCAATGTATCAGACTGTTCAAAACCTTCCACCAACCTACTCAGCCCATGAGAGACAGGGAGCTGGAGCTGGCTGCATTTCTGTAGACTAAAGTCTGGAACAGGACCAGGGTCTTAAATTCATTTGGGGGGAAAAAGTCAGAGAGGCTTGTCTGTCCTTCAGAAGGAGCTTCACTGGCCTTTGAGAGAAGTTCAGCTGAGGGGCATTTTGGCCTTATATGCCCCCAGAATGACACTGTTACAACAGAGGTGTGCTTTTAAGGCTTTGTGATTAAAATGACATGGTTTTTTTTATCAGGGCTGGGGGTTTTTGCATCACTGCTTATTGTTCCTATTTTCCTCTACCCGTCAGCCAGGGATAGTGCAGTGTGTGGCTGTGTTAAAGGAACTGGTTAGGCCACACCTTGAGTACTGTGTCCAGTTCTGGGCCCCTCAGTTTAGGAAAGATGTTGAATTGCTGGAGCATGTCCAGAGAAGGGCAACGAGGCTGGTGAGAGGCCTTGAGCACAAGCCCTATGAGGAGAGGCTGAGGGAGCTGGGACTGTTTAGCCTGGAGAAGAGGGGGCTCAGGGGAGACCTCATTGCTGTCTACAACTACCTGAAGGGAGGTTGTAGCCAGGAGGGGTTTGGTCTCTTCTCCCAGGCAACCAGCACCAGAACAAGACGACACAGTCTCAAGCTGTGCCAGGGGAGGTTTAGGCTGGAGGTGAGGAGAAAGTTCTTCACAGAGAGAGTGGTTGGCCATTGGAATGTGCTGCCCAGGGAGGTGGTGGAGTCACCATTCCTGGAGGTGTTCAAGAGGGGATTGGACGTGGCACTTGGTGCCGTGGTTTAGATAGTCATGAGGTTTAGGGTGACAGGTTGGACTTGATGATCTTTGAGGTCTCTTCCAACCTTCTTGATTCTTGATTCTTAACCAGACCAGGTGGCAGAGAGGACAACACAAACCTTAAGGTCAGACTCCTGCAGGAAACCAAGAGACTTGCAGCGTGCCCATCGCTCAGTGGAGAAACACAAGCATACATGGGTCTATTGCAGTGCCCTGTGCAGGGCTTTAGTGGCATAGTAGGTGCACAGGGGGCACTTGAGGGACAGTGACAACTTCCCTCTGAGAAATAGACAGAGCAGCTTGGTCACCTAAGCACAGCACTGATTCCTGGTAGACTCTGCCACCCACCTATAGGACTGGAAGAAGAGCTGGGACTGGGGGGTCTACCAGGGGACATCATTAGTGTCATGGTGGAGAGAAGTGAGATTTCCACCCATGAAGCAGCAGATCACTCCAGTGTTGGTACAGCACCATCTGTCTCATTGCTTTGGGAACTGCAGGCACTTTAGGGCACAACTCCCACCATGATGGAGCCACTTCACAGTGGCACTATCTCTACCTACTGTTCACCAAGCACATATGAAATCATACAAAATACTGCAATGTCTGCCTTCTTTAGTCCATAATACGAAGATGCAAGACACTACATGTCATTAGTACACTGAGTTAATCTTCCCCCTTTGTTCTACTCCTTCAACGTTGGTTTTCACCAAATACTTTTTCTCCTTCTATTTGGTAGCTTTAAAACTGAGCTCTTCCCAGCTGATGGTATTGTAGGCTGTGGAATTTTCTCTGCTCTGCCAAACTGTTGGTTCTTTCATCTCTTGGTCCCTCTCTTCCAGTGACTCCAAAAAGCCATACAGGTTCACCCTCTTGTTCTGTTCTCATTTCTCCCTTCTTTTCCTGACTGTTTCTTTGGGCCATGCATTCACCACCAGGCAAAATCCCTGTAGTTTTTCAGCAAACTTCAAGACAGAACCCAAGTGTAAGACAAAAGCACTCACACAAAATGCTGGGATAGTGTCCTGGATGACAGATCCTCCCAGGGATAGTACGCTTAGTGTCCCCAGTGCAACACCAGTCCCAGGCCAGTGGCTTCAGAAAAGCCAGATAATGCACTGTAACCCTGGAGAATTTGCTGCTCAGAGTAGTAACAACGAAACAGTGTCATTACCAGCTCGAAGTAACCTGCTGATGTTCAAAGTGCTTTTAACAAGTTAATTAGCTATAGCTAATGCATTTCATGACTGGCTCACTACATCTGCCCAGGACATTTTCAGAACAGAAAGCCAAAGTTTTTGCCCTTTCTGCACCTTCTTTTCTATGTTCTCTTACAAAATAAGGCAGGTACGTTGGTTTTGCATGTGTTCGTTGCTTTGCAAGCTTTATGATGCCGGTTACATATCTCCATTTCTGCTTGAAGCTGTACCAATACAAGGCATCTCTATGGCTGCTCGTATGTCATGAGCATGGATTCAGGTATTCCCTACAATAGAGACAGGAGATGGAGATACATCCTTCGGGGCAAGCCAAGCTGGTGGACTGATAAATCTTTCTTCTGCCCCAGGAAGAATACCCCAGGAGGGAATGCTGGAAAAGGGAACTGGGTTTGTTTCCCAGACCCGTCTCTTTTAAGAAAACACTCCTGGAGGAAATATCACCCTAAAAAGCATTTCCATGGGTCATGCTTTGCATGTACATTGAATTGCACAGTAAGTGGGACTCCAGGATGTAAACTGCATCCAAAGAAAGCACGAGTGCATTTCTTCCGCACAGTTCACTCATTGTATAGTGCAGTTATGCTGAGATGGTCTCTGTCAAGAGGTTTCACTCTTGAGGGGGCTTCTGCATATGCACAGCACATAGCAAAATGCAGATGCTAATTCGCAGCTATAGCTTCTCTGTGTTATGGACCAACCATAATAAAGAGATGCTAGCTTTCTTCTGTCAGAACACTGAGATAAGAAAAAATTATATCTAAGCAACCTGCTGCAAATATCTCATGTGTTTATTGGCTTTCACTCACCTTGGACAATGCAACGATGAAATCAGATTCACTTTGTGCACAGCTGCACAACTTGAGTGTGGAGTTTTACCCTGTGGGTTTCCAACAAGCCCTGAGCTCAGCTGGGCAAGGTCCTGCATGCTCAAGAAGGTGGTTCCTGCCTCCCAAACAGCTTTGATCTCAAGACAAGGCAGAGCTGGGTTTTTAAAGTGCACTACAAAAGTACCTCTGAGGGTATCCAGCTCCAGCACAAAAGCATTTCATCTGGATTTCCAGCATGGCAAGGGAATGGTTATGTTTCAAACACAGGTATGAATAATTCAGTGTTCATTAATTTGCCTGACTTCAGAAGGACTCCTGCTGATTTCAGCCTGATAAGCTGTCTTCCTTTCTTTTCAGAGAAAAAGCAATGGCCCTTAGGAGAATCCTCCGTCCCGGGGCATGGAGAGGGTGCTGCAGGGCAGGGAAATGGTGCTGCAGGGCAGTAGTTGCAGCCCCCAAGGGAAGTCTCCCCAGTGCTGTACACCGGGTGTTCTGGTGGGTGCTCGATCGCGGGTGCCTGGGGTATAGCCATGTGTGCAGATGGGCACAGGGACAGGAAGCATCACTGCTGAGGAGGGCAGGATCTGTTTCCTCTCCCCAGCTCGCTTCCAGACACAGGATCCCTTCCCTCCCTTGCATGATACCTGACATTTGCCTGACCACGAGCAAAGCTGGTTGATCTCATTCACCTATCCCCAAAACGATGTTTTTTGCTATTTCAGGTAATCGAACCATAGCGCGATACCCCCGAGTGGGCTCTAGGTGAGCAGTGGGCGGCCCACTGGCTGCCTGCGGCTGGCGCTATGAAGTACCTCCCATGGTACAGTAACTAATTTCTTCCTCGGGCTCTTCTGCACAGCCGAACTGTCTGTCCTGCTTCGCTGTCTGCCGCAGCCGCCGGGGAAGAGGCTGATGCGATCGAGCTCTTCATCAGATGGCTGCCACCGCCCTCTGCCGGCATCTCTTTCCTCTGCAAAATCATCTCCATGGCCTGGAGATGCTAGGCTGATGCCCTCAGCTCCAACAGCTTCCTATGCTCCTCACCCATGCTTTGGGGACAATGGCATGGGAGATGTGCACACCCCCGTGATTGAGCTAAGGTTTCAGCCCAAGGCTATGCATCGCCACCATTTTCACCTCCCTCCCTCTCCCACCCTACCTATCCCCCCTGACTGTCAGCCTCACCTGTGTTGTGGGTATTCCCAACTGCCCTTATCCCACCTTCAGGTCCTCTGAGAAAAGTGTTTTCCTGTTGCCTAGGGTTTTTTTTCTGTTTGTTTGGTTTGGTTTGGTTTAGGCGTTTTGTTTTTTGGGTTTGTTTTTTGTTTGGTTTGGTTTTTTTTGGGGGGGAGGGGTTTGATTGGTTGGGTTTTGATTTTTTGGATTTTTTTTTTTTTATTGCATTGCAAATCTGAGGAATGGTAATTTTTTGCACAAATTCAACTAAATGAAAGTGGAAAAACAGGCAGGAGGTTGCTGGGCAGGTTGACAGGATAGCCCCTGGGGTCAGAGAATAAAAAAGACTTGGTGCTGGGGGAGACCAAGGTGAAGTATGGCAGCTACAGACTGAGCAAGGGGAAAGTGCAAAATACTGAACCATTGCTCTGCTTTGTCTGTTAATGGCACAGATGCACCATGGAAAATTCAGATTATGCACTAACAAATAGGTCCAGAATATATGAACAGAAAGGAAAGGATTCACTGCTGAACAAACAACCTTTATTCTGTCATTTCTGAACTTCTGAGCATGTGTGTTTGCTGCTTAGGTGTTGTCCATGCCTGGAATTTACATATATAATTCAGACACACGAGTCAAGCCTTGCCAATACAGAAATTCTCTTTCATTCACTTTTCATTTTCCCGTATCTCAACTCACTCATTTTCTGTCATCTCACTGCATGAAAAGCAGGACATAATCCATGAAATTATACAATAAGAATTAATGACCAACCTTTAGAAGAAAAAGATGATCTCAACCCACAGGGTTTACTGCCTCCAAGGACAAATCTGACATGGTAGCTCAGTTCTAAAAATAAATGGACTCTTTCACTGCCCGTTAGTCTCACTGCTAGTTCACAAGCCCAGGACCACCCTTTTTTTTATTGCATGGGCTTGGGTCTACATCCTTCTGAGGGATCAGTCACATACACAAAGGCCATGATGATATTCAACTAGTCAGTAACTGATAAAGTTCAAGGTACAGATCCTTCTAAGCTGCTAGACTGAGTCTTCCTGATGGGTAGATTTATCACAGCACATCCAAACTTTCTAATACTAGCAGTAACTGCATGAAATAAGGGTTTGCCATTGCCTTCCACTCAAGTCAGATGAAGCTCTTAGACGTGTATACCTCACATAGCAAGCTAAAGCTACATCAATGACTTGACATCTGGTCAGCAGCTGGTAGTTAGTGCCACAAGAGTTGAAACTGAGGCCAGCATTGTTCAGTATCTTCCTGGGCAACCTGGATCATGTGACATAATGTGCTCTCAGCAAATTTGTGAGTGGTACTAAATTAGGGGAAGCGGCTGACATGCTAAATGGTGGAGCTTCAATTCAGAGGTATCTGGAGAAACTTGAGGATTAGGCCAGCAGGATGCATTCTGCAGATCAGCAATGAGAAGCATGAGTCCTTTATTCCATCTGGGGTGGAATAACCATATGAGTCAGCACAGGCTGGAAACTGACTGGCTGAAAGGAGCTGGAGTTCTACATAGTGGCCCACATAAAGAGAACTGCGGTCAGCAGATAAGGGACGTTAGCTATCCTCTATATTGGACACCTGTGAGGGCACACTTAGAATGTTGTATCCAATTTTCTGACCCCTCCCAAGTTCAAAAAGGAAGCGGAGGAACTGGGGAGGATCTGAAAAAGAGTTCCTAAGATGGTCAGGGCCCATGTCACCTACATGAAGAAGCTGAGGAAATTTGGCTTACTGATTCTGGCAAAAAGGATAAGAGGAAATATAGTAGCAACCTACAACTCTGTGAAGACAAATTACAAAATGATGGACCTAACCCCATTGGCAGTAGCAGAGGATACAATGAAGGGCAACAGTCACAAGGTGTGACTTGAGAGGCTGGACTTCAGGCAAATTTCTTTATCGGGAAGGCAGCACAAAGAGCTGGTGGGCTCTCCATCCTTAGTGTTTTTGAAGACTTGGTGAGACAGAGTCACTGGTGATCTGATCTAGTGTGGAAATAGCCTGGCTCCAACCAAGGAGTTGGACTAGAGACCTCCAGAGGCCAGTTCCAACCCACACTTTAATGGTCTATGATTCTCAGAGTTGGTTGTACTTATTTCACCTCTGAAAACAAGTCTACAATCCCCTCAGCATAATGACCTGGAAAGCAAGTTAGCACTGCTGAGAGGATCCCATGAGGCCGGGATTACTCCCTGTGTCCCAGGAAAGAGCAGGAGAGACTGAAGGGCAAACCCCTGTGCACAGGTAGTGAACTGATAAGATAAACCCTGCCAACAAGCAGGTGAGCTGTATTTCCGCAACAGAGAAAAAATAAAATCATTACAGATTCTGGTATGTCTCACCCAAGAGGGAGTTTCTCCTCAGATGATGGTCACTTGAACTTGGGTATATAAGCAAGCCTTATCAGCAGATTGCCAAAGAAGGATTTTCTTTACCCTCTGACACACTGGACTGTCCTTGACTGTCCCCAGGTGTAGCTTACCTCTGACACTTCTGAGGAAGTCAGGAAAAGATCCAGAATACATTCAGCTTTGTGTACCAAGCTGGTCATGTTTCTGACTGGTGGTTGAAGGTTAGCAGCTGAAGTATGGAATTCAATTATACTCAGAGTCTTGAGGTGAAGTATAGATCTTATGATTAACTTGAGGGCAACGCTTGTAGTCTAGTTGTCCTCAGAGCCCATGAAGAAAGGGACTAAGCAGATGTCACAGGGATCTGGAGCTTCAGAGACAGACAGGACCGACATGATCATACAGTGCAACCTGCACACGCAATGGCAGCTATAGAGCTCTGCCTACCGTCACATTAGTTACTGTGCTGTAGTTATGGACAGTAAGGACATGCTGCCTCTTCCTGACACTTGTTTATTATCTTCACAAGTGATCTGGATGATGGGATCAAGTATACCCTGATGAAGTTTGGTGATTACACCAAACCAAATGGGCAAGTGGACACCTCAAAATGGAGAGCCACCCTTCAGGAAGACCTAGATAGATTGGTAGAGTGGGCTAACAAGAGCCATATGAAGTTCAACAAGGACAAGTATAGGGTCTTTCACCTTGGAAAATATAATCCAGGAGTGCAACACAGCCTGGACATAGTATTCCAGATGTGGCCTGACAAGTGCTGAGCAGACTGAGATAATGATGTCTTTATCTCTGCTGGTGATGCCTTTGTTAATGTAACCTAGCATCCTGTTGCCTTTCCTTGCCACAAGAGTACTGGTCACTCATATTGAACTTGTTGTCCACCAGGACCCAGGACCCCTGCATCCCTTTCTACAGAGCTGCTTTCTAGCCAGGTAGATCCCAGGCTGTGCTGCACAGCCTGAAAATGAGGAAAACATGTCCTCAGAATGTTAAGAAAATATGAGGAGTCATGGGCTCTAGTCCCTTTCAGCTAGACATTTTAGTGACACTTTCATTCTACTCATTCTCCCTCACAGAAAAATATTTTCTGAGCCTTGAAAACAAAGGTGCTGGGATAAACTATGAGAGGCAGGCAGCCATAGGCCAGGAGGATGTTATCTCAATTTGCTTCCCTGGTGGTGGGAACAACTTCCAGGAACAGCTGGAGATGTAAAGTTAGTGTCTGTAAAAAGCGAGGGTGCCACTTGAAGTGAATCAGTGGGAAATAAAGAATGACACCACTGAAAATGAACAGGACAATGTAGAGGATCTCCATTTGTGGTTGATCAATGATGGGAGCAAACACCAGGTACACAGCTGCCATCAGCACAATTATTGGGATGATAATTGGGACCTGTGAAAACAAAACATCAGTGTAAAGACTCACATAATCCTGGGCCACTGTGGGCCTGGACAACCCTAAAACTTCTGCAGAAGGCTTTTTAGATGAAACCCCGCTACAACCTGGCATATTATCTAAAAATCCCAATTAATCCAGACATCCTGTTTCCCAGCCCACTCCCACTACAAGGCTGAACCACTGCCACACATGCTAACCCCTGGTCTCCCCTATCCTCTTAGACCTGAAGATTCAAACTACTACTTTTAGTGCCAAGTGCATTCTTGCTATTCCTATTGCCTTGGATCTAAAAGCTGAGCTGTAGACAAAACACACAGCAATGAATGAGTTTACATAAGTGAACCTTAGCACCCTGGGCCAAAACCTTCATTCATGTGTTGCAATCTCAGAGTCTATTCCTGTAAACTTACTCAGTGAGCATTTTAATTTAAATTTGAAGCCATTCTCCCTCAAAGGCTAGTGATTGCACAAGACAAAAGATTTCACAACAAGGTGAAAGTCACCGTTCTGCATTCTCATAGGTCTGCTGTTCCCAGAATCTTTTCCATAAAAATAGTTCCCTCACTCATTGAGCAAGTGCTGCAGCTCATCTGGTTCATGGCACTGGGAAAAGAGCAGGTAATTCCTGATTTTTCTTCCATTCATCTGTTTTGTGGGGAACAAAGCTTCCTTTAGCGATCTCAAAGGACATGGGATATTCTGGCTGAGCTTTTTTTCCTCTGAAAGGTTCTTACACCAGGGCTACCCTCTGAGGAGTGCGACCAAGCTCTGAGAGCATAAACACGATTGCATTGTTGATCAGAATCATCCTTCATTTTCCTCTTAGATCTCTCAGAAAGAATGAAGGTATGGTAGATATATTTTCCACAGTGAGGGGTCAGTGCATTATTAGCTTATCAAGACAGAGAATTCAGCCTTGACATGCCTATATATTCACACTATCTTGCCTCTTGTTGACTTTGCTGAGACAAAACATTGAATTAAAAAAGGAAGGACAACTACACTAAATTTGTAAGTAGCCAGCCCCAGTGCTCTCTTTCTTCATAATACTCTCTTGGTCATTTAGGAAATACAGAAAAATGGTTTAAGGGATTACTATTATTACTTCACCTTGTAAGATCTTGGAAGTTCTGGTTTCTTGATTTTTAAATACAGGAGACCAGAAATAGTCATGCCATAGAAAAGCCATGCTATAAAACTGGAAGAAAACAACAGGGGGAAAAAAAACCAACAGCATTACATTTGCATTTCATTTGGGGTGAGATCTCCAAAGAATGTCAGGCTTGCCTTCAAGATCCCAGATGTTCCAATCTCCAATTAAAAAAGGACAATATCGATACAAACTTAGTATTTCTTCTATTTGTTTCCTTTACAGCACAAACAATGAGAACTTTACAATTATCTAAATATTATAGATTCCTCTCAATACAACGATTAAGTATATAGTGACAGAAGCATTCATGCATTGCAAAGATGATGGTTCCTGAGCTCTTTCTTTCCCCCACCTTCTCCCCTCCACAGTATTGGTTAGAAAGCAATGGCCCAGGCTCAAAAAAAATTACAATAAAATACTTTTAAAAAGAATATACTTCAAAAATAATATACTTCTGAAACAATTTTAAAAGTCAGGATCACAGGGGATGCAAACTGAAACACTATACAGAAATGCTATGCATACATACCTGAAGAAGTTCACGATACTGGTGAAGGTTCCTGATATTATCATAATTAAAGACATAGCAGATGTAAACAGCAGAGCAGGGGAAGGCGTGAGACATCGTACATGAGCCATAGACAGAATGTCTGGCTGAAAGCCAAAGTGAAACAATATACCATCATATCACGTACTCAGACATCCTTAGTCACCCACCTCAGCTGCTGGTGGGCTCTCTGCCCACAGCCAGAGACACATTTTTAATCATCAAACAAGTATTGAACAAAAGCAATTCAACTCTGAGGATTGTAAACCTCTCGCAAGGATATTTTTATTTTGTCTCACTGATATCCTATCAAATATGCTCAGTTTAGGCAGGCAAGATGAGATTTTTCAAAGCACTAGTGCAACAGTCTAAGGAAGTCTGAGGCAAATTAGCATTCCTGATCATCATCAGGACCTTGTGCTTGGGCCTTTTGTCATGTCCCTCCGGGACTTGACTTCTCTTGGGCTGACTGGAAAATGAGACAAGGAGTAGTCCTGAAACGCTTATGCAACTAAACGCAAAGCAAACCAGAACACAGAAAGAATTATTATCTTTTTTATTGTTTGGTTCATTAGGAAAGTTTAATGAGAAAGGATTTTTTTTCTTTTTTCTTCCAACCAAAATATGATGCAAAGATTTCTGCTACAGATGAGTGTTTGGGAAGTGTCATAAATGTTCAGCTTTTAGTCCAGTATGGTCAAATTCAGACTATCTGTGAACTGCTTAGAGCTTTCCACAACACAGCAGATACTGTCATCTGTAAGAGGAGCTGTGAAACCAGCAACCATCAAAACCAGTAACCACCAACCTAGTCATCTCCACCAGCCTGGTCATTCATATACATAAAAGATTCCCTCCTGTGTACAAGGAGTGAAGCTGGTGCAGAGTGGAATCCTTCACACCTGTGATCAGAACTGCCAGATGGCATTGGGAGGAAGGACCAAGAAGTAACAAAGGTCCAGCAGGAACACAACATGCCTGCTCAAAACAAAGGAGGGCAAATGCACCTCAGCCCAAGCACTAAGAGGGAGAACAAGTGTGGGTAGACGTGGAGGGATGTGCCTGTGAGTAGGGGGGTCTGCACCAGCACTTGTAGTGGAGCAGTGGCCTCGGGAACTTGTATGCCCAGATACCAGCAACTGGGGAGATTGAGATCCAGGGCAGTTACTGGGCTGACTGTGTCTGAGCCCAGCTGCTGGAGGGACCCACACTACACATATGTTTGTATACGTTTCCCACTAACAGGCCCCTGATCAGCCAGAGAGGGAACAAGATGAGGCCCTCAGTGGTGTTTGTGTGAGCACTGAGTGTGTCTGTATGTGCAGATCTGTGTAGCCTACTACCTGTACCTGTATATATACATATAAATATGTATGTGTCCGTGTGCATACACATTATATACTTGTGTGTGTTTTGGGAATACATGCTGAACTTAGCAGTTGGCCCAGGGAGCACAGGGCTGCAGCAGCCTGATCTCTGCTTTTCTACCAGTTTTGGCACCATCTAACAAAACCAGTTGAAAATTCCAGCTAGGGAAGATGTAAAGCTTCATGTCACCTTGTAATTGCTATGAATATTGAAGAGCAGAGATATCCTATGCTGTATTTGAACTGAACTACCCCATGGGAAGGCTGAAACACCCCTGAGACCAGCTTGCATATGCAGAACTGTGTGCAAAGGCAGCTCGCCAGTACTGGGATACCTTCCCTGTGTGAGCAAGGTGCCTTATAGTATGCAAGCGTGGCCAGGTTTACCCCCTCTGGCAGGTTTATTAGCTAGGTCACCCCAGAACCTGTGCCAGGTGCTCTAATACAGCAGTATTTCACTTCATTTCATTAAAATTTGAGCTAATTGTAGTTATGTGTTTTCCCAAAATTACACAACAGAAGAAGAAATTCAGGAGAGAAGATAGACAATGTATTTTAAAAAAGATGGGTACAAAAGTCTTTGGGCAAGAAACAAAGTGGCACTAAAAAGCTATCACTCTACCGGTTGAACATACACAGTGTTTTTCTCTCTGTTTTAGTGTCACGAGAAGATAAAGTTGCTCAAGGCGAGACAGTCACCTTTTTTTACGTCCTTACCATATGGCCTTCCCTGGCAGCAGCGTAGCACACGCGACCTCCGCTAAAGAATGTGCCGTTTGATGAACCAAATGTAGAGAGTGCCACCGACAGGGAGATGAGCCATGCCCAACTGCCCAGGACTCTGTCTCTGAGGTAGGAAAAGAGTTCACAGTGTAACATCCAAGCTTGCAGATGCCTCACATACTAATCATAGCACCAGAGAGGTTTCTTCCCTCCATTATTCTCAATTATTTTTTTCCAAAGTCTTTCTAATGATTTAAAGCCTTCTTCTAGTTCCCTTAATATTTAGTCACTCCTAACTTTGTCTTGTACAGAAGAAGCAGCTTTTTGTCCTGCCTGGTATATATATCTACATCTGTATACCTTGTAACGGTGTACAAAGCTGTCACAACAGAAAAACTCCCTATTTTTTTGTGTACAGACGTTGTGATGTGAAACCTGGAGATATTGCTATTACAGACAACAATATTAGCTTGGAAATTGATGGAAAATTGTTCCCACCAGACCTGAAGAAATGTCCTGCATTATAGCCTTTTTCCCCAATATACATAAGAATGTAACCCTGTTAGCCCCCATATGCACATACTTTTGCTACTCTATGAATCATGCTCAAGCCAAAACAATCGTTTGAATTCCAGAAGTCTGTTTCTACAACATGTTCAGACATTTATAGTTTCCTTTCTCCACAACAGAAGAAGCAGCTGGGTTGCAAATAGAGTTTTAAGTAAATATTTGAAAGATCTGATACATTTTTCAGCAAAGTGAAGCTTGTGTTTTGGAATGAAGCAATATGAAGAATAATAGTTGAGTAATAAATGCTGGTGTTTGGGGTAATTATCACATGCATGTGCACACAGATACAAAACCAAACACACTGTTCATCCAATTCGCAAAAATCCAGAGTTCAAAAAGGTTTTCAGAACACTTTATATTTCTGTCCATACAGAATGTCTTTAAGACATGTATCACCTATCCCAAATGTTCAAAATCAAGAGATAAGCTTTCCAAAATCACGGCAAATGCTTATCTACCACAATAATTTAAAAAATGTAGTTTAGAAGCCTAATATCTGGTTTATAGTCCTTCAGGCTTTGATTTATTAAGCTACTTGCAATAACCAGAACAAGGCATTTTCCCGTTTTTCAAAATGATGGAATCTAGGCATTTCCTATGGTCATGAGGCTCCACAACCACAGGATGTCAAGGGAAAACAACATATATCACAAAATTAATAATAAAATCTTTAGCAATCGTGTATTTTGCATTTATGAGATTGGTGCTTTGCCATTTTCAACCTGAAAGTGACACACACTACTGGGCTACTGCAAGTTACTTCTTATAAGCAAACAGATCAGTAGTTGTTAAATCACTGGCATCAAAGAAATGCTGGGGAGAGCTCCTTCTGTGGCTGCACCTCTCACTACTGAACAACGTTTCTCTCTGGCAGTTTTCTTATACATTGAATGCATTTAAATGTCATCTGTCCTGTTCTGGTTTCTTTATACCCTTCCCATCCTTTCTCAATGATGTGTATAGCTTCATCTCTTGCTTGGGAACCACAGCCACTACACCCTCCTCAGCCTGTGGTTATCTACCTGTGGTCCACCCAGGCTTTTGAATGCCCAGCTTTCTGGTTGCTAGCTCAGTGTATTTTCCTGAATTGCACTCTCAGGGTGAAAAGGTTAATCGTGCAGGAAAAGGAGATGTGTTAAAAAGCAGGAAGCTTACAAATAACTAGCTAATCAAGAATGAAGGGAAAGGAAGTGCAGGGAAAGTTCATGACACTGAAGCTTAGTGAGGCTTTGTAACCTGTTCAAACAAAGCACTAGACCTTTAAAAGCTCCTACTTGTAATGACATGAAAGGCTATTAGAGAACACATCCAGCAAGAGCTCAGTCAGATCTTCAAACTGGAGATCTTGTGAAATGCACACAGAAGGAAAGCTGCTGCTGACTTTTTAGGAAGAGGATGAGCAACAACATAATCTCTGAATACAATGTGTCATCATTTCTGCCAGACAACTCATTTAGGGCTATCACGGATTCTGTGTCTTTGGTAATATTTAGACTAAGGCTGGATGTTCTGGTGGAAGATCATCTGGTTAGGAGTCAGTGGTGCTGCATCTCTCATGATGGTCCCTCCCTTCTCTTCCCAGAATCTTTGCCTTGCACAGAACCTATTTAATATCACCAGACACTTCATCTCCCAGTCCTCAGGGATGGATATGAAGCCTCACTGTATCCTCACTGCCTGTGGGGAGATGTTTCTGGTGTGAACTTCACTCCCTCTTTATGACCACTCTCCATGGGGAAAATCATGAGCTGGAGGGAAGCCACAGGCTCATAGTGGGAATGGGGAGTAAGAGGCAAATGGTGAGTAAGAGGCATGCTGTAGCCTAGGTGCACCTTGGAGACCATAGGGGTGCGGGCAGCCTGGGTCTTTGGTTGGGGAATGCTATACACTTCCCTCAAGGTGACAGAGCAGAGACCAGCAATATGCTTTCCTGTAACAGAACCTGACAAGTGCAGCGCCTCCGTTCTTAATGGGAATAGCATCTAAATCTCCTGAAACACACAAGAAAACTCATATTTCACTGGACTTCATTGACTGTGTTGCCACATGCAGAGCTCACCCCCAAGTGACTGCCACAGCTCCTGAAGACAGCAGTTCAGATGGAGTCATGGCTGCTAAGTAGCTCACATTTACCAGCAAATACAGACATGTCACCAAAGGAATGGCAATCATCACAGCTCTGGGAAGTGTCACCTGGAAAAGGGATTGCAAGAGTGTTAGGTGCAGCATATTTATGCCTGCACTGGGATTTTTTTGTTGTTAGTTCTCTGTTTTGTTGTCTTTGCCACCATTCACATCTCTCACTCAAACTCCTTCCTTCACTAAGCTTCTCCACAGAACAAAACTAAGATCCAGATTCCCATGACAGGTTTTACACCAGTTTCTCAAAGATGTCGGGCAAACAGTAAATTTGTACATTTCAAAAGTTAGGTTTTTAGAAAGAAAAGAAACAACAGCAACAAAGCAAACAAAAATCTGAAAATATTTTGGTTAAAAAATAGTGGGTTCGAAATGTCTGTTGATTTATTTTTTGTCAGTGTATTATGTCTCCTGCAGTGTTGCATCTTCCTACAAATGGAAGGCGCATCCACTGACATGGATGAGGTATCAGTGTGTGTTGCATCACATTTAACTCCTCTACAGGCAAGATCAAAGCATGGCTCAGCAATGGATTGGCTCCAGGAAGGAATTATTTTTATTTTTTTTAAGCAACAGGATGCTATCTTGGAACACTACAGATCACATCAAGGATCAGAAAAATCAACAAATACTACTATCTGGAAGATGGGAAAAAACCAACTGGTGCAGTAACCATAAACTCCTAGAATTGTTTAAGGCTGGAAAAGACCTTTAAGATCATTGAGGTCAACCATTACCCTAACACTACAAGTCTGCTGCTAAACCATGTCCCTAAGCACCATGACTATGTGTCTTTTAAACAGCCCCAGGGATGACAGTTCAGCCACTTCCCTGAGCAGCCTGTTCTAGTGCTTGACAACCCTTTCAGTGAAGAAATTTTTCCAAATGTCTGAACAAATTTTTCCTAATGTCCAAAATAGAAAGACTATATATCTACAGGCCTGAAATATGAGCCTTTGTATTCACCATTTCCACCACAGGACAAGATACAGCAGTTCCTTTACTCTGATGCCTCCACTCTGCAAGGGTCTTAATATCAGCATTTAGGACCCTGTGGCAGAGAGTCCCACATGATCCTAGGATCTTTTTTGCACTGAGGTTAATATTTAACTGTGTTCATTTTTTCTGTAAAACGTTGTGTGCTGTACTGCTAGAAATCATAGTCTATAGACTCTTCACTCACACAACTCTAAAAAGGGATGTTCACTGCTGTAGCATCTGATCTGTGAAAAGAGGCAATAGGACACAGAGAGGGCTGATGTGAGATGCAAGTGAGATACTTCAGTGTGTATAGCATATAGAACAATGCCTAAAAAGTAGATATTTAAAGATAAGGGTCATTCAGAGAGTTAGATTCCCTCCCCAGTGCGGTTTGGTTTGCTCTGAAGTTCTCCCTTCATGCAGTGAGGGGAGGTTAGTGGGGTTTTGATACATGCATGGTTCAAGTCTTTCAGGGAATATATGGTGTTAAGAAACCTTTATGGATCATAGAAGTGAGTTCTTTTCTGCATAAATCTAGGTGTCTACAGTGAGATCCTCTAAACACTAAGACAAAACTTAATCCCAAAATAAACCAAGTGCTGCCTAAGCTTTTTGCTAGTCAATGGGGTACTTCAGTGCTTTCTTGTAGATTGGCTATTATTTTGCTTCAACATTCATTTTTATCCTTTCTGGTCACATCCACAGGTTGTCCTGCCCCAGAAGACAGAACAAACCAGAAGGAAAGCTCAGTAGTCTTTCCTCAATGCTCCAATTCTTCGATTACCCATCTTAACACAGTCATAGATGGAATCAAACATACTAGCAGCAGAATGAAGTAAGTAAAACCTAGCTCACTCACCTCAGGCTTCTTCAGCTCCTCAGTTACATAGTTCAGATTGTTCCACCCATCGTAGGACCAGAGTCCCTGGTAAAATGCCACTCCAACTGCCCCAATACCTGCCGTTGTGTTTTGAAAGGCATTTTGAAAATTCTGAGTTTGTCCTTTGGCAAGCAGCACCAGTCCACCCACCACAATCACCAACAAAGCCAAGAGTTTGGCAGCTGTAAAAATGTTCATAATAGACGTTGCCAGCCTCACGTTGAGACAGTTGATGATAGTTAAAAGCAGGATGCAGGCAGCAGCCGTACATTTAATGACAACCTGTGGAGATGAGCATCCTGGGTAGAACGGCGCAACAGCATATTCAGCAAAGCTCAGACTGACAGCTGCCAAACCAGCTGGTCTCACCAGGATAACAGAAGTGTAGGCAAAAAGGAAAGCAGGAAAAGAACCAAAAATCCTCAAGATGTAAATATATTCTCCTCCAGACTCTTTAATTATGGTTCCAAGCTCAGCGTATGACAAAGCTCCAAACATGGCCAGGACACCACACGCTGCCCATATAAGCAGGCTGCTGGCAGGGCTCCCCATATGATGTAGTACCCACTCAGGGGACATAAAGATCCCTGAGCCTATCATGGTGCCTGCAATTAATGACACTCCACTAATCAGGCCAACCTCTTGCTTCAGTCTTAATTTCTCCTTCCCTTCACTCAGATCTGTGGATGAATGAGGTGAATCTATTGTCTGTCTTCTCTTCATTGTGGAAATGTTTGGAGATGTTGCTGTTAGGAGATCATGTGGAATAAGACTGAGGCATTTGAATAAGGACAATCTCAGGCTTTTAGGGTTGAGTTAATAATTACAATAGTCACACTGAACACTGTCAAGAAATATAAACCTACCTTTTGCATTTCACGTTTTCATGACCTGTCTTATCTTGAGAATTTATTGTGGTTCATATTCTTCCAAGGCTGATATCTTTGAGTCTCACTGCCAGTAACCATAATGGAAAACATTCATCCCCACCTCAGAATTACTCTACACCTTACTGGACTGTGTCCCCACTTACCTCACATTTAAATTGTTTTTTGAATGGTGCCTGAAATAAGGATCAAGGAAGCAAAACCCCCATGCAAATCCATACTTTATTCTTTGATTAAAAGGCAATGTCCAAGCACGTGCTTTAGTACTCAATCATTTTTGTCGTTTCCCACTAAAAGTGAACAAACAAACCTGTCACCCAGCATGTTATGGCTTTGCTTGACAAGAAACTTTTCCAGTGTCTTACACAAAGAGACTGTTTTTCTGCACAATAGTAGGGGACAATCGTGACTTTTTCAAATTTTATAAAACGGAGGAGGAGAAGAATAAAAAGGCTTTACAGTTCTTTTTTCACAATGTACATGAGGCATATGCAATTTCACCAGACTATGATCTTCAGAGGACTTTGTCACTGCTCTTCCTACACATATCATGCAAAGGCAAGATAAACATATCACAAGCTTTTGGAAACACCAATAACCACTACACAGATATCTAACACCTAAAATTTCTGATTTTGGAGAGGGTTCTGCTATAAATCTGAGCAAAAGGGAATTTCCATGTGGATTCCTTTGAACTTTAAATAAACTTTACTGTCTGCAGCTGTAAAGAAGGAATCTTACTGCAGTCTTTTGTAGACTGCTGTTGTGATAGCTACCCAGAAGCATGAGTGATACTTTCCTCAGCTCTTTATGGAAACAGCAGACCTTGAATCTTCAAAACTATCTCTCCTCCTCAACTAAAAAAATCATGCGTACAAACAGAGAAGTATTTTTACTGTTTGTCTAAAAATTCATTCTCTTCTCAATAATTTTAATTTCTCTTTACTTTTAAAAACAAAACAAAGCCAAACAAAACATCTCACTGGTTTTGCAGGTACATGCAAGAGTCCAAGAGTTATCTTTGCAAAACCCGTTGGCCCATAAAAATAAACAAACCTACCTATAACAGTAACATAATTTTTTATGCTAAAGCAAATGAGGTTGCACAAATTTTAGCATTTGGTCAGAAGCCTTTAATTTCTTCAAGGAAACAAACAAAAAATTCAAATCTCACTAACAACAAAAAGTTTTTTATAGTGTAAATCTTATTATTAGATGAATGATGAGTTGGACTAGATGGCCTCTAAAGGTCCCTTCCACCAAAGCTGTTATAATTCTATGGAAGATATAATGATAATGGTTTGGGTTTTGTTGTTTTGGTTTGATTGTGGGGTGTGTTGTTTTCTGGGGGGGTGGGGTGTATAAGATATATTAGAAGCTGTCGATAATACCAACTCATAATACTCCCTAGGAAATTGATCCCAGCTGGATTCCTCCTAATTTCAAAGTAATTTACAAAAATTCAGAGTTGATCAAGCTGTAGCTTAACAAAAGCAAACTGTTACTTTATCAGGTAGGTTCTTAAGCCTTCCTGGCAGAGACATGAGATTTGAGATTAAACATGTGCACCTTGTACTGTGAGGGCACAAGTTTAATGCATTTCAAGTTAATGGTTTGCAAAGTACTTGAGAACTTGCAGGGAGGCATCCCAGTAATGCAGAGTATTTCTTTTCACTTGTGCTAAGTTATAGTGCTTTTCTTGTTAGCTGGGTTAGCTATTTGTAGCGTACTGTCTTTAAAATTCCTAATCACAGTGTTAGGTGATGCTGGAATCCTTCAGAAGCCTAAAGGTCTGATTTCTTCTGCACTGTAAACACTCTACTTCTGTGTGCATCCATACATGTATTATGTATACCAAAACCAGTTGACAATGTATTCTCTTGACGTGATTAATCTTAAAGAAAACTTAATCTGATTGCAGGCAGTTAAGGTTACTTCCAGTTAAGGTTACTTCCAGTAAGGTTACAAATATACTTCCATAAGTGCTCTCCTAATGGAGAAGCTTCTTTTCTAAAGTGCAAATGCAAAGTTGTTGGAGGGCTTGAGAGGGTATTTTCAAACCTTTACAGTTCTTGCTCCTAGAAATGAGGAACTTTTAATGTAATGTTGTAGAAACAATCAGAATTTCTTCAAATTTGATCATGTCAAAAAAATATCTGTAGGACAACTCAGATCGCCAGGGTTAATTAACTGGTGAATCAGTAGTCGCAGTCAGTTCCTAAAGGGAGATTTGTTTCCAAATCCAGGATCATTGTTACTCAGTTCTAACTGCTTCTACCTAAAGTAATAATGACTCTAATTAATCATGATAAGAACTTGAGGCTATTCCCCTGGAAGCTAAGATAGTCTGATTGCTTTGGATTTTCTTGACTTGTTCTTTTTTTTTTTTTTTTTTACTGATATTAGCAGTAAGGAGCAGCCATAAGACATTTCAGTCAAAGATATTGTCACCATTTAGAACTTGTCAAAACTGGGTATGTCAAAGGGCATCTCACTGATTCCCTTCAAAGGATGAGTATAAGCAGGCGTAAAAATTAGAGTACTATTTTGTCCTTACGGGAGTAGTAGAGCTTTGTTCTTCAGGCTGTCACATAATAAATCCACTAAACAACTCTCTTTTTTCTTTTACCTTTGACAAGGGTTGCAATGGGTGGTTGCCATCTGCTGGTGTCTGAAGAGTAAGGCAGCCTTGTCCAGCGAAACGCGGCTCAGCCTGCTTTTGGCTTTGATATTTTGCATTGCTGATTAAAAAGAAACCCTACAATAGGTACTAGTTCTTTAATATTAAGGCAACACAAATAGATTATATTCGAGTTATGAATGCAAATTCTCCTTAATGTCCTTAGGACTATTTTTGTATCAGTGGTAGTAGCTCCAAGGACTAAAGAAAACTAATTTAAGGTAAAGGTCAATGTCGGAGGTAAGAACTAGACAAAACATGTGGGCAAATATTTTGCAATATTTATTTTGGGTCCCAGGAGTTGTCTTTGGAAGACAGTTATGGGCCTGGCTTCCCTGCCTCATGTTTGGGAAATAGTTACAAATCTCAGAATGAGGATTAAAAATTACACACAATTTGAGGATGGAGTAGCCAAAGCTGACCAGATTTGCCATAACTTTCTTTGAAAGTAGACACCAATATTCTACTTACAAAATTGTGCAAGGATCAAGACTTTTTTATTCCTATTAAAAACACACAAACAAGCAAAACTACAAACAAACAAAAATGAAACAAACCAAACAAGCAAACAAAAAAACTACCAAACAAAACAACATCAAGAAGTTGTCTGAGATGTTCTAATGGTTAGAGAACTAACCCAGGACATCAGATGTGGGTTCGATGGCCTTCTCTACTTGAGGACAGGGAAAACAACAAATTGAAGTTGAATACCCTCGCCTCCAAAAATGCAGGACTTGAACTGCAATTGCAGACAGATTTGGAGCCTACATTCGTGATATAAGTAGAGATGCCTGCTTGAAAACAGGGAAGAAATAAAGGCTAGGAAAGTGCAGCTCTGAAATAAGTCTTGAGCCTAGAAGAAAAATTGAGAGGCAGAGGGAAAATTCACCCCAGGTGCCCTGTGTGAAAACAGGAAGAAAAGAAGACTCATTAGAGGTATGTGTTGGTTTTGGCTGGGAGAGAGTCAATTTTCTGCATAGTAGCTGGTGTGGGGCTATGTTTTGGATTTGTGCTGAAAAGTGTTGATAACGCAGGAATGTTTTTGTTACTGCTGAGCAGTGCTTACATAGAGTCAAGACTGCTTCTCACAGGGAGTAAACTGTGAGCGCAGGCAAAGCTGGGAGGGGGCACAGCTGAGACAGCTGACTTCAACTGACCAAAGGGATATTCCATTTCATGTGACATCATGATCAGCATATAAAGCTGGGGGGAAAAGGAGGAACAGGGGGATGTTCAGACTTACAGCATTTGTCTTTCTAAGTGAATATTACACATGATGGAGCCCTGCTTTCCTGGAGATGGCTGAACACCTGCATGCTGATGGGAAGTTGTGAATTAATTCCTTGGTTTGCTTTGGTTTTGTGTATGGCTTTTGCTGCACCTATTAAATTGCCTTTATTTCAGTCCATGTTTTTTTTTCTCACTTTCACTCTCACTCTTCTGATTCTCTCCCCCAACCCACTGCAGAGGAATGAGCAAGCAACTGCATGAGGCTGACCTGCAGGCCAGGACTATGCCATGACAAAGAATCTGCCTGGGGAGTGGGTGCCCTATAGAGTCTGACTCTAAGCTTCTATCTTTCCAGTGCATTCTGGCTCTTCTCACATCTGAGCCCTGAAACTGTGCAGCTTTAGGCCTTCACCCCATTGGAGATGACCTGGATCCAGAGGTCCCTTCCAACCCCTATTATTCCATGATTCTGTGACCCACCAGTTCCACTTGTGGCACTGTCAGTTCCTGTGCACCCAGGGGCCAGCAGTGATTGGTTGCCCCCAAGGGACCAGTGCCTCCAGCATTCCTTGCAGCAAAGAACACTGGCTGTGATTGTAAAATTGTAAATGAGAGCTGCAGCTAGCAAAAAACCCAGCTTGGGCTACTGGGAGTAGGCTGGGAGGGGGCGGCAGGGGCGGTATGTGCACAGGGAGCAGGGGTGTGGGAAGGCATGTGTGAGAGCTTCACAAAAAAGGATCATCACTAAAACAGAGCTTGTTTAAGTTTGGACAGTAACTGCTTTTCCCTGTCATGTTACAAGAGTAGACCTGAGCCCAGGGGATTAAGAGGGAATCTCAAAACCAAGAATTTACCATCAACTGGATTAGTGCTTCCTCCCTGGGTCTGCGGATAGCCTGAAGCAGAGTTGCAGAGGTGAGACTGAGAATTCAAGGCTCCCTGGTCTTGCTCAGTAAGGGCTCAGCACATTCTGGTTCTGCAACTTTTAAACTTTGAAAGATTTGATTTTGTTTTACACATGTTCTGCATGAAAATGTATTTGGTATCTCACAAGTTGCCAATCAGATACTGAATATTTTGTTTAGTTATCTTACTCTATTCAAGAGGAATCTACTGGTGTTGTACTGCATGTTCTCTGGGCTGCTCTACTGACCTGGACATAGGGCAGCAACAGTCCCACTCATATGTTGCATTGGTGGGTGCATGCTCAAATAAAAGACCTGTTACAGAAAACAGTGGTGGAATAGTACAAAATGAGAACCACAACTGAAAAGAAAATGACAGCTTTCACGAGTATTGATCCCACTGCTACTTGCAAAGGTTGAGAGTTGTGACAAAGTTCAGTTTACAAAAATTTTATTTTTATTGGAAATAAATAATTATTAGAAATGTTTACAATAAAACTAGAAAATATAATGTTACTTCTGATATGATCAGAATAGCATTCAGGTGCTAAGGAAGCAAGTGATTGCATTTTTACCACTAGACACTGCAAACATTAGAAACCAATACAATCACAGAAGATCCTTCCACCACGGAAGATCCTGCCACCCATTGAGAGCCACAGGAGAGTATCTGTATGAGGGTTCATTCCCAAGACTGCTGGAGCAGTGACTTCAGTTTTCTTAGAAACCAAACCAAACAACAAACTACAAAAATCAACAGTCTCAGATGGATGCTAGCTCCAGGATTCCTCACTTTGGTACGACAGGCAATTACCGTATCAAATGCCATTGCTATATTTTATTTCACCCACTGAGGGAATATCAGACAAATTTCTTTCTTTGTTCATCTTTGTAGCCACATTTCCTGATTTTATTCGGATAGATATATATACACACTATATCTATCTATCTATCTATCTATCTATCTACACACTATATCTATATCTATATATATACACATTATATATATATCTGTATATGTATATATACACAGAGCATTCCCAACCTGTTTTCTTTTTCTTTTCTTAGCAGTACTTTAAATTAACCTCAACAAGTTCTTTGCATTTGTTGTACTTCAAGAACTACATTTACATTTTGGAATTAGTTTTTCCTTTATTTATTAAATCAAGATTAGATTATCTTGTCCAGTATGAAGTCTGGTTTGCAGGACTATTATCAAATGAATGCTGTCAGAATACAAATAAATATTTTCATTAAAACTTTCTACCATGCAAGATTAAAAGCAGAATTAAAACATGGCTATATTTTCAACTCCGAAACTGTTTAATCAGTGAAAGACATTCCTATGTTTATGAGTAGATACTTTCAGTAATACCAAATTATTTTATTATTTTTAAACAAACTTTACAACAAATGCTTAGATCTTATTGTATAACTTTACATTCACTGTTAGTATTTTTCTATAATAAAAATATCTACTGTATGATTCTTGTCAGACATCACATAGTAATACTGGCCCAAATCATTCCAGTTTTCCTTTGGTGAAGAGGGGCTGTAGTAACTGAAAATACTAAACTCAATGTCTTGAAGGATTTCACCAAAACTATTGCCTATGGTTTAATGAAACCCTGGACCAGAAGTGACATTTAAGGCCCACAGAAGGCAACTGAATTCCCCCACTTGCCCCACTGCTGCCACAAAAGCACTTTCATCCTGAAACCCAAAAGACCAAAGGGCTGTTTGCGTGCCTGCCTCTTTCCTTAATTGCTGGGGCAAAAAAGAGGGAACATCCAACTTTGATAGCATAGCAGAGCTCTACAGCGAGGGCACTAGAGGAAGCACTCAGAGGACAACAACCAGAAAGAAAAACAGGGTAACATTGCATGCAGCAGCTCATGAAAATTTTGTAGGCTGCCTCTGCCCGTTTGCTTTCTCTGGGTCACAGTATGGAGTGCAGGGTGGGGCTGGGTAAGCTGGTCCTGCATTGAACTGACACTTGTCAACACGTGTAGGGCAGATCGCTCTTCCACTGCTCTTCCCCCACACTGGGGTAGGATGTGCTTCAGCAGGCAGCCAGGTCCAGTATGAGATCAGGCTTTGTCCCTGCATGCCCAAAACATTTTATTTGTGGTGTAGGTATAGGCTGTACAATTGACTCTGGGACATATTTAGAGCACTGTGAAGTGGATCTCCTGGGATAAGCTTAGTCAGGGTCAAGGAGGCTCAGCCTGTCTCTGTGGCAGTTACTGCCTAGCTTCTCAAAAAGGTAAGACAAGAGATTAATTTTAACACTGTTTAAATACAATCTCACTTTGACTCTGCCAAATAGCAAGGAAAAAAAAAAGCTTTTCTGGAAAAATCACATAGGTTATGACGGTCTTTCACATCTCTGAACGGTGCTTTATGAATTCGTAAAAAATAAGTATTTTGAGGTTAATGATTCATCTTGTACAATGTTACCAATGGGAAAACTAATCATCTCAGTAAGACAGTGATGTGTTGAGATTGTAACTACTCCCATATGTATGCTTTGGTTAAAGTTATAAATAGATATGAATAAAAGGAAGGATGAAATGTATTACATATCTTTTCTTGGTCTTACAGGGGAAGTATGTGTGGGGGCTGGGGACCAGGTTTTAATTCCATTTGGTAAATTTTGATTTGAGATTGTTTGCATAAAAGAATTGCACTTAAAGGCTTGGAAGACTCTGGTCCCAAATCATCATTTCCCAATTGGTCTTGTCAGTGATGTAGTCGGCTGATAAATTCATGGCATAATGAGGATGTCCAAAAATCACTGTGAAGTAGTACTGTTCTCTCACATGCAAATTTGATCAAGCTACAGGTGTTGCCTTCTAATTCTTAGCCTTTAGCTGAAGTGGGTGGAAAGACTCTTATGTACACACACAAACTTCCTGTTTTGCAGTCCACTAACAGGATGCATTACGAGGGAAGAAGTTTCCAGACGAACTGGATTTCTGTCTGGAGCCAGCTCAAGCCAGCAGGCAAAGCAAAGCCCCAGGCTGTGGGGTGTGGTCTGGTGCCTACTTTTCCTGTACCAGGGAAATGGGAATTAATTATTCTCATTGGAGTTAACATGGCTGTGCTGCATTTTGCTATTCAGATTATGTGTCCACTCATGGACATATCTTGTTGCTTGTGGTTGGTCCCCTTGATACTATGTAAGCAATTGACTATTCCTATGTGGACAGCTAATCTCTGCTTCCCACTTGCAAAGCTCTTTGCTCCTAGTGTTACAAGAACATGAAAGGTATAGCCAAGGGAGCAGTGGGTTGCTCCCCAACAGCTCCTGCAGAAAAATGAAGAGTTGCTCTTTCTTCTCACCCTGCCTTTTCCATTTTCAGCTACAGGCTTACCCTTGGGCCCCTATCCAGCACTGGGGCGTGTGGATGCACAAACGGCTGTTGGGCCCTGATAGGAGATTAGCTGAAGACAGGGGTTCTGTATGGCAAAAAAAGGAGAGCAGGCTCAGAAGGAGAACATTAAAAAACCATTACCTCAGCTCAATTAATTTGTCTGTTTTGCTCCAAGCTTGACTAACTGCCTAGGAAGAAAGATGCGTTGGAAACCAAAGAGGTACTTCAGAAGTGTGTAAAACCTGAAGATATAATTAAAGGTAAGCCCACATATGTATGATTACAGTCACTATTTATGTAATACTTTATGCAATACATGCATAACATTGACACCTACTTTTCAGTATTACAGCGCTCAACCGTTTTGTTTATGCTCAGAAAGCAAGTTAGGATTTCCTTTCCCAAATATATCTCTGGCACTGTACATTCACTGTGCTATGCCTTGTTGCTCTGATGGGATGACTGGCACAGAATAAAGCTTGGGTTCTCCACGTGGAAGTGGGGGTACCAGGTATGTCTCCATGCTATAATGGTGGGTCAGAAAGGGGGTCTTAATTAGCTCCAAGCTAATACGGCTGTGCTGCGTTTTGGTGTTCAAATGATGTGTCTACTCTTGTAGACATATCTTGTTACTTGAGGCTGGTCTCCTTGGTACTATGTAAGAAACTCTGGGGAGCTTCAGGTATGGGTAAGACAGAAGAAAATGTTATAGATTACAAGAGCAAAGATGACTTCAGATGTTCAGCATTATCCTACACAAAGTCCACTTGGCACTGGGCTGCTTGTTCAGAGCTCTATGAGAAGAACCTACTGCAGCTGGATGGATCCTTTTTAGGAACAAGTTCTTTACCATGAGGATAGTGGAACACTGGAACAGGATGCCCAGGGAGGTGGTTGGGGTCCCATCCCTGGAGATAATCAAAGTGAGGCTTGACAGGGCTCTGGGCAACCTGATCTAAGCTGAGGATGCCCCTGCTTACTGCAGAGGGGTTTCGACCAGATGACCTTTGGAGGTCCCTTCCAACACAGACCATTCTATGATTCTATGATTCTATGATAGCAATAGGTAGAAGGGTGTTGATGAAACAGATGCAAGATAAATTATATAAGCTGAAGTACTGTCACAGATCTTTCTTATACTCCATAACTGTGTTAATGGAGTTTATCTGAAATGGCTGGAGTGTAAGCAGAGCTCAGCCAGCTGTTAGCACCTCCTTAAAAATAGGAATAGCTAAGAAAAGCATTTTATAATGGAGTGCCACCAAGTTAAACTATCAAAAGTATTGTGTACTCCTAAAGTTTCCACTCAGGACAAAGGTAAGAGAGAAGGACATTTCTTGCACTATTTCAGCCTGAACTTTAATAGCATTATTAAATTATGAGGCATGTGGTGGTGGATTTTTGTTTTTCTTGTTTTAGAATAACACTTTAGAAAATAATTGTATTTCTCAGCTCAAATCCCAAACTGATGGCATTTCTCTTTCATAATGAGGGTGTTTTTTTCAATATTGTGAAACAGGTTGATGTAGATGTCATTCAGGCTTATGTTTATCAAATGCGTGTTAAGTTCTTTCTGGACATGTAATGGTTCATACAGACACCAATTTAGAATAACCCAGGACAAACAGGGATCCCAAAAACGTCTGAGCTGGAGAGCTGGTATAATGCAGACCAGCTGCTTGAAGTGTTCAGGATGCCAAGAGCATACCAGGGTTTTCTTCAGTTCCAGCCAGTTTGTGTGAAGGGAAGGGCTGAATTGGAGGTTGTGACCTAAGACAGTCTCTGAAGGCTTTCTCTCCTCAAGTAAGCAAAGGAATTGGCTTTTCATCCCTGCAGCCTCCCTGGAGACAGCCCAAAGGTGGCAGTGAGGCAGGACACCGGAGATCACAGGGATTAGCCATGCGAGCAGCAGCAGACTGCAGGAATCTGGGTACTTAGATGACTAGTACTAAACCAAAGAAATAATTTTCATTTCTTGAGAAAACGTTTCTATCTTTATCAAGAGCTGGGAACTTTCATGTTTTTAATTATGTCTATAAATACTGAAAACAGTGAGAGGTTTTTGCTTTGAGACATGTCTATTTTTAAGAATGCAGTTGGTAGTCACAGACATTTCAACCCCACAACTGCAGCCACCAGCAAGCAATAGCACCAGCACACATGGTATTCCTGCACCCTAACTTGCCTGCTTTCACCCTACTTGTACCCAGAACGAGTCACTGGCAGAGCCTCCTTTCTGCCTCCAGAAACATGGCCAGTGGCACCATTCTGAATGGCCATTGCAGGACTGATAACCAGATTTCATCTGAAGGTTTCATCTGTGGACGGCATCTGCATGCTGTTTCCTGAAATGGGGTACTCCCCAGCCAGACTTAAGAACTGGTTAGAAAAGGCAAAATAGCAGATTTTCTTGTGAAATCCGTGTTTTAAAATGTCACTAACACGCAGAGGTCTTTTTCAGGAGCTGTTAAGTAAGCAGAATTTACACTCACACTGAACTATCACTAGCAGTGTTTACTAGCTAGTAAATACCGTATTTACCAACAGCAGCCACCCAGCTATACGGGACATCCTGTATTTAACTCGCTCTCCCTCTCTTTGTCTCTCAGGAAATAACTGACTCTTTCCCAAAATCATCACGCAGCAACTACCGGCACAGTAGTTAATCAATAACAACGGCGATGAGTCTGTTTATTGTAAAAACACGGTATCCTGCCCTGCGAGGTCCCCAGGAGCTATCGGGCACCTCTCAAAACGGGCCTCGCCTTCTCCTTTGTCTCCTAACCCCCGGCACTAGGGGTGGGCGCCGCCTCCGGCCGCCACCTCTCCCCAAAAGCGAAAAATGAAAGTGAGGAAAAAAAACCCACACTAACAAAAGCCCCCAAAACCCCAACAGCCAACAAAAGCCGTGTTTTGCCCGAGTTGTTTGATGGAAGGGAAGGGGATGTTTCATTCGCAGTGTGCCCCGCCGGTACGGTAGCATTGAGGGACGGCGGGAGGAACGCAGGGGAGGGGACGCACCGGCCTGCTGGTAGCGCATGCGCGGCGGAAGGGGCCGGGGGTTGCCGTTTCGCTCGTGCTCTCTGCCTCTCTCCTGGGCTAGGAAGCGCATGCGCTGTGGCGGTGGCAGGGGCGAGCGGCGGCGGCGGGGGGAGGTTAGCCGCGCTCTCGCTGTCCCTCTCCCTCCGTGCGCGCCGGGCTCGCCCTCCCGCCATGTTGTTGTGAGCCCCTCGCGGTCCAAGGGGGGGAGGGGAGGCAGGAAGGAGAGGCGCCAAGAGGGAGGAGGAGGAGGAGGAGGAGGAAGAGGAAGGAGAGGGGCGGCGGGCCAGCGGGCAGGCAGGGGTGTCCCAGGGCCCGCTCCGGCTCCATCGCAGCGAGCAGCGCCGCCAGCCAGCCCGTGAGTATTCGCTGGGGCCGGGGCCGTGCTGACTAGGCCGCGGGCGGGCGGAGCGGGCAGGAGGGCCCCCCTTCCTCCAGCCCCCTTTTGTCTCGGGCTTCGGCTGCGCGCCGAGGGAGGGGAGGAAAGAGGGAGGGGAGGAGGAGGGCGGGAGGGGGCCATGTTGTGGCAGGTCACCGGGCGGCACGGGGCCTGCTCGGCGGCCGCCCGCGCCTCGCCGCCTTTGTGTCCTCCCGGCTCACCGGGGAGCGGCGCCGAGGTGGGGAGGGAGCGCCGTGAGGGAAGGCGGCGGTGGTGTGAGGGGGACGGGCGGTGGCAGTGCTGCGGGTGGGGGGCAGCATTGTGTTCTAGGCGAGCCGAGGGGAACGGGGGCATGGGGAGCAGTTTGCATCTCAGTGGGGTTTAGGAAGCGAAGTTGTTGCCTAAGAGAAGTCCGAGGTAGGAACGGGGACGGACAGAGCCCTCGGACGCGGTCGAGGGTTCAAGTAGGAAGAGGGTACTGGGGCGCGTACAACGCGTGAGGGTGACGGGAGTTTGGGGCAGGCCCGGGGAGGCGGACACACGGCGCCGGCTGTTACAATAGGTTTCGGTACGAAGTGCTGTGGGGCGCTGGAGGAACCGTGAGACATGGGGCCGTCGTTTCGGCTACGCCACGGACAATTGCGTGCGTACAGAATTTGGATAAAATGGTCTTTGTTTAAATGTATCGAAAACGTGAGAAATTATATTTTTTATATATATATTTTAGTACTGTACTTCTTAGTACCGTTTTCTGGTGGAGCAAGAAGGCCAAATGCTTTTGGTAGTTAATACTAAACAATGAAGTGTTAGGTTTTAATTTTTCTTCAAACGTGTCTGCACAGACTACAATAACAAAAGTTGAGAAAAATGCCAGCTGCCCTGCGTGGATCGTGCTTACAACTAACAGTTTGGGTTTTAATCTCCTTGGCAGTCATTTTGCAAAGATAAATGGTTTTTAATTTTTTTTTTTTTATTTTATTTTTTTGGCATTGTTTTCCTGTATTTCATAACCTCATACTCTCATTCCTTGAGAGAAAATGAATATACTGGAGATGCTCTCTTTTTTTCCGATTTGCTGTTTTAAGCAAGATTACTTAACACCAAAATGTGTAGCAAGTTTCATATGTAATGTGATAAAGAGGTTATATCAGCTGATTTTTCTGAGTGATGTAGGCGTGTATGAGCTATATAGGTCATTGCAAATGAGAATCAGTAAAACGTCACTTAATTGTTTGTCACATATATGCTACATGTTAACAAAATACTTTCAAATTTATTTTAATTTCTCTTTTACTGGAGTCTTTATTGCATCTCAACTGAGAGTTCAGATCTTTTTAGTTACCTTGAAGTTGATGGTATAGCTCTTCAGGTATGTGGGATATGAATGAATTTGAAATAAAATTACTATCCCATGTTACCATTTTTTACATATGAAACATAGTCTTTTGTTATATTTAGTCATGTCTAGCTTTAAAAACAAATGTTAATAGCAGCTGCAGTTGTGTTGAGAAGCTGAGAGAATTACTTACTGTCTACCTTTCCATGGTCTACAATTTAATTTGTGCCAGTGTGAATATAAATATGTTAGGTAGGTGGGAGAAGGAAACTCGAATAAAAACGGAAATTATAAAATTATCATAAAACTATCAGTGTAGTTTGGGTTATATGCATAGAAATGACACTAAATGACCTAACAAGTTTTCTGAAGTGTTCAGAGTTAAAATCTGGATTTTTTTTTTTTCCCAGCAGAATGGTTAATAGGCAAATGCCTGTGTGAAACTGCTTGAAAGTGAAGATTCTTCACTTCATTAAATAAATATTGCATGTAGGGAAAGTCATTATTAATTTTTTTGTTTTCATAGAGAGTGGTCCTTCTATAGCATCATTATATAGTACTTAATGTTTTTCTTTGATGTTGGGGATATTGGTACAATGCTGAGGTAATTATAATCTTACCTGGTGTCTTGATTGAGCTATTAGTTCATGAAGCAGCTGGCTGAAAAAGTTGGACTCGCTTGTCTTTTGATGAGAAGATCCCTGTTATTATGACAGTATATATTTAGTCTTATGTAGGTGCATGTTAAAAGTTTTATGTACATGTTTTCCTCAAGATTTATGTTTTCAAGTGTTTCTCTGCAGTATTCTCATTTGGCCAGGTATTGCAGATGTTTGGGGCAAGTATGTTAAAAAGACATCATCTTGTCCAGTGTCTGCGAACCAGATCTGATTTCAACAGCATTTTCTAGTTCAGTTTTAGATATTTGCCCCACCACCTTCATTTAATGACGTGTGTGTGCATTGAATAATCACATTTTTTTCTAAAAGCATTCACCTTGATAACTTTTATCTTTTTTTTCCCTTTGTACAGTGTTTTCTATACTCTCCAAATGATTAGACCAAGTTTTGATACACAGAGACAACTAATCCAGTAGATGGTTTGAATTCCTGCTTCTGTGACTTTGTGCTTCTTTTTCAATGTGAAATTATTAAAACATTCAGTCCATTTGCAGTAAAAGGAAACCAAAATTCTCTTGAACTTTGAATTCTTTGAAGTTCATCTCCCTTGAAACAAGTGTTAGTACATTGTACTTTCTAAAGTTTCTAATAGAAATCCTACAAAGGAAACAACGTAAAATTGTAGAGTAGACATGCTTTGTAAGTACTTCTCAGTGTGTGTTTTATATGTATAGGTGAGAGAGTTATCAATCTTCTTTCTTTCCAGTAAATGTAGTTGACAATGCTTACTTCGTTTAATGTGAGTTTTCCCCACCCATAATATAGCTCTTGTCTTGATTATTGCACACAATGCAGCCTTTCCAGTGTTGTCACAAAGCCAGTGCCGCAGCTCTTGTCTCAGAAGTGGGACTAGAAATCATTCCTTTAAAAGCTTGCTTTCTGCCTTTATAACGATAAATGACCAGTTATGTTGGAGTCATACAGTGGAAAAGAGTTTTAAGTGAACATGTAAACTTACTCAGTTGAAGTTACTTGGGTATAGTTTCAAACGAGTTGCATGGAATTATGAAATTTATTTTATAGTAACAGCTTGCATGCCAAAACTTTATAGCAAGATTTAGTTTGAATCCCACTCAGAATACCTGCTGTAGCTTTTAGAATAGTAGGCAAGAGCATTTTCAAGCTGGTATGTGAAATGTTTAGCTTACAAATAAAGACCAGATGTCATCTCTAGTAATATCTTTAAAGATTATATTTCATTATTGGGCAACAGATTTTTTTTAATTTTTTTTCCCCCTAAACATGGCTTTTTAAGAACAGTTGTAGGAATGTAGAAGAAATATGTCTACTATCTTAGGAATTGAGAAAGAAATGTCAAATTCTGATATGTAGCAAATGTATCCCAGTAATTATACACACTTGACTTTTTTTCCTAGCTACTCTGTATATGTATCTATTTCCACTAAACTTCAGAGTGGTGATATGATCCTCTGCCCTCCACTGGCTGTGCTAAATATTATCCCATCTGCAACCTTTCCACAGGGAAGTGTTTGCATCATGTATTGTGTGCATTGGGCTAAGTAATGTGGTGTACATTTTGTGATGTAAATTATTTTCAGTTTTAATTTTTCATACAATTCCAAGGTTATCTCTTGCTTAATCCATGCTACTGAGGTGTTGGCAGAACTCTCAGTTACAGATCATAGGTCTAGTCGTATACTTTTTTTTTTTTCTCTTCGTGTGGCTGGTCTGAAGTTTCATACAGAATTTGTTCACAAATCTCTTCAGTGTTAATTTTTAAAATCTGGGCTGGTGTGTTTAGTTCCCTAAGTTTTTACATGTGTTTACTGATACACACTAGCTGAATACAAAGCTAGATTTCCTGGAGGTGACTTTGTGTAGTTGAGCTAACAGTAGCAAGTCTGTTTGGACACATTTTTCAAGTATCTTACTGTTATTGCTATTATGTTACATGTTGCTTAAACTTGAGTTCTGGGCATGCTACAATGTCAGTCACCTAGTCTGAAGAAGTTGCAGAACGGATGTTAGTAGGGTATTTTTGACAAAAAGCAAGTATCTACTGTAACACTACTAATAAGACAAAGTAACTTTTAGATGTTAGTCATAAACCCAAGACTGCTCAAGGTTATAAAAAAATCCTCCTACCATATAGCTATCTAAGGTTGGACATTCAATAATTGGTAATACTAGATGAAGAAAATGAAATTGTGTAGAGGGATTAGATAACTGTGGGTTTTGGGTTTTTCTACATCTTCAGACCTAAGTGTTCTGTTCTGATTGAATATCTTTCTATATCTGTCAGTTTTTATAATTTGGACCTAACACTTTTGTTTAGAGTGAAAAGAGACATTTTTTTACTTAAAAATTAAATACTTGGGGTTTTTTACTCAGTACTTAGTTAAGATTGCAGGTAGTATTTGGGGGTTTATATATGTATATTTTCATAACAATCTGATAATATATTTGCATAATATAACTGATAGTACATCAGTTATAGTAGATTAAGAATGTGTGGAGATAAAGTGTGTATGGAGGGACAGGTATTTTTTCCTGCAAAAGATTTTGTCAGTATGAGAGAGAGAATTTCACTGTTGTTGTTTCTACTTGTTTCAAGCCAAGACTTAAATGTTTCAAGAATGAGTTGGCAAACTTCATATTAATCCAAGCCTGAAGTCTTTATTTTGTGAAAACCCCAAAATGTACTGTCACGTGGGTTAGAGAAGCTTGATGTCAGTTGCTATGTTGGAACTTTGCATAGCTTAACAGATTTGAAAGAAAAACTGAGGCTGCTGTATAAGAATGATATGTAGTTCAGACAGAGGACTTAGTTTTCTCTGCTACTTTCTATGATTCTATGAAATATATAAAATCTGACATAGTGTGTAACAGAATTAGTGGTTTTACGCATCATGCTGAGTGATGATGTAAAAGAAACTATTCCTGTTATGATTAAAATCACCTTTTTTTTAGTGTTTTTTTTCCTCCCCCAGGGAAATATGTGGGCAAACATTTAGAATCTATGAAACTCTACCATATATTGCCTTGTAAAAAAAAATAAATCTGCAGTTTGTTATTTGTTTGTCTTAAAGGGCTAGCTTGGTAATGATGTTTAAATTTTAAAGCTGCAATCAATCAACATTTTGACAATGAATATTGTTCTTCTATAGCTTGGACTTAAAAAATCCAAATTATAGGAGCTGCAGATTTAAGAGATGTGGGAAAGCCTTTTATCTTATCAAGACTTAATTTTTTTAGGTTGCTATGTGGAATGAGCATTCCACATGTCCTAGGCATTAATGAAGTGGCGTTGTCGAAGACCAGAGGAATGACCTATGTTAACATTGGTCAGGAAGCCAGTGGTGTTGGAATAGGAGTTACCCTAGCTGGAACAGTACCTTGATCAACATCAGGACCAAATTCATCTGGAAACACTCCTCATGCCATCTTTGCAACTTCACAAGTCCTTCCAAAGTCCAAGTACCTCTCAGTTTGCTCACAGTTGGGTGTTCCTTCCAGAGGCAGGCTAGAGGGCAGTTGAGTGGCTACTCCAGCAAACATTGCTGGTCCACATGATTATGTTCATATAGATCATTTGGTAGGTAGTTTATCTCTTTTTCATTGAAATGATTTTTGTGTCTTGTGTTGAATTCACATCTTTATGAAAAAGATGAGTGAGTTAAGCTATTTTTTTCAAAATCTGTAGTAACCTAAATTATAAAACTTCCACTTAATTTTCTTAAAGCAATTATAAATATAAAATAATTTTGAATGTTCAGTTTGAACCGTTCCTTTAACTTAGACAAATGTTTCAGATTTCAGTGAATATCTATTTTTTTATCAGGATTCCATCAAATCATTAGATTTGAATTTATGCAGAACAGTTGGTTTAGTTTGAGAAAAGACTAGTTTCTGGTAGGCTTTATGAGGAAGTAGTATAAATTTAACACATCATCTTACTTGTTATTTGTTCAAGTAAAATAGGAGTAGTAGAGTTAAGCACAGATGAAAACTTTTTCCTTTTGCAGATAATACCCTAGGAGAAAAGAAAAAAATTCCTGTTTTAAGCTTTTCCAAAGTGTTTAATTGATACAGCTTCCTAATTTTTCTTTTTAAAACTTCATTCTGAATTTCAAAGGAATGGATTTTTTTTTTCTTTTTCCCGGGACTCTTGCAGTGTGCCACACTTTAATCCACGAGGGACTTTTTGGACCTTCTCAAGGACTTAAGGAATGTGTGCAAAAAATGTAGTAAATATAGTATCAAATGTGAGTAAATTAAATTTGCTGACCTGAAACGTGGGAATATCTGTTGTGTCTTTTGGGATTTTTTTTTTATGCATCTGTTTTTTCTCATGCCTTAGTCTTACCCCACCCCACCCACTGTTTTTACTGTTTTGTGTGGCTTTTCTTCCTATTACATTGATCTGCATAGCAAAAAAAAAAAAAATATTTGTTTTCCATGGCATCCTGCTTTGTGCTGTATCACATTCTGTATTATACTTGAACAGAAAATGTAAAGAAGTTCCATAAAATCCTGTAATACTCTATTTGTCCACTTGAACACACTTTCTGAATATGAAAATGTTGGGGTTTTCCTTGCCAGTGTTCAGTCTGTTAAACAACCACTGGTGCAAATTTTCACTAGCATTTCCCAAGGCTGATGCATTGTATGGATAGAATTATTCACAGCTAAGTAAATGCTAAGTTACAGTTGTATCTCCCTTCTGCCACCGGCTTTCCATCCCCGGTGGGAAGCAGAGCCACATCTTAATCAGCAGCTTTGTTTTAATTCAGTTAAGTCAATCAAAATATTTCTGCATTCCTCCAGCAGGTCAATGTCATGAATGTCATGTATGTTTTCTGGTAATTTGAGTGGAGGATGCAGGCAAAGTACTCCTGATTTTTGTAAAGTGCTTTGATGTTATTACACATTATGAAGATTTATTAAAGGGGAAGGTGCTCTTTGCTGTGCATTGCTACCCATGTGAAAATAGTGTTTTCCGACTTATTGTAATCAGTACTGCCTTTAATGTTCTGCCATTTTTCACTCTTCCCATTTTTCCGTAGCAGTGTCAACTAATGGAAATCAAGTATAGATCAGGAGACTTTTCCACGTCATTTATGTGATTTGAGTACTCTGTCTTTATCTTTTCTTTTTTTTTTTTAATTAAGACAGAAATAGCTGTTCTGGTCTTGAGTTAGATGTACTGAAGAAATGGGTTTTCTAAAAATTAAATTTGTGCAAAGCGTGGAAAGAGTTGTGACTCTGTTCTCTGTGGATTAATACATGAAAGAAAATTTTTATGCATTTAGAGAGAAGTTGAAAAGAAAAATAGTAGAAGCAAATACAGTGGATAAGTATCACAGAATGGTTGAAGTTGGAAGGATCCTCTGGAGGTTATCTAGTCCAACACCCCTACTCAAGCAGTATGACATAGAGCCAATTGCCCAGATGGTTGTATAGATAGATACAAGAAGACATGAAGGTGCTGAAAGCTTTGATTCAGTGTACATATGTATGTTTCAAACTGTGGATTTTTACATAAATTTTAACATCTCATTATACAGTCCAAGAATGTTAAGACAATGCCAAAACAATAAAAAGGCATTTTAGATAAGCATGGCAAGACTGAACCTTTTTTTGAAGACAATGAAGTGTGAATTTTTTCATGCAAATATAGTAGCAAAAGCAGGTAATTTTCGTATATTGAAAATAAGGATTGCTTAAATTACATCAGGGAAGCCCTGCTAATCTTCTGGCAAGAAACTCACTTAAGCCTGAGACCTTAACAGGTGGATTCAAGTAGAAATGCGAAACATGGAAAAAAATTTGTATTCACTTCCTTACCAGAAGATACCTGATACTTCTGGCTGACTCTCCAATGTTCTGTGGAAGCGAGTTGAAAGAGGAGTTGCTGTGAACTATTTTATTACAAGATGAACATATCAACTTGGCTGGAATCACTCTTGGATTTTGAAGAATCTAGAAATTAGTCTAAGTAAAAGAATAAGCTAATAAATATAGTTGATTAATTCCAAGAAACAAATCCGTGAGAAGACTGAGGAAATATTATTGGCTCCTCTGAAAGCCATCTGAAATGTCTTCAAATGTACGAACCTCTTATTAGGCATATGCCAAGACAAGGTCTTTAGTAAAGATAATTGTCTAGTAGGATATTTAATTTTTACTCTGCTTAAAAGACTGAAGAATTGCCTGTGTGCCTCATAAGGGGTTATTGAGAAATGGACTATGGGAATTATCAGTGAAGTGTCAATACTTGGAAGGCAGTTTCAGCTGTTAATAGCTTGGCTTAACTTTTGTTCAGTCACCAAGTACTCAAGCAGCTGGACTAGAAGGACCCTTCAAACTGGAATATTCTATTCTACATTCATACACAGTAGCATTAGAGGCCATTGAGAACACATGGAAAATCAAGGGGGTTATTCTGGAGTTTCATGGTGGCACTGATTTGGAAATTACTGAGACTTTAGTGGAAAAACTTCAGATACCACACACATTTGAGGGAAGAGCAGGAAGTTCAAACAGCATAGTTGAATGGGGTTCAACACATAATTGAGATGGAAAAGCTTTTTTGGTAAGCGTACATTTGACAGTGGTGTCTAAATGAACTAGCCACTCTGACTCAGGACTAGTGTAACTGACTGTTTCAGAGTGCAAGGCCCAGAAATGTGTGATATTGCTAAGTCCATTCTGTGTTCTGTGGTTGCTTCAGCTGTAGCAACAAATTTCAAGTGATGGACAGCAGTTAATTATATGGCAACAACTTTGGAAAGTTGAACTGGCAGACAAAGACACTACAGAATAATTGGCAGCATAAGGGAAGGCAGAGGCTACAGAGATACTCATTTGCATGGGAGATAATACTCAAAAAAATCTTTGGACACTCAGCTGAAAGAATGTGTGCACAGCTCCTCGGTATAAGACAGGAAAGCCAGAATTGTTGAGTCCAGAGACTGCCATTGTCACCTTTCATATTAAAATAGCAGCAAACATCTAGTCATTGACTTTACAGGATTAAGTGTAAACTACTTAATCTGGAATTAACTGTCCCTGAGTTTCACTCATCCTTTATTGGAAAGAGTTATAAAGGATAATGAGCGTAAGAACTACCTCACTTGGGGTTCTGACTTTTTTCAGGCTCTTTGGTAGCACAGTATCTGAGGAAGACCACTGTCCGTTGTGGCATCATCCTTTTGTTAACATCCCTGTGGGGCTGCAGATAGGCTAGTGATCTGTTCATCATTAATTCTCATAGCTTCTGTAATTAAGAATTGTCTAGGATACAAAGGCTTAGTGATCAGAAGTAACTCCATAATATGAGGCATTACAGAGATGAGGTTTTTGGGAAGCTCAGGATATATTTTCTTGAATGTCAGAATATTTGCAAATGTTCTTTCCATGTGCTGAAGAGCCCAAGATATGTGTCGTCCTTGCCCTATCTACTTCCCTTCCTCATGACAAAGGTACTTGAGCACTTCATCAGTTTAAGCTATATACATCATGTTATTAATTTAAACATCTTTGCTGCTTCTGCTTTTTCTGCCTCCAGTAGAAGGGGAAAGGTAGGAACTGATGGTAAAAAACATTGGAGTCCTGCAGCTAGGTCTACCAGAGCATTTGTCAGACTCTGAAGAAGCAAGAATTTACAAGCAAAATGATGCCAGATTGTAGCAGTCTTGTCAAAGCATCCCAAGGATAGTTGTGCTATAAACAAAAGAATATAGATTATGACTTTGTGCAAAGCTTTGGTTGAGCTGCAGTGACTATAACTCATTTGTGTTAGAATGTGCAAACTTTTGGAGAAGTTTTGTAGAACAGCTGTAACACAGAAATTTTTTTTGCGGGTGGGGGATGTGTGTGTGGTCAGAACAAACAAAAGGGTCTAAGTTCAAGAACTTTAGCACTTCTGTGATATGGTATGGAGGAGAAGCTAAGCATGACTTCCATGGGGATCTATTAGAACTGTAATACAGCCACAAGAAAATATGTGGATGTTCTTAAGCTATTAAAATGTGCAAATGTTTAACATTGTTGCCTCCAAAATAAAATGGAAAATTCCTAGCAGAAATTTTGCCTTGATTTTAAAGACCGAGATTTCATTGGTTTGTTCGGATAAGATATGCTAATGTTTGTGCATGGAAATTGGGAAGTTTCCCATATGAGACCTCACAGTCATGTAGCCATCACTTGGAGCAATGAACATAATCTCAGCATTCAAACTGAGAACAGTGTAATTTGTTTCCTGACCATATAGTGGGAGATGCATTTCCTGAATCATTAATTCTTTCTTTTATAGATTCTACTTTAAATGGCCCCTAGAGATCTAAGTAAGCTTGCAGTCCTTAATTTTTTATTTCCTAACTTTGTTTTCAACTTTTACTTAGGTTCACAATTTTTATTTTTAACCTCTTTAACTTTCATGTTCAGATACTTTTTTCAAGTGCTAAGTGACTATGCAGCATATAAATACTTCCTAGTCTGTCATAGTAAAAGCTCAAGTTTTATCTTAGCTGATGGATTGCTCCTCCTCCCTGTAAAGTTAAAGTCTATCTGAAGCTGTTCTGAAGATAATTTGTCTCTGCAATCAACAGGTTCAATAATTACTTTGTGTTGTCTTTCTGTGTTTCCTTGAAGTGGTTTTAAATTTTTCTATTTTGCTATTTTCTTCAATTACATCAGTGTTTAGCTTTGCTTAACTAAACCCCCAGATTATGAATGTCAAGTGTATGGTTTAAGCAGCTTTTCAAAAACACACTTTTCAAGCCTCACAAAGTAGGAAAAGAACTGTTAGACTGCAAAGATTTTTCCATTGTGTTTAGGGGAGGGCATTTGATTCCTGTTTTGGAAAATGTTGTATGTCTTGTTTAAAACCACCTTGTTTAATAAGTTGCTGGTGAGATTTTTCTGTTTTACTAGTGTTGTGTGATTTGGAAGAAGGATCAGAAGATTTTTCTGGTGAATTTTAAGGTTGTGCTTTTCTGTGTGTTTAAAAAAATCTATCTTATAACCTGCATGCTATAGGGATCACCTTGTTACCAGAAGTAACTTCTCTTTCTCCTTTCTCTGATATGAAGTAGCTAAAAAAGACTATTCTGTGACATATTGCAAGGTGTTTTCGTGTAATTCAACTGAAAGAAAAGCACTGAGAAATTTTCTGTGATATACTTAAATCACTTTCCCGGATGGAGAGAAGAAAACTACAGCATTAAGCTTTGCAGGGACTTGATTTGTATATTTAGTAATTCCAAGCACGAGGGGTGTGGAGTAGATGTTTTAAAGTAAGTGTTGTTAGGACAAGGAGAGTAATTGTAATCACCTGAGTTGCACAAACAATTTTATTCTATGTAACTTCAGTTCTTCAGAGACTCTAATCACCCCTTCCAGTCACATTTGCTGGTTTTATGCATCTGCATACTTTATGACCTTTTCACCAGCATTTGGAACTGCAGCTGATAGTTCAGGCTGGTGAGATAATTGACTAACTCCCATCCACTGCATATTGTTTATTGTGCTATCAATCTGTGAGCTGCTACCCCTTTGTGGATTGTAGCATTAGTTGTGTGTTTATTAAATGTGTTCCCAAGTGTGTTTGTGCTTTCTTCATCTTTTTCGTGTTTTTGGCATATTCCTTGTGATAATCTTTACGTTTTCACATGCCTTAGTGTCTCCTGATACCTCATACTTGTGCATTGGTGAGTGTGTTGATGTGAATGACTACTTTGTCCTTACTTTTCCAGTTCAGTTTCTGATTGCATTAGTCTTTGTAATTTGTCTAACACTTAAACTGAAAGCTCTTTGAAGTAGAGTCCTTCATACTTCAGTGCTTATTCAGTAATTAGCATAAAGAGACTCTGGTTTGATACTACAGCAAAAGAAATAGCATGTGGTCAGCTATGCATTATCTTTAATTTACATATAGATAAATTATTCCATATACTTGTGCAACAGTAGCTCTGTGCTGCATCAGTTCAGATCTGTGAGGAATTATTTCCAGGAGCATGGATGTGAATGGTAGCACTGCTTCTGAAAGTAACCTGGGCTGGAAGCAGCTAGTTCATATTCATGCACCTTAGAGCCTGTCATAATGGGAACCAGAGTCCTGAGCTGGCTGCTCATGGAGACAGTTGAAGTTTCTTCACGTTTTATTCCCGTAGGCTCCATGATTATTATATGGTTCTGGAGTTTTGTCCCAAAGCAAAAACTTGTTTTAAGTGTTCTAGGAGAGTTTTGTATAAACACAGGGTAAGGTGATGGGAGCCAGTAAACTTGGGGAAAAATGACTGCGAATAGTCATTTTCTTCTATTATTCAAGGTGTCACGAAAATAGCAATACTGTAAAATTGGTCAGTGTTATTTATTTTGTTTAATCTAAATTCTAATCTGCAGGTGTAGAATGTAATTTGCTTTCTCTTTTCAGGTGATTAAAATTTAGGCTTATGAAAATGTGTGTCCACTGTTTATTGCATGGAGGAGCTACATGTAGTTTTCTGAGCTACCTTGGTTTGGTACAGTTTACATTAAAGTCAGGGTGATGAGATCCCTTGCATGTCTCTGTGAAGAGTTATGTGAAAGCTTTTTCTGTTCAGTGAAAAGAATGGAGATTAGAATTCACAGGGAGCAAAAGAATGGAGATCAGAATTCACAGGGAGAATTTAAGCGGGGATTAAATACATGAAAAGAAGCAGCAGGGACAACACATAGATAAATAAAATTTGAGGGAATCCTTTGTTTTGGATGTTCTGGAATTCATACATCTAATCAGAAATTTTGCTTGTAAGGTGGCATTTTTATATTTTGTTAGATGGTAATTCAAACATGGGGTGGGGTGAGAGAGAGTGGAAGTGTGGTGTCCACAGTTACTCTTTCTGCCTATCATATATTGTGCTGTTTATGTGCTGATAACTACTTTTAGATATAAGTGCTCTTAAGTTTTTGGCTTTTTAAGTGAAAAGGTTGAAAAATTTGGCTTTAAATGCATCATTGTATTAATGCTAGTCTTTGAACTAATTTTTGTTACAAAGTTTTAATTCAATTTGAATTGTGAACAGCCTACTTTATTTCCAGTAGCTTAATTATCATCAGTATAAAGTCTTCAGTGTTGTTTTAAACTTTTTTTAGTTCCTTTGAAGACTTGTGCTGGCCAACATTTAATGATATATTAATGTCCAAGGCTAAGCTGCTGCTCCTACTGAATTCTAAATGAGCTTTACTGAATTAGAAGTTGTCTCTCTAGCTTTTTTTACAATTTACTGGGTTTTTTTTCCATCTTTTAGGCAATTGTAGAAATCTATGGTTAGTTTAAATACAAATATTATTCAAGGAGGACATTTTTGGGAAACATCTGAAAAAAAATGATAGCAGTGTCTGTAAGTGTCCATTCTTCTGCTGTAGACAGATAAAGTAGAAAACATGCATACTTCCCCATAGTAATTCTTCTAAAATACATTAAAAGAATCACTCTTTACTGTTTTCTGGCTGTCCTTAAGGTCATGCATTGTTTAAAGGTTCAAAGAATCAAGGTAGATTTTGAGACAGACTGGCATATATTTGAAACGTTTTTAATGGCATTTTATGGTGGGGATACAGAGAAGTTGTATGCTTTATCAGCAGCTTTCTTTGAACAACGAGTTACTTATAGTGGAGTGAGACATCTAAAACTTCTTAATTTCTTTTTTGTACTTCTTGTGATTGAGTTCATTGCCTTAAGACTAGGTAGTTCCATTTCTTCATCTCTGATTTTAGCAACCAGTTTGATAAGACCACACTGTTGGAATTCCCTGGTTTCCTCTTGCCTGCTGGAGGAGAATTAAAAAAAAAAGAAACCACAACTAAACAAGAGAGCTTGTTAAAAGTGTACTGGACTATTAAGGGAGAAGTCGTGATGCTAGAAACTTCTAGGCAGGAGAATGACTGGTGCAACTTCAGTTTTTGGGCATTCTTGAAAAGTATGTGCTTGGAACATGAATGGTGGGGTAAACACATCTGCTACATTCAGGAGTAAAGAAAAAGAAAGTAAATGGTCTGAAGAAGGGGCTCACTGTATATCCAGAATTTCTGGGGGTGGGAGAAACTTTTGTGATACCAGTGCTGTAATAGCACCAAGTAGTTTCCTGGAAATTCTGTCTGAGTGACTTTTGTAATTTTCTTTTAATGAGGGGGAGGTGTGGATGTACGTATACATATGTGCAGAATCCTTTTCTTAGTATAACTTACATTGCTTACAAATCAGTTATGTTCCATGGGATTGCTTAAAGTTACATTCTTTTCAAGTAGTATAAAATGCATACTTTTTGAAACAAAAATTAAAAGCTCGGTTCTTTTCAAGTGGGAGGGGGAAAAAGAAAAGTGAAAATTTAAGTATCTAGAGAAAACACATCAGTAAAAACACGGTCTTGATTGCAATGTAGAAAGTTAATTTATGGTGATTTTTACTTGATTCTAGGCCTGTACATTCATATTGTTCAAGTTTTTGTTAACACATTTAACAAACGGTTGTTGACTATTAGAATGAAAGTTAAATGTTGCATTAATCATTGCAGTATGTATTGAGACAAACTGTCCCTAGTTCCTGTTTGTGAGTAGATAAATTTTGGGGTTTTACAGACTTTGATCTTCAGAAAAAGGCAGAGTGTTAAGCCTTTTTTAAAAATAGCATATTGCCTAGAGAGCACTCAAGTTTTCAAAGTTTTTAAATCTAGTAAGTAAAGGTGTTTTGGTTTTTGTTTTTAATGAGAGATAATGATGAAGTAATGAAGGCTGGTGTCTCAAAACAGCTGTGCAGCAAATTAGTGTCACACTTCCTTTTAGAAGTAGCTGTATGGTTTTACTACTGGCAAAGCCTTTCAGTATAGAGTGGAACAATAATGGTTAGAAATTTGTCTCATGAATTCCTTTAAACTTCTGTTACGTCACTGGTAGCACTGTTATAGGGAGGTGATGCTGACTGACAAGCTTAACTAGAAAAGCGCAGATATTTAAAAATAGAAGAGATTAGTTATGTGTATATATATAAAGTAATTGACAGCAATTAAAAAGTAAGCATGTTCAGACAAGAACTGCAATTCAGATTTTATTTCATAGCCTTGTTTTCAAGCTTCTGAATATGTTAGCGTCTCCTTTTTTGTTTGTGTTATATTTGTGCAGGAACATTGGAGTGAGAGATGCAAAATAATATACATATATGAGTAGAGGAGAGGGAAGATTAAGAGACTCACCAAACTAGGTGGGATTTACACCTAAACTATTTCGTGTTGAAGATTAAACCTATGGATTTTCTTTTGTGACTGTTCTTCAGCTTGATTTACAAAGAGTAAATGAGCGGTCAACCCTTTTATAAAAAGGGTTGCTCATTTAAATAATCTTTTAATCGACTGTTTTAATGTTGGGTTTCTTTTAATAATTTCCTGTTTAAAAAAGCTCCAATGGGGCAAGTTTTTAATGGGATTTTTCTTGTTCTATATAATTATATATTGTCAGCTGTCTCTTCTAGACTTCTATTTTACTTCTGCAACATGTCACCCTGATTTGCTGTGTATTTCTTAGAAACATTGAGTGGATAATTTCTTACATGATTAAAAGACTTTGAGAAAACTTTGAGAAGCCTGCAAAGTTTAAACTATATGCCCTACTTACGTTGGAATATGTCACTTGAGCTCTTGAAGTGGAGCAAACACAATACAGAAACATTATTAGTAATTTATGTGAGGCTGATAGTTCTGCCAGTATTGGATTTTAGGGATTAAAATCCTGAGGTTGAGGACACCTGACAGTAAGTACAGAAACACCTGCACTAACAGTTTTGTCCACTCTTTGGGTAAAGCTTGAGCTTGATTAGATGTGCTTAGTTCTGACATTAACTCAGTTTATGGGTTAAACATTGCAGCATTCATGATTGACAATTGTCTTGTGGACATATTGTGCAGTAGTAGTGAAAGTACAGTAGAAGTGAGATTACTCTTACTAGGAGTATTGACAAACAAAGGCTTTTGCATAGGCCTTCAGATTTAAAATAAATTATTTTGTAAATTTCAGGGGGAGAGAGGAAAAGAGTATAAACATTAGGAAGAAGTAGTCTAGTAAAAAAATACATAATTTTGTTATTCCCATGTGTTGAAATGTCTTTCCTAATGCTTTGATGAAAAGTGGACTAACACATGCTACTACATTGCATCCAGTTTCTGTGTAAGACAAAAAAGATCCAAATTATCTATCAGTATTTCTAGGAGAAAAAGTTCATGGATACAGTTAAGATGTTCTATCTGTGTGTGAGAAAACTATTGCCACCTTCTCTTAGTTGGAAAGGCTTATTGGTGTTCAATGCCTGAAAACTTAAGTTTAGGTCAAGCAACTAATCCCCAAAGCAGGTAGGTGGAGAAAGAGGAGTTTTCGGAGTGATTGTACGGGAGAAAACAAAACAAAAACCCAACCAAACAGAACAACAAAAAATGTTATCAACCAGGAAAAAAATTGTAAGTGTTGAGCAGTATATTTCGTAGCCTTCTTTTTGATTTATGAGCTATCCCAGATGACAGAGAATGACTAAAAATAGACATGTATTTTTTAAATGTAATGAATAATTTGGTATAAGAAAGGGGTGTATTGTTTATTTCTGGAGCAGCTTATGAATTAGGTGAATATAGGCATTGAATTGGAGAACATAAGACTTCCTGGAGATGCAGATGATCCTAACCAAAGTTTTTCCTTTTGGAGGCCACTTTCTATGTAGGACATCGAGCATGATGTTTCCGTCTGTTGTTGTAGTGATAGGACTAGCAGTGCAGAAAGCAGATCTTCTGAAGACTTCAGTGCTGCTTGTATTTTCTCCAGTCTGTAAACTGATCTGTGAAAAATGTAATTCATGATATGGGACAGGATTTTGTGGGCTGCTGTTTCAGATGGGAACAGAAATGGAGACTTTATTTGCCACAGTAGGAGGATGGTATTGTTTTTCTTGTTGCTGCTAGCAATAGATAACGCAAACTGAAATTTTATGTGTTTAAGGAAGGGGCCAGTGAGTAAAGTCAAATGTTCAGAGTACTAAAGCTTATCTACAGTTTCTGAAAACATAAGTTTCTTAGAGTTGGCTCTGAACTGCTCAGGAAAAACAGGAGTTAGCTGTGCTGTTACTCTGATTCTTGGCTTGTTTTTTCTTGGGTCTTGGAAGTTTGCATGGCTATGGTTTTGAACTTTACTGGACTGTGGGGGAAAAAAAGCATTTGGAATTGGCACCAAAAGAAGCCAAACCACAAAACCACCACCAATACAAAACAAAACAAAACCAATCCAAAACAAACAAAAAACTCCTCCAAACAAGCAATACCCACCCCTGCCCCCCCTCCCTTCCAACCAACAGCCCCCACTCCCAATAAGCAACAACAAAACCCACAAAAGACATACACATTTTTCAAGCATGGTGAATTCTTACTTGCCACTGATTTGGGTAGTATTTATGATAAATATCATTTGGTGAGCTTTATCTACAAGTTTTGTTTTGGAGATGCTGCTGAGACAGAACCATCTAACTTATTGTTTGATTATAATTGAAATAAAGCTGCATGATTTCAGCATGGGCAGTGGGTTAGGGTAAGATAATGAACTCTCTCAGCCATCTCTGGAAGAAATTCTGTTTCCAGGGACTGCAATATCCACATTCAGCAGTCTTCAATATTTAAATTTATGATTTTTTTTCCTAAAAAATTCCTCTTCTGCAGTTAAATTTTAATATGTGCATGCACAAAGATTTTATTATCCCTTGGAGATGATAAAAATAAGTCTCATATAAATTATAAATATTTTTCATTAATTTGAAAATTACTTTAGCTTCTTTTAAGAATACATGAAATCTACTTTCAGCTTTTAAAAGAATAATATCAACCTAATTGACTTAAATGTCAGCATCAGTAGAAAAAAGGTCCAGGTTCTAATTTGCACACACAACCACCTCCCGCCCCCATCATTCACTGTGAAACTAAATTTGCTTTTCAGTAGCTCACTGAAATTGTTGGGAATTGCTTTCAGAAGTCATCTAAATTAAAATATTGTTCTTTTTGAGGGAGTATTTCTTTGAGCTGTGAAATACCTTCCTCGAAAGTACAGAGTCACTCAACCTTAGAAGTTAATGGCTTAAAAGTGGCAATAACAATATTTTGAGAGTAGAATTTTGAGAATAAAGCATCTCTTGACAGGTTATTAATACTTTTACAATGCTAAGAAAGAATTGGAAACGTTTGTGCCAGAATATTAAAAGCCCAAGATTGTTTCTTTGCCAAGCTTTGAGTACGTATTTATTCAAAAGTGATCTTAATGTGTTATCAGCTGCTTTCTGTTACTTGGCTTTGTTTTATTTGTAACATAAATAGAATGACTTACTAGGTGAAGTTAACTTCTCCAGCAAGACTGGTATTGGGAGGGAAACTTTAACTTTGAACTTTAATGACTTAACCATTTTATCCTGCTGCACTTCACTCTGAAGAGCAGGAAAAAATGCACCCAGTGCATTGCATCTGCATGCTGTAAAAAAAGAGGTGGTTTGTGGCAGCAGCAACTCTTTCTTTAGTGATGTACCTTTTGTATTTGCATCAAACGAAAAAAAAAGACAACACACAGAGAAGGAAGAGTGCTGTTTCCTGGGAGAAAGCATGGGAAATTATGATAATTCAGTCAGTTACTAGTTTTTAAAAGCAATGCATTGCTTGTAGCTTTTGTGAGATGTCTTCTGAGCTTTTCTTTGTTTGCTGCTAAGTGTACTCAGCAAAATTGTGGGCAACAGCTCATATCCTTTTCAAAGTACATCCTATGTTGAGATCTTTAATTTGACTTTTCTTTACATTTGTTGCAAATGTAATATTGGTCATTGTTTCCATTGTAAGTGGTATCCATCCAGACATACAAAGATGAAAATTTTAAGTCTCTTCTCTTGCATGTTATTATATTGGTATGGGTCATTAAATTGGTTTATAACAAACTCAGCTTTTGAAAGTACATTTGACCAATGAATCACTCTTTTTTTTTTTTTTTCCCCCTACAGGTTCGATCTGTGGATGAGATGAATCATGAGTTTCAAGCTCTTGCCCTAGAATCTCGGGGAATGGGAGAGGTAATTATACAGAGATGTGTTGATACATCTTAAAAAGTCTTAAATTATATGACATGAAACAAAGAGCTTCTCTTAAGACCAAATTGATTTTTTCTGGCAGCTGAAGATTTTCTGGTAGGTGAAGATAAGCTAAGTACTTTGCAAGAACACTGGGATGGTTGTTGACTGGATCTACTATGTTACTATGTCAGTCATTAGATGACCGCTAATCTTAGGGAAGTGATGGGGTAATTTATTTGAAAGTTTGTGTAGCTGTATAAAATGAGACACGTTTTCATTGTCATTGTATCTGAGATAGTTAAACAATTGCTTACTACTTTTGAGAAGCAAAGGAGATCTGAAAATAATTTAGCTCCAGAAAAAATGAAACTGGCATACCCTAGCAGAAATGTATGCTATTTTGCTGGTAATTATTCCTTGGAGGATTTTAAACAGGGTGAAGAGTGCTGCTGTATGATTCAGGTAGAGTGGGGGGAAAGGACTTCTTGGATTGGTTTGCTTTGGTTTTTTTTGAAGTCACTGTACTATGTAGTTGGGGAAGTGAGATCATGGAGGATGACTTAACTCCTTCAAGGCAGTTTTGTGACCTGCTTAGACAGTTTAGAGAGTGCTGGCTTATGAGGCACTCAAGATGACCTAGCAATTTGCACTTCCCGCCCAGAATGCCAACTGTATCCTGGGTTGCATCAAAAGCAGTGTAGCCAGTAGGTTGAGGAGGGGATTCTTCCCCTCTGCTGTGGTGAATACTCGGCCTGAAGTGCCGTGTCCAGCTCTGGAGCCCTCAACACAAGAAGGACATGCAAGTGTTAGACTGGGTCCAGAGGAGCTCCATGAAGATCAGCACAGATGGAGCACCTCTCCTGTGAAGAGAGGCTTAGAGACGTGGGGTTCTTCAGCCTGGAGAAGAGAAGGCTCCAGGGAGACCTCAGAGCAGCCTTCCAGTATTTGAAGGGTGCCTACAGCCTAGATGGAGAAGGACTTTTTAAAAAGACATGTAGTGATACGATGAGGGGTAATGGCTTCAAACTGGAAGAATCTAAATTTAGAGTAGACATTAGGAAGAAACCATGAGTGTGGTGAGCCACTGGAGCAGGTTACCCAAAGAAGCTGTGGAGGCTCCAGCCCTAGAAGTGTTCAAAGCCAGGCTGGATGGGACCTTGGGCAACCAGGTCTAGCAGGAGTTGTTCCTGACCACATCAGGGGGATTGGAACTAGATGATCTTTATGTCCCTTCCAACTCAAACTATTCTATGATAATCAGTATGCATTTAGAGTTACTTGCCCTGACAGGACATAGTAATGAAATAAATTCATGTTGAACAAAGATTTCAAATACTGATCTTTTTGTCTTGCTGACTATTTACCTAGTTCAGTTACTAATTGAACCAGTGACAATATTTTGTTTATTTTTTCTTAAAGCAATGATAGGACTGTGATCTTTACAGAAACCATAACTTATTGCTGAAAAACAAATGCCATCTTCCAGTTGCTGAATGTTTCTGGGATGAGACATGGCTGTTATTACTTGCTTTTCTTCTTTAATGAAGCATTTAACCAATCTGTTGGCTTGTCAGCCCTGCTTTGGCCAGGGCTCCATGTTGACTTTCTTGAAGGGTGTTAATAGATGAAACTGTTCTCTAGAAAGCTGAGCAGCCACATTGGTTATACTTGCTTATCCCCACTATCCCCACCCTCACCCAGGTCTTAAAACTCTTTTTGAAAGGTGTTAGTATGGTATCTGCGATAGTACCAACAGTCTGATAGAGTAGATGAGTTTCATATTATTTTGCCACCCACTAAGTACTCTTAAAGACTGAAATCAGTGAATATGAAGGATGACATAAGTGCCTGGAAATGAAATTGAGAGAGAGGTCTGCTCATACAGATCTTTGGTTTAGGTTATCTCAGATTGAGTGAGATGTTTATGTGTTACTATGTTTTTTGTTTGTTTTCATGGTATTCTGTGGGTCTGTGAAAATCTTTGAAAAACCCACCCCAAAACAAAACAAACCCACACACTCAAAAAACCCCAAACAACCAAAACAAACCAATCAACCCAACAAAAACAAACCAAATAAAACAGCAAACCCCAAACACAACACTATATGCAAAGCCATAGTCCTGGTTCAGCAGTATAGCACCAGAAATTGATACTGTATTGTGACTCCATGCTTTTAAAGTTATGTTGCCAGAAACCTGGTGTCTTCCAGTTATCTTGGTCTTCCCCCCTGCCCCATTTGTCAACCAGTATTTGGCATTAGGAGGCTGTTCAATTCTCACTTTTCACATCATTATTAAAATCAAGACTGCCTAAATCCTCAGGCAAATCTTTCTTCCATGTGCTAATGTAAAGGAATATAGAATGAAATCTGTTTTCATTGTACCATAGCACGTTTTGGAATAATATATGCTGGACATCCTTCTGTTAAGTCATCTGTCCGAGCTGCCTTCAGATGGAGTGTGCTATCAATCAGTATTGGGAACAGGAAAGCATAACATAAGCCAGACTTGTTGCTCTCTTTCTCCCTTGCAGTTCTTTGTTAATTTGTTGTAAAAGAAAAAGACCAAAGTTTTATTGTCCAGAGATCTGCTGTATTGCAGGTATCCTTGTGTAAAATTTTGGCTGTCTCCTAAAATTTTATCTGTTAGATTGATTAAACACAGATGATACTTCTGGTCCGGCTTCCAAAAGCTCTTATCACAACTCTTAAGGTCGTGATAGTATTCTGAAAAAATGCTGATGCATGGTGCTATTTCTTTTCTGTAGGCATATGTTGTTTGCTATTTCAGGGCCAGTATAGCAGGTTTCAGGACCCTTTAGCGTAACCTGATACAGGCATACATAAAATTAATTGCCAAACAATATAAAACTAAAACTTACTTTGATAATGTCTATTCTTACAGAAACTTAAAAGGTCGAAGCACGCACAAATCTCATTGTAGAGACTATGTGACCACCGTTTTTGTGGTCAACACTTCAGACAAATTGTAGAAGGCTCTCTAGGGAATAACCTCTGATCTTAAAAAAATAAAAGAATCCTTAATTCAAGGGGCAGTAAATCTAGATGGTGCAGTTACTTATCAGAGCTGGTTAAGAGGCAGCTTTAGCATGATTAGTTATTGTCTATGCATAGAAAAGGGCTTTGTTCATCTGGGAGAGACACACCAGAGATCAGTGCTAACACTGAAAAAGACACTTTTTAGCATACTGTTGGTTGGTTTTTTTTTTTTAGCATACTGTTGTTATTAAGAAATATGACTATCTCCGTTATTTTGAACTAGGATTGTATGAATCTTTAAAGTTTCTTTTTTATTGGATTAAATGCAAGAAATACTGATCAAAATGAATGTTACCAAAGAGTAAAGTATGATGATTTTAGCTACTTATATTAATTTATGATGACTTTTAAGGCCTTTTCGGTAGAACTAATCAAGTGGGGTTATTTTCCTTGTCTGTTAAAAAGGACCACACTTATTTTATTTGTCTGAAAAATACATTTTTTTTTTTCTTTAGTTCCATAATGAAATAGTCGACAGCTGCTAGGGCTGTTCATTTATATGATAATCCAATAGCTAAAACATCTCTTTTAAAGAGCTTAGTGTATGTCATATCCATCATCTGTCAAAAATAAGTAAATAATAATTCTAAATCATTTGCCCTCATGAAGGTGCAAAATTGTAAACTTAAGTAATTTTATTTAAATATTTGAGAGACTTCTTTGTGTGAAATTTTTTTTTCTGTTAAATCTGTTTGATCTTCAATAGGATGTAGTTTGAACTTAGCCTGCTGAAGTATAGATGATGCATTATGTTCTGTGGTAAAAATACTCTGTATTGTTAGAATCAGAATGCTTTAGGTTGGAAGGGACATTTAAAGGTCATGTAGTCCAACCTCAATTTTCTGTGTACCAGAGTACATGAAGACCATGAGTAAGTGAATATATCTTTGGAATTTGAGAGTATGTAGTTAAAAAACAACAACAATCAACCAACCAAAGAAAACACCAAACAAAGAAAACCTACAAACCTCCTCTGAACAACAACAGAAAACCTCACAAACAACAAAAATAATAAAATCACCCCCAAAAAACCTGCACTTTTGCAGTGAGAATTATTGCTGTTTTATCTACCGATGCACAGTTGGATTTTTTCTTGTGACAGAAATCCTGAGAATGAGTTTTAAAATCAAAACCAGTATTACAGTGTGCTCTGCTCTAAATTTGCATATCGTTCTAAACATTGTATTGTCGGAACACCTGTGTGGTAGTGGAATTTACTAAATTTCAGGGTAAGCACACTTTAAAATGATGCTCGTTTTATGATACCCAAGATAGTACTTGTCTTACTCTGATACAGCTGTGTTAGGTTGCGACACTTACACTTTTCTGTTTCTCGTAGCTTTCATTTAAGCTGGACACATTTAAAGTTGTAATAAAATGTAAGTCTCTTTGCGAAACCAGGGTTTCACAGATACCATGAAACGCTTGCATTCTGTTCTGCACTATTCTACAAAAGAAAAAATAGTCAGCGTTGCAAACTTGTTACAATATAAAGCTAAACAGAGGCTGATCTGAAATCTGTACTATTTTAGGTGAATCACAGTTGTAAGACTCCGTTAATTCTTTTCTCCATCCTCCGATGGCTAACTTTATCCCCTAAATTCAGGCTAAAAGTAGTATCTTGGTGCTCCCAAACTATATTTGGTTGACGTCTGGTAATGATTCTCCCATGCATGAGGGAAAATGGGCTTCTCTGTAAGAGCAGGTCACAACAGTCTTAACACTCCTACCAGCACAATCCTATAGTATCATCAATTCTTAAGTTATTTCAGAAGAGCTTGTCACCTCTAGTTCAGTGGTCTGTGAGTGGCAATCTTATCCTCTTTAAGAAGTTTTCACAAGTTCTCTCAGTGTTTTATTAAGAAATACCTAAGAAACTCCCTCGTTAGTTTCATCAAGGCTTGTACTAAGCAGCTGTGAAGTTTAGAAGGAGTTTTTTAAGCCACTTAAGAGGAGACTCAAAACTCCAAAACATGTTTGTTTATTGCAAGCAAAGCTTTATCAGATGACTTTTTCTCCTAAGTTCCCAAAATTTTAACTTGAATGTTACATGTTGCAAAATGAGAGGGATTATGACCCTACTGTCAGATCTCTTCCCTGTGATTGTTTGCAATTTGTTTTCTTTGTAGTTTTCAGTTCACAGATCTTGTAAAGTATGTACTATATAGTCTGGGAATACAGGGTTTTAATTACATGTTCAAGAGTGTGATGCATGTGATATGTAGAGTTTGGTATAGCAGTTGTACTGCTACCAACGGGGAAAGTTAGGAATTAATTACAAGTAGTAAAATAAGAGTGCCAAAGGGGTATTTTTGTTTGTGCAGTATTTCTGTCATGTTGTGCTAAGTCTTCTGTCTTTGAAGTCAGTGAAAGAAATTGTACCGCTTTAGAAGTAGCAATGAAAAAAATTATCATACAAAATCATTAGTGTATGGAACTCAGATCTCAATGTCATGGATTTGTAACCAGCATTGACTTGCCACTGTGGTGGGTTGAAAATTAGTTAGTGTTAGTCCCTTTCTAAAGTTTGGAACACAATGCAGTTCTAAGTGAAGAGAACTTTACAGTGTTCTATTGCTGCTGTCGATTATCATGATCATAGAATGGTTTGAGTTGGAAAGGACCTTAAAGACCATCTTGTTCCAAACCCCTGTTGGGGGTAAGGACACATCCTACTAGACTGGGTTGCTCAAGGCCTCATCCATCCTGTCTTTGATAGTTAAAGGCTAAGCTTTTGAGCAAACGTGGGAAGAAGGCAGTGTTAAAGTTTCCAAGAGGACTGACTAGTTTTGACACAGCTATTCATTTGATTAGCTGCTTTCACAGCTGTTTCTATTTTCTGTATCTCTCTCTTATAAATTCAGAATGTCAGTCTTGTTGGGGCACATTTTCTTTTTACAGCATCATTTTCAGAAACAAAACATAACATGTTTATAATTATTCCTTGGCAATGTGTGCTTCCTTGTGTAAAGCTAGCTTTAGTCTCTAAAATTTATTACTTGCATATCATCTTAATAATATTGCTAAATTTTTTTCCCAGTTATAAGCATATTTTAAATAAAGCCCTTTTCTATTTTGAACAGCTTTTACCTGCCAAAAAGTTTTGGGAACCTGATGATTCAGCAAAAGATGGACAAAAAGGGATATTCCTTGGTGATGAGTGGAGAGAGACTGCATGGGGAACTCCTCGTAAGTGATTGATGTATATACAATGACAGATCAGTCATGTTTACTAAACGTTATTTCAAATTAAATTGATATAAATTGTGTACTAAATTACATTTTGCTTTAATTTTAATTGTGGGAATGTATATTGTGCTGGTGGTTGTGGTGATAATGCTTTTTAAAAGTAGGATTTTTTTTTTTTGGATGTTGGTTCTGTTTAATATTGCCTCTATAATGAAATTAAAAAATGTTACAAGTAGTATTAAAAAACCCACAATAGTTCTGTTTATTTGTTTGTTTTTAACAGACCATTCTATGTCCCAACCTATTATGGTACAGAGAAAGCCTGGACAGGGTTTTCATGGAAACAGTGAAGTAAATGCTGTATTGTCTCCACGATCAGAAAGTGGTGGCCTTGGAGTGAGCATGGTAGAATATGTGTTAAGTTCCTCTCCAGCTGATAAATTGGATTCCCGGTTTAGGAAAGGAGCTTTTGTAAGTAATGCAGTGTGCTAAGCTTGCCTGGTTACCTGCTATGGTCATTCTGTCTTCCATGGTTGTGTTTCCTACTATATTTGTCCATTATCCTTTTTTAATTCTTTGCTTTAGAAGGGAGTGTGTAGCTGCTATCTGTCTGTCGTCCTTGGCTGGAGGGGGCAGAAGAGGGAAGTGGTTTGGGAATCTTGACTAAATGGTTTTGAAAGTACCTTTCTAATACCTTTAAGTAGACAGGAAAAAGATTGCAAATAGCTCAGTATAAAATGTGATGGGCTTTATGCTAGTTCTTCCTATTCTGTCTTTCCATTCGGGTTTGTGTTGTGCTAGATGTTTTTAAGTGTGAAAAATAAACTTACCTAATTCAGTGTTACTGCTTTAACAGCACGGCTATAGTTAAGGTTGAGTTAGCTCTTCCATTATAAATCTTGGCATTCCTTTTCACATTTTGGCAGTTATTAATTGCTTGTGGTTGAAACTTGATGACCAAGTTACCCACCAAATGCAATTTCATTGAAAACAAACTGTTTGTATTGTGTACGTGCACTGTAGTGTAGAATTAGGTCACCTTGTGGTGCTCCTATTGTGTTCTGTTCAATATTCAGAATCAAACAGATTCTTTTTCCTCAGGGCACTAGAGATGCTGAAACAGATGGACCTGAGAAAGGAGATCAGAAAGGCAAGGCTTCTCCATTTGAGGAGGACAAAAACAGAGATCTTAAACAAGGAGATGATGAGGATGTTACTAAAATAAATGGCAGAGGTTTGCCAAATGGAATGGATGCCGATTGCAAAGATTTTAAGTAAGCTTTTAACTGTTTCTCAAGAAGACAAGCATGTCTCCTAAGGGCATTTTTTACAGTTCTGGTTTGTGTGTCAGCTTTAAACATTACCCAGCTGCAGACTGATTCTTCCTATTTCACGTCTTCCCTTTCTCACTGTGCCACATCTTTCTTAGGATGTCATTAATATGTGTGTCACTTTTCATGAAACAAATTCATCTTAATATAATAATTATTCAAAGTAAATGAGTACCTTCAAAATATGGGGAATTAAAGAGGGGTGAAAACTAACCCTTTGAATTTCAAACTAAATTGCTTTTTCACTCTGCTTCTTTTTAATACTCTATGACTTTTGCATCTGATTGTTGTAGAGAGTAAGTCCTACAGAATTTTGATTTTTTCCTTCTAATTTTGCCAGCGGACACCATAGCCTAACACAGCTATTTCCCCACAAAACTCTTTATAGAAATTATGTGAAGAGAAACAATGTATCTCCCAGTTCACACAGTTAAATGTCACCTCATCACAGTATGAAATGACATGGTTTGGTTGGTTTCTTAGGGGAAAATCTGACCAAGCTTGAGCTCTTGAAATGTACACTCCTATGTGACAGCACAACCAGCCTGTTTTTCCTAAACTGTATTTTAAATTGGGTATTTTTAAATGACTAATCTTTGTTTTTAAATGACTGTGGTGCATTTGTAAGTGTCATGCAGAAGAATTAACAGGATCAGAAAACTAGAGTGCTACTCATAATTTTGTATTAACGTGATGAACATGACCTGATAGTTGTGGTTTCATTAGTTCGTAATTGAACAAGTATATTAAAATGCATGTTTGAATCTATATGTAAGTATTTCATACCCTTAAAAAGAAATGTATTTACATGAGGCCAAAGAGGGATTCAGCAAGACTATTTTTCAAGACATATTTTTGAAAAGAGTATTAAGCATGTTAGAGAGCTCCTACAAGTTCTTTTTGGATGCATGCTGCAGTACCTACAGTAGCCAAAGTTACGTTCAATATTACATGTAGAAAATGCAGAATGAATTTTGTCCAGCTTTTTTTTGCCGGTATCTATTTCAAATTTTAAATTGTTGTTTGCAAAGTACATTTTGTATTATTTAAACAGAAAAGTTACTAAAATATACACAAATGCAGAAAAAGCATCCAAAACCAGTAAACCTCTCACACACACACAAAAAAAAAAAAAAAAAGGCCATCTAATTTAAATGGGCCATATGAAGTGGTGGTATAAAGCCCTCCAGAGGTTTATAATTGAAGTTTTGACACAACTTTAACTATAGCAACAGAACAGCACCAATGTAAGGAGCAACCAATGTTAGGTAAATATAAGTATTAATAAAAACCCCTTTGTCCTGTCCTCCTGCTTGTATTTTTATTGTACTTTAAAAAAACCTGAAATATGGACAGAAATAAATGCTTTTTTTTTTGTTCTTCACTTTGTTGATACTGTATGTCACTTGGGAAGAATAAGGAATATTAAGTGGCTTCAAACTCATTTTGTATGTTGAGGGAAGTTGATTGCTGCATTAAAAAAATCTAGTGTAACTGCTTTATTTTAAGTATTTTGTCCAAAGTAGTAGACCATACAGTATTGTTGAGTAAACTCACTAAAAGAGTGCTTTCCAACTGTACAGTCTTTGGATATCAGCAAATATGTAAGTACTAGCAGATTTCTTTGCATTAATCACAAGATTAATGCTTCAGTAAGGAATATATAGTTCAGCTTTGGAGTCTTGAAGACGGAGGAGAAAAGGTAGCACTAAGGCTGTATCTCTATCCTAGAATTATCAGTATACCATAGGCTGTCAGTGTACTGTTGGAAGAAATGTGGGTTCATCCTGCAAGACAGCATTTGGAATTTGAGCCTGGTTTTAACAAATAAAGCAAACTTAACTGGAAGCAAAATATTTCCTGTGAAACAATATGTAATTATTGAGTTCTACAGGCACAATAATGCTGCTAAGGGATCATAGATTCTCTCACAAAACTCTTTTCTAGTAGTTGACTTAGATTTTTGCCTGCAAAGATTGGTAGTCTAAACAGTATGGCCTGACAGAGAAGATGGAGTACCACTCCAAACTAAGGTGCCCTAGATCTAACCATGTAGGCATCTGTTTAGGATGCGGATCTGGTGACATCTCACTTCAGGTGTTTACCTGTAGGTCTTTATAGATGTACAGAAATTCCCCTGTAGTCAGTGGGGATGTAGTCAATACATCTGGAGAAAATGAGAAAACAATTCAGCTTTTATCCTAAAGTAAATACTAGTGGCCAGCTGAGTTGCTTTCTAGGCTCTGTCAATGATATTGATTGGGTTTTCATCCCCTCTGATGGGAATTTACTAGTGCACATAGAGATGTGTAAGTGTAGCTCTGTCTACATCTCAATTGCCACCAGCCCTTCGTATTTGCAAAACAAACTTTCAGATATTTGGCATAATAAACAATTTCCATTTCTATATCTCTCTCTTGCTGTCATCAGAAATCAAACTCCTACATTTGGCTTCATCCTAAACATATCTTCTGGGACAACAGGCTATATTTCTTCTTAGGTAAACTGAAATGAAAGCAATGGGGTTGTATTAGGAACATTTATTCCCTTGACCAATCATCTAATGTAGTGTAGTCTATAAAATGAATTATGTAGGATAAGGCAGTTATTAGTCCATTTTACTGAAGGTAAAAAAAAAATACTGTTTGCCTTTGAAATGTGAAATATACTTGCCATTTTGTATGTTTGTCTTTTCCAGTTGAAGTTTTATTCTCTTCCCTTTGCATGAGATGCACTTAGCTATTTCCTTTTTTCCCTAAGTTTCTCTTCAATATGTTTTCTAATAATTTCTGTTGAATTAAAGAGCTCTCCCAAAAGTTACAGGTGACTACAGTTCAGTCCACTTCGTTCCAAACAGCCTCAAAGATCAGTTTGATTTTCCTCCAAGTGATTTGAAGAGCTGTAGTGTTGGTATTTTCATCAAAAAAAAAAATTATGCTTTGAAATAAAATGTCCCCTTTATCTTGATTCATCAGTGCATGCTGGTTAAAATTCTTAAAATCACTTCCCTTTGTAATGTCTCAGAATTCAGAGATCCTTTTGAAATAAAAATTCTGACTCTGTCCAGGGACAACTGTTTTTAAGCCTGAAGAGTTTGTCTTGAATTATTTCTGAACAGTCGTACCCCTGGAAGTCGACAAGCCTCCCCAACAGAAGTAGCTGAACGCTTGGGCCCCAATCCCAGCACCACAGAAGGATTAGGTCCACTTCCTAATCCTACAGCCCACAAGCCTCTGGTAGAAGAATTTTCAAATCCAGAAAATCAGAACCTAGATGCCATGGAACAAGTTGGTCTTGATTCTCTACAGTTTGACTACCCTGGCAATCAGGTACAAATGGACTCTTCAGGAGCTACTGTAGGACTTTTTGACTACAATTCTCAGCAGCAGGTTAGTACTGGGCTTGAAACACCAGACTGGTCCTTTAAATTGTGCATTATATTCTTTGATAACCAGTCATTTAAGCATATAATGCATTTAATTTTTTTTCATTTATGACATAGTTGAATAAATGTATATTTAATCTTGAAGAATATTGGTGCAAAATTTCCTTCTTTAACTTACGAAGATAGGAGTTTGGATTAAAATCTTTTTTAATAAGTAAATCCCAATATATCATAGCCC